>NC_072852.1:206771516-207079293 GCF_028858705.1 Grus americana | reverse complement strand
GTTCTGCAATGACCTCTAGTAACGTGTTCACAACGGGTGAAAGCACATCTGTAAAATGTACTGCCTCTGGTTCTGTGCCATGCTCCAAAACAAGCTATTGAGCAGCTGGAGCTCTTGAAGGATCACATAACCAGGTACTAAGCTCTCCTTTAATAATTCTTCAGGCCTTAAAAATCTATTTATAGATCTCCCATTTACCAAATGTATGATTTCACTACATAGCGTGGCATCCATTTGGTTGCATTAGCATTCTCAGCTAACCCTTTTGACATCTACAGCTGTTTTTCAGTCCTAAACCCTCATAGAGGGACTCATCTAAGCTTGGGCAGTGGGGAAGGTCATTCCACTTCCTCTGATATTGTTGCAACATTCATGAAATCTCTACTCTTTTTGGCAGTTGCCCTCCATTTTGGGAGTGCAGGAATCTGAGATCCTCTAAGCTGCGCTTTTGGACATGGCACCATTGCTTCTTGAAGAAAAGTAACAATCAACTTGTGAACCTCAATTACATTTTTCTAACATCTTAAAATTACGTGCAAGGCTTATGCTGGCTTTTTTAATTAACATGTACATTAGGAAGAAAACCTCATGTGCCCCAAAGCAAATGACTCCCATATCTTCAGATCTGCTAATTTCTACAAGGAAGCTTCTTCTCCCTTTTTAAACATGGAACTACTCAACAGAACAGTAATAGCCCTTTTCTCAAAAAATAATATAAAGAAATCACAAAGAATATTTACTATCCATAAAACAACTTTCTGAAAAAAAAAGAAAAAGTATGCATTTTTCAGCCCTATTTAACAACTTACGGGAATAATAGGAATTGGTCTTTCATACATCTCTGTCTTTCTGAAGTCCTTACAGTGTTTTAGCTGTTATTTGCTGAATTGAAAACATAGGCTTTGACCAGAAGCTGGGTGGTGTCATTTGTCTGGCTGCAGATGTCACAGCAGGGGCCAGATTTTCACTACATTACCACAACACAGTTCAAACTGCATCTAATTAGTGGGTACCAATACTGCTGCCCGTCTTCTCTTAAAATCCCAGGAAACAGCCATGGGTAAATGTTTCATTAAAGCAGCAGCAGAAGTTGAGTTTTCATCAGCTACCTCAGCTGGTGCCTCTCAGCCCCCTGCACCAACATCTGTGCCAGCTGCACACCCTTCCCTGGTGCTGGGGTGAGAGCGGTGGTGGTCATGCTGAACGTCATGGGCACGAGCCAACCCGGTCACTCAACAAGCTTGTCTTTCCTAGCTCTCTGAGAGGCAGCTCTTCTTTCCCTGTGGTGTCAGAGAATGAAGAAGCTGTGGTGGCAACCTCCATGTATTTGATGTTCCCTTCTTTCCACAAACACCATATGCTGCCTTGCAACCACCACGTATCTCCAGCCTACCCTGGGAACGTGGTCATGTCAAATTGTGAATACTTCTGGGTTTTGTGAAATGGCAGCAATGATTATGGTAACCTGAAGCTTTGCAGAACAGTGAGTGATGTTAAGCCATTTTATGCTAACCATGTTAACGAACTAAGCCCTTTTAAATTGGCCTCTTCCCTCAATGGCAAGAAATGGTGTTGTGTGAAACCTCCAGCAGAGCAACCAAAACGGGGTCACGAATTACTTTTGACAGGTAACATCTCTTCAGTCCTCATCCCACATGTGGAGAGAGCTGCAGGAGGAGGAGGGCAAGTGAACAGACGTGCAGTCATAAAGAAAGGGCAACAAGGTGGACAGAAATGCAGAAAAGAGGGAAACTGGTGTACTTCAGCTTGGGAAGAGAGGACTGGGGGGTATGTCTGCCAATAGCATCAGCAAACAGGGTCGGGGAAGGCAGGCCAGGTATCATTTCTAGTGTGTTAGGGTTTGATAACATAGATAATGCTAGAGATGAAGGGCTGTTACTCCCTAAGATATATTTTTATTTAAGTAAAAAACTAAAAGCAGCAGTAAGAGTTCTCTCTGGAGCTTAACAATTGGTGAAGCCTCATCCAAGGTGTCTTGCTACTGTCTAAAACTTCTGAAGCCTTTTCTGCAGGCCCCTGTGAGCACCTCCTTCTGCAGCAGCTTCCCTGGCACCCTCCTCCTCGGGAGGTACAGCCTTCCTCATCCCCCTCCGGCCACGTCTTCTGCACCTCCTTCCCATCGCTGTCGGTTCTCACAAAAGTCCTTCCTGTTCCCAAAAACAAGCTCTCCCCTCAAGAGACTTCTTCCCAGACTTCCACTTTGGGTCAATAAAAGCTTGGTTCATGCTAAGTAGGAGTAGGAGTCCTCAGACTAATCATTGCCAGCCGCAGAGCCAACACAACCCGAAGCTGCTTTCACGGGATCCTATGGAAGCGCAGCCCTTGGAGGATGTGTCCTCAATTTCCTGAGCACATAGCTGATGGTTTCCTGAAAAGGAGACCGTTCAATCCCAGGCTTACTGACATAGCAGGGCTGGGGGTGAGTCTGGAGCCGTAAGAAAAAGAACAGCAGATGCTGGCAGAGACTGCTGAAGGCGTTTTTTGGGTAAACCTGAAATTTCATGGTAACTACAGGAGGACTGAATCCTCCTCTGAACACCTCCTCATCAAAATCCAAAGATATTTCAAACAGCTCCATGAAGGGAAAATGAGTAACTTCATATATCCCTAATCAGAACCTGCTTTCATGTTAGTGCTAAGCAAAAAAAGGTGTGAGGTTTCCAAGTGACACCACCACAGTAGTAATTTAAGATAACTGTGTGTACAGTCCTTCAATAATGTACACAGCGCTACAGCAAACACAGCTACCTACTCACGGTATATCAGCATGTGTTCCATAAAAATCAGTGATTTGAAAATCTGCCTCCCAGGGCTGTTGCAAGCCTTAATTTAACCCTTGAAAAGCCTCAAAGGAAAGAGACTTCACAGTGTTTTCATTCCTTTAGACACGAAAGTGGGAAAAAAGTCCCCAAACCACCGACTGTGCAAATCAACCAAATAGTAGCAAAGTCATCACCTAACATTTTCATTTGGAGATGAAACCATTTGGATTTTTATCTGTCATGCATGTGCAAAACAAACAACACTATGCATGCATACTGTCCCTTCAGGGAATTAATAAATCCTCAAAACACTTTACAATGCTCACAAACAGCCCCGTGCACACGTGATATTACAAATTGTTGCAGCAAAGAGATGTATCAGCCATCTTCATCAGGAATAAAACTAAGTAACAGTGCGCAATGTGGGTTTGGTTATTTAATCTGTCTGCCATTGACTAATTTGCTGCCCCTGAATAAGAAACATATAACTATTTTTAGGTCAAACATTAACAATCAGGGCTACCTTATATTATGGGTGGGAAGACAACAGATCAGTTTTTAAACAGAGAAAATAAGAAACTCATGTTTCAGTAACATTGTGATTCAAAGCCAAGAGAAGCCAAGAAATTCAAAGATATTGGCTAACTCCCACAGAACTGCTTGAAAAGCCAACTTTTAGTCCCAAGTGAATTTCTTCAGCGAGTTATAAGTCCCTAAACTTGGTTTTTAAATGTTACTTGCTGACACAACCTTAATCACAATGCTGCAAAAGCTGGATGTACATAATAATAATGTTAAACTAAATGTTTCCAGTGTTCAGAACTTTTAAGGACTCCCCGCAGGTACCTGCATCTGAAACAAAATATTTAGGGAAGAGCACTTCAACTTGGATATGGTCACTAAAGCAGCATATGCAGCACTGGTTCTGTCTGAATATCGAATAAAAATTCAAAGGTCAAAATACACAGAGTAAGAACTCAATTCTGATGAGATAAGAATAAATATTTGTCCATCTGCAACGCTCTGTCAGTTAAATGTTAGCGCCCAGAGCAAGGACCGTGTACCACGGCTCTTGGGGTCTTTGTCTCAGTCTCATGCAGGTCTGTTCCTAGTGCTGGAAATTGTTATAAACCGCTCTGAAACCCATGCTTGAAGAGTCCGAGGTGCAAAGCATTACTGGGATAGACTGACATTTCTAAAAAGCTTAAGAGATTTCCTCCAAACAAGGAGATTGTCAGGCCAGGATTTTCTCCTTGTCGGAACAGGACTGAAAAACCTGCACTGGGTTACACCAACACTCTCCCACTGACAGGGCTGGGATTTGCATGGTCATACAACCAGGGAGAGACTTTGCACCCCAGCGCTGATGATTTTCTGAGCACTCTCAGACCCCCGGGACTTTACTGGGGTCCCGTTTCCCAAATATACTTCTGAAAATGAGGCTTCTTTTTAATTGTACTGTAGTATTTCTCATGCCAAAAACATCTGGGAAAGGCGAGAGCTGACAAAAAACACCAACTTTTTTTTTTTTCACTCTCTTGTACATTGTTTGAAAAAGGTTTAAGCTAAAATAAACTTCTCTGAAGCAACGCGCAGTTCACAGACAATGGCAGCAGCTGCAGATAGCAGAGGTTCATTCCTGTTTATTATATTCATTAAAACTGAAGGGAGAACTGTGGCAGCACCAACTTAATGGTCATCTGAACATAATTATTAAGAGAGCATTGTTCTTTGGAAAGATGCAAAGTGTCAGACGGAACTTCACACCCTTGTCATAAAAACTCCACTTATTTCCTACCATTAATTGGATAAAATGGGCATTGTGGGATCGGAGGTGGAGGGAAATGGGTTAATGAGCGTGCGTAGGAGGCAAATGACACTGGAAACTCAGTTGTCTACAGAGAGTGGGCAGAGGAAACAAAATCAGATGTGAGCAAATTTCTGGAAGGGAATCGGGTCGACAAAACTCATGAGACAGCACTTTGTGTTCTGATCATCCTTGAACAGTACGAAAAGCAAAACTCTGGCCAGTTTGCACATGTGTTTCAAACAACAAGTCAAGAGAGAAACAAAACCAGCCATGAATCAAGGGACTGTATCGACAGCCACAAAGCAAACTCCTTTTGGAACCCAGCCACATCCTTGCATCCTACAGCGTGCGCCGCGCAGGCATTCACATGGCGCCTTTTGCTGCCATGAAACTCCCTCCACCTGGCTAAAAGCTGGTGCAATTCCTCTCCGTAAGCCCCGGTGAGCCCCCTCAGGGCTCTCTGTCAGTCTGTCTTTTCTTTAGTTGTCTTTCTCCTTTCCAAATCGACGTTGACTGCCTTGCAATGGCTGTCTGATATTAAATGTGGACACAGTTCTCGCCGCTCCCTGTAAGCAGGCTCCACGCCAGGAGCAGCATGTGGGTTGGACTCCATCCCCTCCATGTGCAGGCTGTGGGCAGAGCTGCTCTTCAGGCGCTTTGGGGTTGGTGTGTGAGCTCCCGTGGCTGTGCTTGAAATCTGGGTGTCCTTCCATGGGCAGGCATGGATGGTAAATCATTTTGGAGTCTACAGACCACCCCTTAGCTCTTCCACCAGCCAGCGCTCTCCAATGGGTAGGGTGGACATTTCTATGGGGCAGCAGTTTGGGAATGCAGGTCCAGACCAAGTGCAACACCGTTAATCTGTGCAGACCATCACATCCCACCCCCACAGTTCAGGATCTGTATGTGAACCATAAAGTCCATCCCATGCCCCCACCGACCCAAGCGCAGATCTGCAGCACGTTACATGCCAGAGCATTGTATGGGGCTACAAGCTCAACCAAGAATTCTGCTCCCTTCTCAGCCAGGACCCCCACTGATTTCTGTGAATGTTTTATGCTTCAGGGAAGGAACTGTTGAGTTGTTCCTGGGCTGTAAAACTTATTTTCCTTAGCTGCTAAAAAAAAATGGCCTTCAGACTTGAGCTGGCCAACAACAACTCCCATTCCATAGATATCCCTAATGTTCATTGGTATATAACTGCAAAGGCAAATTATTGGGCCCTTCGGAAAAATACATTCTACTTTTCAGCAGAAAGAACAGTGATTCTTTAACAAAATGTACTCCCCTTTTCTGAGACTGACCTTCTTTTGTACAAAGCTGTGAGTCTTTTCCTGTAAGTACGAGGAATTTTTGGTACAAGGATAATTGGTCTCACCTTTCACTCTTATATTAGCTGGTAATTTTTTTGTTGTTGTTTAAATTTACTCCTGCTAGTTCTCATGCACCACCAGTTTGTGCATGTAAGTCAAAGATATCCAAAACCCACTTCTTCAGGCTGGTCTCCCACTGGAATGATGTTTATATGACTGTGCTGCCCACTTCCCTGTCTAATTACCCTCCTATTTCTTCCAGGAGTTTCAGAGCAGTTGGATAATTTCAGCTCAAAAGGGGGTTGGAGTCTCATAGGTCAAAACTGAAGCTCTAGGAGGGTTTCCAAGGCCCTCTGAATGACCATCATGGTCCCCCCTGAGATCACACGGACATAAAACCTAGGCATGCATTATTCTCCCCTTTGCAGCTGATCCCACAGCTCCCCTGCAAGGGCAATAGGCTGTCCCCAAACAGGTGCCCCATCAGATGGCTAGAGAGCCAGGACTGCAGGCTGGCTCCTTAGGTGCTTTGGAAAATCTGACCAAATATAGCTTTTGGGTCTACATTTGATTTGGTTTTATGTCGTCCAGCAGTTCAGATTTCATGGACAAAACTCCGTTTGCTCCAGCAAACTGAGGGAGGAGGATGCATTCCTCCACTCAGCTGGAGTTACAGGGAACCTAGCCCGAGTCGCTACTTTTGGCCTTCTCGCTAGATCTCAGGAAGTCATTATATGTTATACAAGTAATTAACGGCGCTACAAATGCCGGGTGATCCCTAATTCCTTGCTGCCTTTTGCTTACTGGGTTGGGTGTTGACAGTACTTGGAGCAAGAGACCCACACATAGAGTGTAAAACTATACCAAAAGCTCTGGTTAAGGTTCAGATTTGAGGAAATTTTAGATTGTGGTCCAAAGTTTTGTGCTTTGAGCTGCTCTGTAGTCTGTGTGTTTCACAGCACAGGGGAATAAGAGTTCCTTTGCCATAATTCTTTCATACATAAAAAAGTGGGAAATTCACCCCTCAGTCCTTTTGAAAGCACGCTCTGCGCTCAACACGCCAATTAGCGCTTCTGAAGGCAGCAATAATGCTGGAAAATTGCCAGTCAGACTCAGAGAAGGGCACCATCTATAAAACAATTTCAAGGTGACTAAAGCTTGCTGGAGAAGATATGTACCCATCTTCCCAGCCAAATGCCATTCTCAGATTGCAGGTAACGGTCCCTATCAAAATTAATGCAAGTCCTTCACTGACATCCAAAAATCTCTCAATGAAATTGTGAAAAGCAGAAATTTATCTTGAATATTTCACGTCATTCAAACCATCTTGCTCACAAGCTAACTAAAGGCAGAGCTGAACAGGAACTTACTGCCAAAAGAAGTGGGTTCAAAAAATGCACGGACAAGCTCATAGAGAATTGGTTTAGTGGTGACCACATCTGGTCTCGCTACGTTGGTGACTACTGCAAACTGGCAATGTTTATCAGGTGAATGATCATCTAGTTCCCTGCACTCTGGTCTAAGTATCCACTCCTGGTCATTACTGGACACAGGGACCAGGTTAGACGGACCTTTTGCTTGCTACCTCTAGGGATATCCTTGTGTGCAGTGAAGTGAGCCCTCCTGGACGTTGTCTTAGCCCCATGAATTCATGACTTCTTACCAGTAAAAAATGCAAAGAAAAATCTGAATTTAGGGTTCACTTTCAGCACAGGTAGTGAAAGGAATGTTCTTCAAATTATCATCTGAATTCCTTTTAGTAAAAATAGTAGCATTTTAATTTTTTCAATTTTTTAAATTTTATCTACATGTCATAGCTAAGAGGCCTCTGGGTACTCCAAAAACTGAATTAAAATTTTAATAATGTATTAATAAACTGAGTAAAAGAGACACAAAATTATTGAGTAACTCAGACATTCCTTCTATTGACTTAAGTAAAAAAGGACTACATTTTAAAGAATAATTTCAAGAAAAATGTTATTTCATTCTCTTTTCTAAAGGAAATGTGGGGGTTATTGAGGATTTTTGTACCGTTATCATTCAGTTTATTCAGATAGTATTGCTATTTTAATACAAGGTGTTTTTCTTTAAGAATAAAGCTGTTTACATTACATTTAAAATCTCGACATCTTTTACGTGAGACTTAAGCAATCTATTTCTATAATTTAAATTAAACACAAATAGTATTCAGGCAGTGCATGCTGTTATTGAAGTAAATAAGAAAGTAAAACAACAGGCTTCGGGGAAGTCACTTGCTGAGCACCTGGAACAAGAATTTACCAAAGTGATAAACCAGCTCTTGACAGCTGCAACTTGTTCTGCAGGTGCAGAAAGCACTTCGTCTTCCTCTCAGTTCCTTCAGCTCAGTTCAGTTCAATAATTACTTCACTCAATGCTAAGACACCACTCGAGAATAAAAAAAAAGAAAGAAAAAAAAAGAAAACCAAGTTTCCCTCTCTAGTTTAGGAATAAAAAATATGTACACGATGTTTTCATCCACTAGTTTGACACTGAAGGACAAGATGGGCCAAAGTAATCTGTCCAATCCCATTCCTAAAGACAATTTTCCTATCACTCAATACATCAAGTAGTTTTTTAAAAATAGATTAATTTTGACATACTTATTCTTGAATTATCTATCATATTCAGTTATAACAGGCAAATTAATATCATGGTGTTCTAAATTTATTTTTGTATTTTGACTCCATGCACATGCAATTTGATACAAATTACCAGAAAAATTTCAATAATAAAAATGGCTTTACTTCATAATGTTATCTATTATAGATAACATTAATATTTGAATATATATGTGATAAAGTATGCTATGGCTTCAATATATATGTAAAATATATCCTCTAAATTGTTAAAACCACCCCAATTTTAGTGTAAAATTCATTTTTAGCTGCAAATCAATATATTTTAGTTGTTATGAAACAGTAAATTCAACTATTCCTTTGGAAAATATCTAAATTATACAAAGCAAACCAGGATGTAAAAGGATTATTTAAATACTGCACTTTCGAGGCGCTGCACTTTGAGGGGTGAGGGGGAGGAGGGATGGGGGGAATCCGTCTGCTTTGAAGCCCTGTGCTCCAGAGGATGTCATCCCGGTTCCTCACTGGCCTATCTCTTAAGCCTGTTAAAGGGTACTAAAAGAACTGTCAAAACTTCCAGTGCAGTGCAGCAGCACTTACTCCAAATCCCATGAAAGTAACTGGTCTGGTGTGATAAAACAAGCTAGGAACAAAAATGCTTTTAGTTAAATTGAGCTGAGGTTGATGACGCTTCACGTTGGCCCCTTTCCAGGCCACAAACATACCACCCTTTCCTGCAAGCACTGGTGATTATGAAGACGACTCTTGAAACGCCTGATTTGATCTTCTGGTTTGTCATTGCCCAGATCCTCCTACACTGACCCCAAAGATTTCAGTTCACTGGTGTCCTCAGGAGAGATCGGCATGTGCCCCACGTGGAGCACAGAAGGTCAGATGCTGCTGGTGGTGACTCCTGAAGTGACACCTTCCCTCGTGCTTGCATGATTCAAAAAGCCACTTGTACCTTCTCAGGCTTGAGCATCAAGTCTGAATATCATAGTACCGTTTTCCATCTCCTCATCTCTGCTACAATGTCACATACACATTATGGTCTCCAGTTTGCAAGGTGGTCCCTATAGGGACCATAGTTGTTATATATAAAACCACTGTGCTGGTTTTGGCTGGGATAGAGTTAATTTTCTTCATAGTAGCTAGTACAAGGCTGTGGTTTGGATTTGTGCTGAAAACAATGTTGATGACACAGGGATGTTTTTGTTACTGCTGAGCAGTGCTTACACAGAGCCAAGGCCTCTTCTGCTCCTCACACCACCCCACCAGTGAGTAGGCTGGGGGTGCACAAGGAGTTGGGAGGGAACACAGCCGGGACAGCCGACCCCAATTGACCAAAGGGATATTCCGTACCATATGACATCATGTTCTGTATATAACTGGGGAAGCTAGCCGGAAGGCAGGATCGCTACTTGGAAACAGACTGGATATCGGGGTGGGGGGGGGTGTGCTCCCCACAGGTGGTGAGCAATTGCATTTGTGCTTCACTCGGTTTCTTTCATTATAATTATTAGTATATAATAATATTATTAGTATATAATAATAATAATATAATCATCATCTTCCTTTGTTATCCTATTAAACTGTCTTTATCTCAGCCCATGAGGTTTTCTTCTGTTCTCCTCCCCATCTCACTGAGGGGGAAGGGGGTGAGCGAGCGGCTGCCTGGTGCTCAGTTACTGGCTGGTACGACAAGCGCTCAGGAGGTACATCCATCTAGCAGTCAGATATAGCTCAGGGTCAGAAATAAAACATGGCATCAAGAACAAGCAGCATCTAGCAGCAAGATGAGGAAATCCATCACAAGGGAAAGGATACCCATTGCATGGGTTAAAACTGGGAAAATATTTCCTCTTCCAAACACATACTCAGAATTGCCCAGCGGAAATTTAAGAGAGGAAATGCATGGGCAACTGCAAGCATTCACAAGGCAAAGGTGAAAGCCCCAAAAGTCAGAAAAATACGTAGAAAACCAAAGGTGGGTGCAGCACAACCAATTTGGATTTTTTTACTGGCCTCGTGGGATATATTTGCACGAAGATCAAATTTAGGTCATATTTCGCCTCCTTTTTCTCCTCAAAACTTACAGCTACAATGACGGGCAGAAATCAAATGCTTCATGGGATACTTTGTAAATGCAAGAGTCAACTCTGGTTTAGAGTTAGGATTTAGTAGGTTGCCTTTGCTCCTCACACCTCCCCATGGCATCTCCAGATTAGATAACAGTAGGCTATGCTAACCAGAGGCTGACCTGAAGGTAAGGTGAAGACGCAGCATTGCCTGTGTTACAACACCCAGCACAGCACGACGATGACTTCAGTGCACTTTGGGAATTCAAAGCCTCAGTTTCTCATGGAATCACCCTAGGGATTGGAGCCAATGCTACGGGCTTTAGGATTAAATCCCAAGTGCTGACAACACCAGCATCCGACCTCACTCAGGACCGTTCGGCAGAGGAGAGCACAGGTCCTCGGAAAGCCATGGGATCACCACCACTCTCCTCTAGTAGCATGCAGATCTCTTTCAACAGCCATTAAAGAACAAATTATACACTCTCCATAGCACAGTACCATGTTGTTCCTCCTCCCGTTAAATAACACTTTAGGCAATAAACATTCATCGCTGCCCGGTCGCTGGGTTAAAGCCAGCCGGCAGACTTCCACCTCGATCAGCAGGCAGCAAGGCACGCTTGGGGATGCAGCAGGCCACACCTCAGCACAGTAGGGCTTTGGGTTGTAAAGTGAAATTAAATGAGCTAATTAAGGAGGCGCTTTGTTTCGTTTCATGGAAATTTAGAAGGCACCTCCATTTTCTGCAAAGCTGGAAGTATGTTAATGAAAGGGACAGTGCCGGTATCTCTGTATTAAATAGCACATTGGCCACAAAACAAAGAAATCAATGCATCTTCCACCTTTTTACAGGGGAAGCAGAAGTCTCTTAAAAGTGTAGTTGGAGTTGTGGGGAGGGAAGGAGGGCGGTTTTACCACTGATGTCACTGCCAGCATAAGCCTTTTATGGTCATGACTTAATAGTTGTCTCTCTGCTTCAAAATCAACAAAGAGCAGAGAAAAAAGGCTTGCTTCCTCCTTGGGAAATGGTGTACGTTCAGGGAGGAAGCTGTCTTCCTGTTTTCTCCATAATTGCAGCTTTGCATGGTTTTAGCAAGTTCCACAGCTTTAAGCCTCTTCCATATGGAACGTGTTCCTCTAAACATCTGGCTCCTTTTTTACTGCAGTGATAAAACAGATTTATTTTCTACAAATCATATAAAATATTACTTTCTCAGAGTATGAATCTACTGTGCCTTTAAAAGTAAAAAAATATACAAAGAGATCAATAGACTCGCATGTTTTTCTTTTACTAGTGACAAAATCCTACTTTAAAGACAACTCAAGGATTAATTCTGAAACTGGAAAGGAAGAAACTCTGGACACCTACATTTATTATATCCATGTTTCTTGATGCAAACCAATGATACAAACTCAGATCTAAAACGAACTATAAATCCAGCCAAAATACATTTCTTAGATTCAGGTCAGATTCGAACATGTATCTCTCGCTCTGGTTCTTAGCCTATAGGCGTCATCTTGTAACTATCACTGGAAGAGAACGAAATGCTGTGATTAGTTTAGCAGTCATCTCTCTAATTTGCTTGGATGATATTAGAAAAGAATGGCTCATGCCAAGAAATTCAGAGGGCGATACGGTAACCAAGAGAAGAGCATTCGTTGATTATCTAATGGCAGTCTGGCTGCAATGTCAAATTTCAGTGGGCAGGGCACTCAAGCAATAACCAGGAAAAAAGCCATTATAAATCAACAGATCGTCTTGGCTTCCCATTCCATTAGCTGTTATTTTTAGATGTACCGCATGCATGGCTAAGCAACAATGCTGCAGAGTGCTCCTCCAGAAGTTTCCATCTTTTTCTCTCTTCAGTGTTTCACCTGCTGCTGCCTGAAATGACACAAGCGGTCACTGCATGCAACAAGCCTAAAAATGACCTATAAACAATATTGTGAAGGAACTGACCAACACTTGCTACAGGGATGTAGTCCAACAGGGGCTTCTTTAGAGAAGTGGAAAAAAATAAATGAGTCATCTTCTAGATGCTTTGACAAATCCCAAACTGAGCAAAGTCTGGCTTCGTGCATCAAAAAAATGGCGATGCTTTATACCTCTGCTTGCATACTTATATCGGTACCAGTTCCAGACTCTCCCTGCCTGCGAAGCCCATCTGCCCCTGTGGGAAGGGACCGACAAGGGGAAAAGTGACTAGGGGTGGGTCGTTTATTTGGGAGAAGAGTGGAGGTGAGAAACAGTGGTGAAAAGAGTGGTCAAGAAACGGGAAAAGGCTGCATAAGGCATGCAAGCTGTGTGAGTGGTGCTGTCTGGAGGTCCTTGCAGTGCATCCCTGTGCCGGACCACCACAGCCTAATCAACCCAACTGGCTGTCCTCACCACACCACATGTGCCAGACCTACTCCTGCGGTCAGAGGGGCCACGGCTGGGATACCTCTCACCAGCAGGACAACACCTGGATGGGATGGATGGAGCATCCTGGTACCACCCTGTCAGTGCCCTTTCCAGGTCCATGTGCACTAGCATCCACCACCTCCTTCCAGAAAGTTTGCTGCAATGTGTTACAGACAGAGAACACAGCTCTTCATTTGAATGAAGACTGTATCCTTGAACATGCAAGGGTTAAATGTGCATCTTGCGGGTCTACAGTCAAAGCCAAATCTGGGCCACCCAGACTAGAGACTGCCTGGAAGCTGAAGTGAAATCAACCACTCTGTGCCGTTCCTGAGTCCAAGAGAGGAGTAGCTGTAACCCTAAACCAGCTCAGGAAGGGCTAAATCCCATGTGAGTGGTACAGGTCCTATCGCTGCGGCTGAACCACGGGTCTGCCTTCACATCAGATGAGAGTCTGTGTGGTTTGGGGGGCTGATGGTGGCACAGTCACAAGTCACCAGAGCTCCTCAGGCCTGCCTGCTCTCACTGCCCTACTGAAGGGAGGAGACAGGGCAGAGACTTGGCTTTGCTCCTCCGCCGTCACATGCCAAGGAGCATCTGATGACAGATACGGATCTGCGGCCACCCGTGTCCTGCCTGGAGGTGTCACAGTCTCCCTCCTGTATTTCTGACCAATAATTAATTCCAGGCCTGACCCAACATAAAGAAGTTTTCTTGCGAATACTTGCTACTTTTTTGGTGCCTAATAGCGCCCATGTAATGTAGCAGGACAATGTGAAAAGTAATTCACTTGACGTAAATAGCATCCCTTTCTCCTTGAAATGGCATTTGCTACCTTCTCCACATAACTAGCTTTCTTGCAAAATGAATGTATATATTGCATGGAAGACTTACTGAAAAACATTAGATATCCTCTTAGTAAACAGACCCATTTTTAAAACTACCTCAAATTTACCTAATTTCTGAGTACAGTCCAGGAAGCTACTGGTGGAAAATCACCAGACACGGAGAGACCTCATTACAAAGTTTACGTCTGTATTTGTCATCATCACTTTAGATGTCAATGCTACTTTCTTCTGATGTCCACTGTACTTTCTAATAAAGGTAAATGCAGGACACTCAGGAAAAAATGCCCCTACACCTTAATGGTTTTGAATCACCAATGCTTAGAGCCTTGTTTCCATGTGACATAAGTGAATGAGTAAAACCACTCATAAAATTACTCTCTGAAATGTAATATTCTGTAATTTCTTTGAATCTGGTCCCAAGCCACCAGTGGACTGAAACAGTAAGTACCATAGGACAGGCTGCCTTTGGAGGATGAGGAATCTCGTTGTTGGAGGTTTGCAGGAACAGGCTATACCAGTACCTGATTCAGAAGCTGATGGTCCTGCCTTGAGATAAGATGGAAGAAGCTGGAGTTCGGCCTCCTCTTGAGGTCCTTTCCAACCCCATCTTCTATTACTCTAGGTGAGCAGCTCTATTTAGGCTGATAAAACCCACATGCCACAGCTAAAGCTAAGCATATGTTTAAGTGTTTTGCCAGACTAATGCACAAGTGCAAAGCAGATAAAATATCTTTCATAGCTTTAGGATATACACTTTTGTTTTTCTAACATTCAAACTCTCCCACAGCAGTTAGAAAGCACAAGCTCAAACAAGCACGGCTGTTGGGAGAGGAGCTTCCTCGCGCTTGCTATCCCTTGCTGGAGAGACAACGGGTGGAGAGAGATTTCCATCTGTTGTACAGGGCACGCAGCTTTCTCGCGATCTGAGTTGGGACCCCTCACCGTGATCAGAGAGGAATCACCTGGGTTGATGTGTGTTTTGGTTTAGACTGCACAATTTTAACCATCAGCTGCACTGGAGAGGCAGCACCCATGTTCCTGACCCACTCTCAAAGGCAGATGTGCACGCTCCATTTAATTAACAAGAAGTACAGATTTACCTCCTGAACCTTCCTTTCTCAAATCGGGGAATTTCCTGAAGTCATACAAATCATTTCCTACCTCACATGAAGCTTAGATCCCAAGAGAAGGCCCAAGTCCTTTTTTCCCCTCTCCTTTGTCCTCAAAGCCCAGCACTGCCTTCAGTCCCAGGGAGGTTTATGCATTTCGGAAGCAAAACTACGTGTATCATCCTGAGACTAAACCTAAGAAGAAATGACTCAGCTTGGCGTTCCAGTGTGCCAAGTCCTTGCTAGCTACAACTGCAAAAGACCTGACCTAATAGACAAAAAGCGATCCTCCTACACATTAGTAGCATTACCATAAACAAACAAACAAAAAAATCAAGCAAAAAAACGAATGGAGAGCTATATTTTTGTGTGTAGTTGCGTTACTTTAGGTGAGGCACTTCCTAACAACTAGGGACAAAGTAAAGGTGGCATTTCCAGTTCAATCCCAGTTTGCACAGGGTGAATGTGGGTAAGGTCTTTTAGGTTCTCCATGTGCTCAGAGGGGTGTCACATTGATTAACTCATTAACATTAGGAGAGAGCTTTGTATTCCTTGGATAAAATGGCTGGGGAAGTGGGAGCATGCCATTATTGTGTCTGGGCAATGAAGTAAACAGTCCTCAGCTGGTGTCAATGGTGGGGATTAGCTGGTGTATGCAGAGCATCCAGTTACATAAACTGGATCTCAGAAGCCTGTAGAGTCAGATGGTATAAATCACTTCACTGTATTTGAGATGTCTGTTTTAATTTGTGTCCAGTGAAATGCAGTTAAGAAACTCAGTTTCAAAGCCTGGATCCTGAGTCTTTGCTGCAAATGCAAAAGGAAAGCCAAGTGTCTGTGAAATGAAGCCCTCTGCTAGTGCTTCATGTTTCCATAGTACCAGCAACAGCGAACTGGGTTTTAAAGCCAGGTGAAGTGGCTGCCCAAGACCCTGATTTCTGAACACGTAGGAGAGTTTGGATGGACCACATGAGCGGAAAACCAGCCAGTGAGACAACATCAAGTTGACCAAGTAACTGTGAGGTTACCGCATGGAAGAGGTCCCTGAGACCTGTCACAGCCTTTCCCTGCCCTAGGACCAGCATTGCCCAAGCTTTTTCTGCAAAGCAGATCATGGAGGAAGAGAAAGGCCAGCCCTCAGATATGGGCCTGACTGTGACACAGGGAGGAGCAGGACTCAGCTTTGATGACACACGCTTCAAAGAACCCTTGAGAGGGCTATGGAAAGGGTGGCAATGGGGAGGCTTGTGTTAGGCTTTGTCATTGCGTCATCCTGCCTTTGCTGCTTCCCGGTTCCCTTTCCCGTAACTAAACAGCCCTGCAGGTTGTGCCGACATCTAGCATGGGATTCAACCTCCACCCTTGCCCCAGGACTACAGTCCTTCAGTCAGTGGGGAGAGAAGCACCTCCTGAGGGCAATTCAACCCACCCAAAGGCCAGGACAGGCACTTTCTGAACGTGCTTGTCTTTTCCACTGACTACAGAGATAGTCTAGACAAGCAGCTAAGACAAATGCCCCCAGTTTCTAATCACTAAAATGAAGTAAATCCCTCTTCCCAGGGATGCTGAGGGGAAATCTGGCTTCACTGAAGTTCATGGGGCTGCAGTGGACAGGGATTGCTTTCATCCCTGTCTGGTGGTGCGCACTTCATTACTGTTCAAGTACAGAGAGCTTGACTTAAATCAAGCAAGATGTATTCTGTGCTGTTGTGGGCAATGATTGACTGTAGTTTTACAAATTTCTTTGCCTAGCAGACCAAAGGTTTTTATTCAAAGTGCTAAATCCCTCCTCAAATTAGCTGCTTTGGTGAGAAAAAAATGGCTTTTTTTTTTTAGACACTCCAGGATTTTATGAATGTAGGCAAATTCAAGTACCTTAAAAATAAAGCCTGCAAAGTCCAAGGGAAGTCTGGAGGGCAGTCTAAGTGCAACATACTGAAAAGTTGTGTTGGGTTGGTTTTTTTTTTCCCCTCAATCATTTCAGTAGTTAATCTTCCTGGGAACAGACTGATATTTACTCATCCCATGAGAGAATGGAGTTGTCAGGAATCCAAATGATACCAAGGGATAAGGTTTAAGGAACTCTACCGTTAGTCATCAAATGGAAGGAAGTGGCACAGTTCTTTGGTGATGGACTGTGCTTTTCTCCTCTTGTAGATTTTATCTGAATTTCTCCACATTAAAATGGGGAAATGTTATGAATTGTCTGTGGGGGAAATAAATTACAAGCTCAGAGAATGATCCCCCATCACTAAGGCCTAGGGGAAAGTCTCTGGCCATCATGGCTGTATGGCATCAAACAAAATGACAATGTTCTATTGGAAAAATAATATACTGAAAGCATCAAATACCACATTTTCCATACTAGCTTCCCCTGATGTTCTCATAGCTCCCAGCTGGCTCCCTGCATTCCTCCATGCTGTGCCATGCAGACTCACCAGCACAGATCTCCACCAGTCTGGGCACCACTGTCCTGCACTCTTCTCCAAGGGGAGGAAGTGCTGTGGCTTTTTCCATCTCCCTACAAACCATGCTTCACCTTCTATTCATCTGGTTGCCAGGTATATTAAACTGCTGTTAAGGCAAGAGTTTAGAAGGCACAAGATCTGAATTCATCTCCTTGCTCTGCGCTACTTCTTTGTGCAAATTTATGGACAACCCATGTACTCATGTCTCTACTAGGAAATTAAATACCCCTGGGGTTGTTCGCTGGTGTTCAGCACCACCAGCACACCACAGACCACATTCAAACCATTACAGTCTTCTGTACTTCCAAAGCAGGGTCTGAATACACATTCCAATTTTCTGTTGGGAATGGTGAGCTGTGCCAGTGAAATGCTTGAGTTGGTTTGAGATAGAAATGAACCACGGGCCATTCAAACAGGTGTCACGTTTGTATGGGCAATGATGTCCCACTACCTCAGGACATGATTGCTTCACCACTTTTTGTGGTGCTGGGTCTCTGGCTTTCTGCACTCCATCTATCAACGTAGGATCATAACAGTTCTTTCCCTATGACATGGAGTTAAGATGTCATAATATGTCACCTCTGCGACAGAAATAATCACAGATAGGAAAGATCAATATGAGTACAGTCTTGTGAAATACTGCATTATTCCAACATGCCTCTGAGTTATTCTATCCAGCCTGCTATGCATCTTGCAGTCTTGGCCTCAGAGGTGCAAAGCACTGATAGTATGCAGCCCTTCAGAAACAGCTCAATTAAAAGTAAGAGCGTGCCCTGACACAATACTTTGCATCTCAATATCTCAGAGTATTTGATACCCTTACCCAGGATACAGAGAGCCTCATTCCATAAATGGTCCCAATGGAAGTCAAGTGACATGCAGCACACCATGAACAGACAACTCGGAGTTTGGGCAGGCTCTAACATGCAGAACATGCTGAGATGGATGAACACAGAACTATTCAGATATAGGAAAAGGCAATGTTTGGTCAGCTGAATTGCTCCACGAACTCTGCTGATTGTATTGCCTAGGTCTCTATTGAGTAAAGAAGGAGTTTAGATACTACAATGATGCATTTACAGTCTGGAGCTGGATCCTACCATTTGCATCAGCTAAACCATAGTAACTCACCTTGCACATACTGCAAGGCTGCAGCAAGGTAACTTGTCCTAGTTTAGCCTGTAATTAACTGGGGCTGAAATAAGTCTTTCATGTTGGCTCCAGGCTAAGAGCACATATGCACATGGAGAAGTCCACACCTCAGCAGAGGTGTTGTGGCTTCAATCATAGTAATTTGGGCCTAAATCTAACCACAGCATCTTTCGAACTAGACCCAAGTAGAAACTGCCATACATAATGGGCAAAGTTTTTGCCTAAGCACTGTGGAAAATAAATGGGGCTTGCATTCATGTTTCTTACTCACCGAGATTTATCCTGCTTATTACCATTTCATTGCCTTCCACAGAATTATTATTAATTCACCATAGCATACGTCAGAGAAAAATCAGGAGTGCTGTCTTCCCCTGATAGTTCTCAGCTACTAAATCATTGGTTTTAAACTTAGAAAGGTAAGAAAGAGGCAGAGAAAATAACCCCTCTGTGAAAAATAACCTACTTGAGGATACACGTATTTCATAATCCTATTGTATTTGTAAGTGAACCTCCAGTAAATCAAGATAAAGCATCCATTTAAGTCATGAATGCAGTCCAATCTGAGAGACAGAGGTCTGTACAAAACCTGGGACAACTCAGGCAGCTCAGTCAGTCTTATCGCTACTCCTGTTGCACGTGTATATGCTGCTTTTCCATAGGTCTTTGCTAAAGTTGAAGAATATTTTTGGACATGTATATGTGGCTGTGTGAAGTGAGGCCACTCCAAACTGAGTGGATGGGAGCCAGCTCTAGTCCAGAATTACGCTTCAGCTAATGCGTCCTGCTGATCTGCTGACAGCAAGGAGGAAATAAACAGGAGGTGAAAAAGAGAAGACCCACAGTGCAAGGAGGCATTGGAGAAGGAATCCAACCTCTGAGTCTGATTACACGTGCAAGGAGCCCCAAGTCTGTCCTCAAGCCACACAAACCACCTGGACAGAGCTCATTGGCTCCTCCACACCTACATTTGTCTAGTGCTCTTGGAGAGGCCGATAACAAGATGGGAATGAAGCAGCCACATGTCAAGAGTGTGTGCCAGCAATGCAGCACGCTGCTTTTCCATAGCACAGCCGTGGAGATCCAGCTATCAAAGGCACGGAGCTCAACACCAGCCCTCCTGTCTGGTCCCACCTGAAGGCAACCAGGATGCGCAGTGTCTCCTCAAATGTTTGATTACTTTTCAAGGAGCCCTGTGTGCTATCATCGCTCCCAAAAGGTCACTTCTGCAGTTCCCAGCCAAGAGGGCTGACCCGCAGACAGAAGTTGCACTGCTTCAGCTGGAGGGAACACAGATAACCATTCCAAATGTGCATTACAGAAAGGGTTATACCATGGCAAGTTGCTTAAGCCAGGACGTACGTGCAAGCTGACACGTATGGTGAACAAGTAGTTAAACATTGGAGAAAGCCCACTTAGAGCCAAAGCAGTTTAATGAAGATGTTCAAAACCCACCTGGACGTGATCCTGTGCACCCTGCTCTGGGTGATCCTGCTTTAGCAGAGGGGTTGGACTAGATGATCTCCAGAGGTCCCTTCCAACCCCTGCCATTCTGTGATTCTGTGATTCTGCAATTGACCCTGGGAAATGTCTTATCGTCACCAAAACTGGTATAAGCTCTGTACACAAAATCAGGCCAAGCTTCTCTTAGGAGACAGAGAGGAGAAACTACTGGCACACTGAGAAGCAAGAGGTCCACAACGCAAGCAACAGCCTCCTTCCCCTGTTTGTGCACACACCGGTACTCAGATCCTCAGGTGGGGGATGGACAGGAAGCCCACATCAAGCTCTGCGGTACCTTGGGAAGTCCAACATTGGGGCATGGTGGGGTTGTCACCTTGTTAACCTCACATAGAAAAGTAAAATAAGTAAGTGTGGCTGCCAAAACTGTACAGAAGCATCCTTGGCTCATGAAACCACGCCACAGTGCGATCATCTTCCTCTTAGCACCCTTGACATTGTTGCAGATCATGCTGACCAAAACCACCCTCTGCACTCCACAAGTCTGTTCAGAAAAGAGCCCAGGGACTCATTTCACACCATCATGGCACAACAGACAACAAACAGCTACTGTCACTGAGCACATTGTGGTGGTGCTTGTCACGGTCTTTCCCAACCTCCTTATCTTCTTTTCCTCTACTTAAGACAAGGCAACCAGCTCAACCTCATGATGATGACAACATCACACTGATGCATGGAGTTATCATTACAGTTTTCTGTCACGGTCACTGCTTGTCCCATCACGCAAAGCGGAGTCTGCATGAACATCAACAAGTGCTTGGAACAGGTTTTCTCTGCACAGCTTGGCTTTCACACAGCTGTGGAGAATGAATTTCTGTGGTCCCTTGCAGGGAAGCAGTGTTCTTCCAAAACAAACAAAAACCTCAAACCAAATGAAACCAAAAAGATGGGGTTTTTTCCCCTAAGTAAACCCAAAATTGGAAACTTGCATTGCCGTAAAAGAAGTGCTGACTGGTTCCCAAGCAGGTAACAAAAATGTTTACCCTCCGGTAAATCAGATCATTTTGATTGTGGACTAATACAGCACAGCATGAATTTGTTCTCCAGGTCAGGTCCTTCCCTCCAGCACATTTCTGCTCAGGGCAGGTGTAGCATTGCCTTGGACTCCTCCAAACTTTCCTGACAGGCCCCTAAAATTTCAGAGCTATCTGAATGCAATGCAAAGGCAAGTACTTCCCCATGCGGGTGTCTGGCTGGCGAGCGGCATGTTAGATAAGACAGTCACTGAGCTGAGAGGCGCAGTCCTGCAGAGCACAGCTCCATCGTCAGAGCACAGCCATCCCCCAGCAGCTCCCCACACCGGGACACACCAGCTCTCCCAGCTACACAGGAAGACCGGATTCAGCTTCCCAGCTTGCAGATGGCATCCCTTGGAGCAGGCTGCCGGGGACTCGTGGGCTCTCAGTCCCGTGTCCCGTTCTCCCTGTGTATGGCCCTGATGCTGCTCTGCATCAGCCCGGGCGCTGCTGCAGGCGGTCACTGCGAGCGGTCGGAGGCAGCATGCATTGTAAGGGCTGTCAGCACTGCAACCAGTTCCAGTGACTCTTTTTGATTTACATTTTCTACATCCTTTCTGAGAAACCTCAATTGTCTATTTAATCCCTTAGCACTGGAGCAAAAGCATTCAGCTGTGCAACCCAGTATAGCAGGCGCAAATTTGATACCCATTAAAGCTGAGGAGTTACCAGGCATAAAAACCCATATGGGGACAGTATAATCCCTGGTATAATTCCATTCATTTTCATGTACCAGTGATGAATCTGACACAGCGCTTGGGATTTCCATCTCACACCAGCTTCCCACATCCCTCTAGCGTGTTCAGTAGAAGCAATTCCATCTTGCATTTATATAGGTGTGAGCAGAATTAGATTTATTCTGCTGATGTTCTCTGATGTTCCCCTCCATGCTCTGGTCATGAGCAGGGACGACAGCTTTGCTCTCTCTGTACAAAGTTTTCCATACCAAATAGATCTCTTTACAACCACATCATTTTTAATTCTTCTCGCTTCCAGAATATGATGGGAGCTGGGTTTAGGGGCAGGCACACGGGGCAATGACATGAAATGCTACGCTGCGGCAAGATTCATGTAGGGCACGACTCAACCTTGGAGCACGAGTCAAGCACCGCTCTCTGCAAAGAGCAGAGAGGTGCTTCGAAGGACTGTCACACAGAAGGTCCAAAGATGACAACACGGGCCTGACAGTTTGTAATATACTTACCACTGGGTGCAGCTGTGCATGCGTGTCTCTTGTGAAGTTTTATTGTCCGGATAACAAATTACGCATCAGGATGTATGGAAGTCACAAGCATTATATCCTCACTTTATAGGCCTGGCACTAATGTATGCATTTGGGCTTAAAGCACTTTCCTGCAAGTTAAAACCCAGCCCCACTAAGAATTGGTGTAATTCAATACTTCCTTTGAAAACCTCCCATAGGAAGATTAGAACAATCTTCGTGATTACAGTCTATCTGGGGTCCACAGATGCCAGTAATCTATGGAAATTGTGAACTCAAAGGATTTATGTCTAAATGTGATTTAAAATCCACTACCAAATCTCCATTGTGGTGGTGGGGTTTTTTTTAAATGATTTCTTTCTTTCGTTCTCCTCTCTCCCTTCTTTTTCCGCCCCTCAGACTGAATTTCTGCAAGTGGCTGTAATGTCTGCCTCGAAGACAAACAGGCGCGAGTCAAACAAGATCCTGCCTCCTTTGTTGCAGCCGCTGCCGGCGGTGTGCGAGCCCCGTCCTCCGCGGTAGTTGCAGCAATTGCCCCAGACGGAGACTCGGCTCTGGAGCCTGTCTGCAGCCCTCTCCCTGATGAAAGGCAGCTGCGGACGGGTTTCGGTTTATTCTGTTTAAAGATCTATCACGGACTCCCACGTGAATGGGAATGTAAAGAGAAGTCACAAATCAAACCTGAACCGCGCAGTCCACTTAGGCAAACACTTTTTGCGCCATGTGTTTTGCAGGTTCATTTCATTGGAATAGTAAATTGGTCTGAAATTAGGGCCAGATTTTAGAAGGCAGCACCGAAGATGTGTCCGCTGAGCAGGCATGCACGTGAACTCAGCCGAAGGGACAGGTCACTCCCAACCTGCAAAGAGGCAGGGTAGATGGACACCTGCGCGCAGGACACAGGGATGGGCATATCCCGTGGGCTGCGTGTGTGGGGTGCTCGTGTACAGCTCTTCAGGCAACCCCCCAGCGCCTGTCTTTGGGACTCTGACCTTGACACCAGCTCTTCCCTGTGTGGACACGGTTTTTACTTCCCAATGTTGGGTACTCCACACGCAGATCCTCACATACTTAGGTGGACATAGATCCACAAATCTTTACTATAAGCTTTTCAATTACAGGGCTTTCAAACAACAACAACAATAACCTTGTCTTCCCAGCCTGTTCAAATAAACTGTTGCAGATTAAGGGCCTGAGTTTTTGTCAAGTTTAAACAAATACATAGAGCACAAGAGCTCTGCAGTATTGCATTCCCGTGACAGCCGGCTCCCAGCAGATCTCCAAGGCAGAGTGACGCACCGATGGGATTGCTTGGCCATCAGCTCCCCTCTCACCAGCTCAGAAGATGCAGATCCAGCGGGTCCTTAATCCAAACCAGGGTTTTGGTTTTACAGCTCTGGAATAAGGAGGTTTTGCTTACCCCAAACCTGGCTTCAATTTTATCTCATTTCCATAAATAGCACTAGGAACCTTTGGCAATGTTTTGCCACATTTTCCAGTGGAGGACAGGCAAAGACTCAAGGCCAGTGCTATATAAGGGTATCTGAACAGGGTTCCTCCTGCCTCTTTGCACCTAAGAGCCTCTCAAGTCTCCTGCCCAGATGTTTTATCCTCTTCTGCTTTTCAGTCCATATTTTCGAACTGTCGTTCCCTTGTGTTTCACCTCATTTCCTCCCAGTTTCCACCTCCATTTTGTCACTTAATCATGTGGGCCTCTGTAGCCTCTCATTTGCTTGTGGTAAATCTGGCATCTTTATTAAATCCAGACTCTTTCACTCAGGGGGCACATTTACAGGTAAATCTCCTTATAGGCAGCCACCTCTGACTCAATAGTACATTTAATCCCGCAGATGTCAAACGAAAGGTGATAAATCATCTACCTCTGATCAAATAAATCCTGCCTCTTTTCGTTCAACCATGGTACTTCTCCCACATTATTGAGGACGGGGTGTCGGCTTGGGCTATCATAGCTACGGACTGAAATTTTCAACACTTAAAGATCAGCTCCCTCGTCAGCAACATCTAAACTTCTGTTTGTTTCATTTGTGCTGAATTGAGGCCTGAAGAAGGTGATTTTTTTCTTTATTTGGTTGTTTGGGGTTTTTTTGGGTTTGGGGGAGTTTGGGTTTGGTTTTTTTTTTTTGGTTTGGTTTGTTTTTTGTTTCCTGATGCCGGAACAAGGTAAACAAACCCAAAAAGCAAACTTGAATCAAAATCCTGCCTTAGAGCTAGGAAAGGGTTAAAGGCAGCCAGCCTCCATCCCCGGCAGTGAATCAGTAGGCTGCTCTGCCCGGGCAGCCCCTGCCTCTACACAAAGCCCCATTGAGCCGGGGCAGGATGGGGCAGGAGGGGTTTGCAGAGCAGTTGTAACTCCACAAGCCCGCTCCTTTCACCGCAAAGACCCAGCAAGGCCCGTTGGCAGCTCCCGCCGAGCTCGCAGGCTCTGCCAGCCAACTGCTCCCTGTTTGTTCCTTTTTCTTAGAACAAGGCACACAGGGAAAATAAATACAAAAAGCCCCCGGTATGTGTGGAGCATTAAGCTGCAAGAGCCGCTGCTCCAGTCCAAGGATTTTAAAAACCTGTGGTTCCTTCTACCGCACTAATTTGGCCGTGTTGCACCTGCAAAGTATTTTTTATTCCAGCATCCTTCTTAAACACAGATGTACATGCTGAGCCGGGAGCCTTCTGAAGTGCTCTGTGTTGGCTTAACTCTTTCCCTCTGGACTCCAGCGACTTCAATAAGATCACTTGTGCCAGGGCTGAACGCTTTGAAAGCCCCCGCTCTCAGGTGCACGGCCCATGTGCTCCAATTTGTGTGCCTAAATTTCAGCTACCTATATCTACCCCTTGACATCCAAATACAGTCTGATCCGTACAGCCCCTGAGTCCCTTGACTTCAGTAAGACCGTTCCGTACCTATAAAAAATCAGGCCACTTGTTTTGCAGTGCTCAGACATGGATTTAGGCCCCAGATGCTCAAAAACTACAGCTTAAATTTAGACATCTGCATCTGTACCACTGGCAAAGTGTTTTTATTTTTGGAAGCACTGAGCCCCAGCAGCTTCCATTAATTTTTCTAAGAGCTGCTGGGAGCAGAGAGTCTTGGAAACCTCTTCTGGGGAAGCTGTGCTAACATTAGACTCTTGTTTTCAGAAGCGTTGGCTTGAAAAGAAATGACACACAATCAGGAGGAAGGAAAACGTTTGCTTAGCCTTCCTATTTAATAAAGTCATTCCATGAGCCATGGATCTGGTAAACTCCAGTTTCTTGAGGGTTAGTGCCCAGTGTCCCCAGAATCCCACCACCCAACAGCAGTTTGCTCAACTCCCTCCCGCCTTCCCAGCCTGTTTGGTGGGACAAACTGCTGTGGCCAGATCCTGCTGGCTGGCTGGGCGGCTGGCTGCTGCCACTGAAAACTGAGTGACAGCTGCCTTTCCTCCAGTGCCAGCTTGATTTCTTCCTCTTTCTTCTAACCAGGCTAATTTTCATGGAAACTGAAGGAACTTACGTGTTGCAGACCTTTAACCTTCTATCAAATTTGGTTGAAAAATTGCCCAGAAGTTATTACGGACAAGAAACACAACTGGATGAGATTTGTTTCCTTAGGAACCTAGGCTAAAAGCAAAAATTAACCAGATACTTGTGGATATCTGAAAAATTCAAGCTAGAGAACTGAGTTACAACCAATAAAAAAAATCTACAAAAGACAAAGCCAAGAAAGTTTACAAGGCTGTGAGACCTAAAGGCAACTACAAGTTTAAATGCAAGCACAAACCTGAAAAATGCATACAATAGACAATACGTGGCATTTCCTTCCATTTGAACCTATCCCCGTGTGAGACAGGTGAGACTGGTGGTGTGTGTGGTTCCTCTACATGGAAAGCACGTGGCTCACATGAAGTGTACGACTCAAGTAAGTGTCACATTCAGATAAATCCCTGAGCAACGCTTTAGAAGTGTCTTTAGCTAGAAAACCAATAATTCACACCAAGTCGAGGATCCCTGCCTTGTGTGCTGCAGCAGTTGTGAAGTGTGTGGTGCCTGGGGAAGAAACAGCCTAACAGGAGTTTTTGGAGATGACTTTTAAAACAGTTATAAATACAACCCAAAAAGCCATAAATTCCATCTGTGCTCACATCTCCATGAAACAGGAGAAAATGTCAGGGGAGAACACTGTGATTTTCTAGAAAGCAAGAAAATGAGGAAGAGAAATCCATGGCAAAAGCAGCTCAAGTATTTTTTAAAAGGATACTTGGGAAATGAAGCCTATCAGAGCAGTGGAACTGTACTGAAGAACTGTATTGAAATATCCCATCTCAGGATAGGAGGAAGAGCTGCCAGACTGAATCAGTGGCCTTGTATTGCTCTTTGAACCATGATCACTCTGGCTGTGGTCTCCAGGACCTGTTTTTGGAACAGGCACCCCAAGTTGCAAGATGGAAGAAGATTTATTCTCCTTCCCATTTTATCCTTCACATAAGAAGAAACCGTTGATATAAAATTTTGCTACTACATCTTCCGAAGAAGATACAAACAGAAGTTGTATATGCCAGATGTAAGGGCTCAGCTGCCCTCGTTGGCAGGAAATATCATTAACAGTTTTGGCTGTAGGTAGCGATGCAGTAGGCAGTTAATATATCTTGGGGCATGGCAGTGCCGAGGTGTTGAGGAGAGGAACGCGAGGCAAGTCCTGGGGTGGGCTGGGACAACACGCAGGAGTTTCATGAACTCCATATGTGACCCTTCCAAACTCTTCCCCAAGAATTGCAAGGAAAATCCCCAAATATCACGTTTTTGCAAAGCAGTCATCTTACAGGTGTCAAATGCAATGCTTCCAAAAAGCACTGCTGTGGCTGCCAGGGATGGGTGACCCGGGCGCTTGGTGTCCCAGGTGCCTTGGCTGAGAGGTGCCACACTTGATATTACAGGGCCGCAGAGAGGCTGCCAGGGTTTCCCTCATCTGCCCATCTGCTCGCTGGGCTGCATTGGAGGAAGAAGCTGGGAAAGCCTGTGGAGAGCCTCCCAAGCTTTAAGGCTCCCTGAAACCTTTTGTTCTGCCCAATGAACTGGTAGGACGCAGCAAACGGCAGCCTTGGGGCACTGGCTCCCAACGGCCAAGGCTCCCTAGTCAAGCAAGAGGTGCCCGCATCTGCAGGAGGCCAGCAAACCCTCCACCACTGCAGCGCCGATGCCTTTCCTACTCTTGTCCCATATTTCTGATCAAGGAATCCAGTGCTAAAACTGGCCATAAACCCACAGAAGATCTCTACCCTCCAGTTTCAGTAGCTGGCCACGTTTCAACCCCTCTCTAGGCTGTACGTTAGCAAATGTCACTTGAAACCTGGCAAGAACACATCTGTTTCCCCGTCTTCTCTCAGGGCAGTGGTGGTAGAAGGGAACATGACTGGGGGAGTCCTGCCCCGCTGAGTTTTCCTACCTGCTTGTGTTTGTTCAGTTTGATGGCAACGTGGAACAAGCTTTGCCCAGTCTCAAGTGACTCACTCGATTGCTGAGAGCTGTTCAAAGAAGATAACTGAAGGAACAGGCAACAGGAAAATTTTCTAACTATGGCAATGTCCCAAGCCAGATTCTGAAATGGGTGCTGAAGTATCACAAAGTGAAAAAAGGGCTACGTGGAGATAATATATGGCAGTGAATTTAGAGCGTGAACCTAAGACTTTGTTTCATTCAGGTTTTGTAGGCTGGCCTCAAAAATGCTTAATGTAGGGTTAACAAAGAGCACTGTAATACAGACCGATCCTTTCTCTTGCTGGGGGCCTGCACCCTGCCATCCTGATTTATTCCTTATTCATAGGGTGAAAAAACCCATTGGTTTCAGAAGGAGATATTTCAGATCAAGGACTAAAGCATTTGTGCCTACATTTTCAGTCCACGTATTTTACACACTTCTGAACACTAACAACAATGCTGTGACTCTGTAGGGATACACGCATTTAAAGCAGCATCAAAACTCCTTTATGGCAAAGATTTAAAATGTTGAATGCATTAGAGAAGAGAAACATTTGCACTGTGTTTCTTATTGTTGGTTGCCTTTCTGTAAGTGCTTTCAACACCACCAAATTAGTCCAGAAGTGGTTAAAAACAGCTAAAGGGAGCTTTGGAGGACTCAGTGTCAGCTGGCATTCTAATGAGAATTAGACAATCAGAAATAGACAGCTCTGAGGCCAAACAATTAGCCAGACAATTAAAAGGCTCTACTGTACAGGGTTTTATGTGGGATAGGATAATGCAGCCGCAATATTTGTGCTAATAAGGTAGACGGATAAGAATGAAGTTAATTTCCCTTCTCAGCAGCTAAATGAACAGATCGCTCCATTTTAGTCAAGCCCAAAAGGACGTCATTTTTCCCTGATCAGAAAAAAAGGTAAAAGAAAGAAGTAGAAATGGTAGTCTCTGGCTATGGAAATAAAGCTGGATATTCAACTGGTGTGGAGCTGGCAGAGGTCCAGTGCCAATGCCGCTCTGCTCTGCTCTGTCTTCTGCCTTCTGCAAATGCCACTTTCCCCTGTGACAGGGCTAAATCTTTCCCCGTTCTTATTCTGGATTTTCCCATATGTACAGGATAAGATTGTTATACTCATCTATTTTAATATTTTTGATAATAGGTTGCTCACTACAGATTAGAGGTATGACAATATTTCATGTGAAAAAGGAAACCAGAAGAGAATGGACACAAACTGCCGCTACCCCAAAGCACACAGGTGAGTTCCCTGCATGTGGAGGAACTGCAGGGTACGGCTCACCATGGGGTGTGGAAGATGAGCCTCACCCTGGGAAAAGCCCCTTCCTGAGCACAGTGTCCCCCTGTGAATGCAGCACATCAAACTATGGAAGAGACACGGGCTGGAGGCCAGAGTGACCCCAGAAACATGCCAAATTCCAGGAGGTTTATCTTTCCCCGGTATTCTGAAATCCTGTACCTCTCTAACCCTGCAGCATAGCAATGACGTGCCAAGAGTCAGCCAAAAATCCAAGTCCCGTTACCCATCCAGTTTTGTACGGGGCTGGCTCGGTTACTGCAGCAGCATCTGACACTGGTGCTTGCAATCTCCCTCAAGGCAAAAATCCTCTGAACTTTGGCATCCACCTGGGCTGGGCAAACTGCACCCAAGCCCCAAGGCACAAAGCAGTTGCTACCAGCTTGGTGCAATGGACAAGGTCCATCTGCCTGGACGTGGTCCTGGGCAGCCAGCTGTAGATGCCCCTGCTTGAGCGGAGGGGGTGGGGGTGGACCAGATGACCTCTGGAGGCCCCTTCCGACCTCAACCATTCTGTCACTGTGTGGATCTGTGATGTGCCATGCACCCATGATGTAAAACACCACTGAGGCTTTGAACGCTTTCTCCAGCACTGGAGGGCTGGGAGTTTGCAGAGATGTGTCTAGGAGCCCCATTCAACCCCCCTCCACACACACACACACACACACACACACCCCCCCCTTTGAGGTTTCCCTGCCGTCACGCTTTACATTAAGTTACTGGCTTCTGTGGTGTACCCGCAGTCATGTGTTGCTATTTAGCAGAGAGCACCACCAAAACGGTGAAAACGAGCTATTTTGGTTTGTTGTCTCCTCGCACTTACAAAAGACCAGCAGCAAGTTGTCCTACACGGGATAATTGAATCCCCAGGAAAACAAGCCATTTGGAAAACCGGCCGTCGGGCTGCTTTACACGTGGGCACGCTGTTGTTTTTCTGCTGTGATGGTAGGGTTTTTGTATCTTCGAGGTTTACCGCACATGCATAGGATAGGTCAGGCATGGCCAGCTTTTCACCCTGCCCCTCTCTCTCCTCCCTCTCCCAAAAAAGCCATCTGAACGGACACGTGACAATGTCACACACTCAGAGGCAAATGTATTTACAATGCATCGGCATGGCTCAGTTCAGTCCGTAATTACCCCATTACGGCTTCAGCCAAGCCATTTCTCCAATAACGCTCAGATGTACCAATTACTTCTCCTCTATAATGAGAACAGATGAGAAACAGGTGACAAGCCCTGTTTGTAGCAGAGGGAGGGAAAGAAAGTTTTGGCTAATCAGAAAACGGCCCCGACAAGAATCCAGTATCAGAACAGCACGGTGAAGGTGCCTGACAGTCGCCACTGCCTGGCAGGTCTGATGCAGAAGATCACAGAGCTAACTATCGCTTAAATACATTTAATACAGGCATCTGTGTTATTAACCAAAACCTCTTCTTGGCCACTGGAAACTGGAAGCGTGTGTTTGAGGCTGCGTTCCCATCCCTGGCACCATGAACTCTGGCCCAAGCACCTCGCTGAGCAGGAGGCCAGGCAGCAGGAGGCAGGAGGATCAGGCGTACATCGGAGTCCTTACCCCTTCCCTACCCTGTTTTTAATAAGGCCATTTTGTAGGACTGCTCCCTGGTTCTTGATCTTTTCCCGAGCAGGCACACATGGAGTCAAGGATCTCGATGCAGAGATCACCGTCCAGCGGGAGCCACAGCGTGCCTCTTCCCTGCGCACGCTGACACCGAGACCAGGGCAGGGATGTAAGACGCAAATAGCATCCCTCTGGATGATGGCATATTGCATTTTTGACCAAAAAGCCTTTCCCAATGACTGCTGTATCAAATCCAAAGTGTTGGCAAGCATTTTTGTCCAAAACTTCCTGACCGTATCAAAACCCCTGGAAAACAGGCATCGTCTCCCTCCACTTGAAATCATTTTGCAATCAAAAGCAGCAAAAGGGGAAATTTTACCAGGCTGACATACAGAATGCTCATATCAATGTTCGTACTGCTGCATCCAAACCACAGCACTAGCAAAACAGTGGTTACACACAGCTTTATCAAAGGACTTCAAGGATGCGTTTGCTTTGTCTGGCAGATACAACTGAAAGCTACTTACTTTGTGCTTCACGTACATAACATCTTCACTAACGACAATGAGGTAGAGTGATGTAGCGCTGGTGGGAAGGTTAACAGACGCTAATATGTAAAAGAATAAATTCTTAAAAACCATGTGCATTGCCTCCCAGAAAATACATTTAAGTGTGAGGGCTTTTTCTGCTATGACATCATTACTACTATGAATGATGCTGTAACACTTTTACTAGTGCGGGGAAGTGTCGTTCACATATGACTAACAGACACTTGTTAATCATTGACATGATTAATGTGTTAGTGCTTCCCCCCACACTGATTCAGTCACATTGTCAACTCACTTTTGTGTTTATTTTATTTTAAGCAGCTCTAGCAAGAAGCCGCGTGAAGCCTCGCTGTGGGTCAGCAGTGCAGTTATCCGAAGGACTGCATCACAAGTCCTCGGTGAGCATCGCTGAAGGATTTCACTGGAGACGCCGGTGCTGAGCTCAGGCGATCAGCAGTGGTTTATGGATGAGTTTTGACATACTGCCTGTAACCAGATGAGACCCGGGTCCTCCTGAAGTCAATGGAAAGTCCACAGTTTCACCCAGTAAGACCGAAGAATGCCTGTTACTCTGGGATTTTTACTACAAGGAGGGCCAAGCTGCCCAGCTTTTGTTTTCTGTTGAATTTAGCAGTGATTTCCGAGGTTTCCCCATTGTGTGGCTTTGGCTTCTGAGCCCATCTGCTACACTTCAGGGTATGTTTTCATTGTGGTGCGTGGGCTCTTGGCTCATTAACGTGGTGTTAATGGAGTATGGCAGCTAGAGCCTTCTTCCACTCACTGATAAGACGCTCTTTCCGGAAGGAGGTTTGCCCACAGCAGATTCAGCAGCTGAAGCATTTATCTGCCATGGAGTGTTAATAACTGTCGGATTATAATTACCAAATCTCAATATTTACAGAAAACCAGCCTCTCTATTGTGCAGCTAACAGCACAATCTTGAATGTACGAAACGCCAATTTGCTATGAATGAGGAGCTGCTTGCTAAAATTCAAAAGCAATTAAACCGTAAGCAGTAGCTGACATTTAACGATTATACTGTTTACTAAGGAGCTGCCACTTACTGGGCACAATTCTGGCGGTGAAGATGCTCTGTGGGACAAAAGGACCTGAGAAGCCTCCTCCTCAGCTACACCACAGAGAGGATTAGTGCACGCCGTGCCTCGGCTGGGAGACTGGAAACCTCAGACCACTTTCAAGCCTCTAGGTATAAGGAAGAACTTTTTTATGATGAGGGTGGTGAGGCACTGGAACAGGTTGCCCAGGGAGGTTGTAGTTGCCCCATCCCTGGAAACATTCCAAGTCAGGTTGGATGGGGCTCTGAGCAACCTGCTCTAGTTGAAGATGTCCCCGCTCACTGCAGGGGAATTGGACTAGATGACCTTTAAAGGTCCCTTCCAAGCCAAACCATTCTCCGGTTCTATGATTTGAGTTGTCTCAAACAGCCGGCTGGCAGCAGATCCCACCGCACCTTCTTTAGCTGCTTTGATGTGGGATCAGGTTGTGCTCTGAACAGATGAGGCGGCTCCTCTGTTTTCTACTAAAGAGAGGGACAGTACAATTTGTCTCCCTGTCTCTATTCCTTAGCTCAACTGATCTAGGGTGTAAGTCCTTAAATGAGTTGTGTCTTCTCCGCATGAGTGAGGGATCTGGCCCTCTACATCTGATATGTTTCTTGATATCAGTAATTATACCGCGCACCTGAACAAACAATTTTTTTACTATTACTCCTTAGACAGAGATTTTTTTTTTTGTTTTAATGATCCAAATGACCTTTTTTCTTTCTCAAAGAAGTGAAAAGTTCTATTCAACTTGGGTCAAACAGAAAAAAATCTTCATTCAACTTAAATGGAAACATTTTTCTTTCCCTGGAAGGATTTTTATTTCTTAGCATTCTGTATTATTACAAAGCTGAGACAAATTTCAAAACAAAACTTTGTTTCCTAGTGAAAAAACAAACCATTTCAGTTATTTTGAAAACGTCACGATATGCCTGCTCTGCCATTGCGTGGCCAAAGTCACTTGCTAAATTTCAGAAGTAATGGTAAAAAGTTTTGGTTGATCTAAACCTGTACTTCTTTGCAGCAAGGAAAGTCTGTGCCCTAGAATTTCATCACACTCTCCAGAAAACTGCCCTTTATCCGCCTTATCCCAAAGCACCCTGGAAATCATGACTGCAAGGCTTCCCCCAATATGTTTATATAATTAAAGGGTAACTTGTAGAAACTTTATAATAGATTAAATGCAGCAGAGAAAGCCTGTCTGGTTATCATGGCAGATCTATGGATATTGTGCTTAATCCAAGGACCAAGACCTGCAAAGGAGACACTCGGCGCAGGATGCGACATGGACGCACCCAGCAGCCGAGCCACGCTGGCTCTATCTGTGCACGGGGCATACCCTGGTTATTGTTTCTCAGCTTCAGCCAGGTCCCACATTTGCCCTGGGAAACGCAAATCCAGAACTGTGCCTCTGGGCTTCAGGCAGCTTTTGCAACCCTTCTTTTCTATTTTCCCTGCTCCCATACAGCCTGCAGCCCGGTGCTGCGTCCCAGGAGTACAGCCCAGCATCCGACCCTTGCTGACAAGGAGCGGTGTAAGGATAAGCTGTTCAAAACATTAGAGTGCCTACTCTAAGTGTTTGGCTAGGAAAAAAAAAAAATAACTTTTGCTAATACTTGTTACAGCTAGGGATAAAGTTCTCTATCTCTCGGCACATTTGGTAACTATTTACTTAACTAAATGGTGAAAAAGAGAAGCCTCAATTCTCCAGAGTTGCCTCCCTCAGCTTGTTTATCACTGTGTTGCAATGGCTCTGTGGTTGTGAAATCACGAACTGAAAACTCAGAAGGAAATTTCTAGTGACAAGCTTTCCTTGAGGCTGTAAACAAATAGAATTCATTAGGAGGAAGGAAGAGAAGCAGAAAACACCAAAATTAACACGTGTGCATGCGCGTGCATACATATACACATGCGCGTGCACATTGCTTTTGCAGAGCTATACTGAGAAAAAAAAAAAAATCCTTATGCCAGGCTTTTTTTCCCAAGGATAACCGCTTGATCTAATGCTCCCTGCAGTCGGTAGGAAGCTGAGCTTTCTCCGACTGCAACAGCAGTCGGATTGTACTTTTAGATGGCCGATGTCATCTGCCATGCCCTGAAAGTGCTTTACCCTTTCTACACCCGCTTGTGCAAACTCCCAAACACGGCTCTCTAGGAGTTCTCAGGTGTTTGCTGATAGACAACATATTTGCTTAAAATAAAAGGAATGAATAATGAATTAAAAAGAAGCCTCTGAGCCAAGTGTACTAATGGCTTTTTACCTGTAGCACCAAGAGCTTGTATATTCTGGCTTCGTGTTAAAAAGCGTGCTGATTAAACCATAATATTATGTTTTGATCTAGCCTACAGCTGAATGAATTACTGGCAGGAAACACAGCTCATGAATTCAATCAAAAATCCTTTCATTTGTCACAGCCGCTTCCTGTCCGTCTTTTAAACATCTGCTTCTCTTGTTCGCGACAGAAAAAGTCTTTGTTAAAATAATAAGCATTCACCGATCTTTCCCTCGAATAAAGTGCGTGGTTTCTCAATGAAACATGCTTTCCTCCCCCCTTCAAGTTTATTTTACGTATCTTTAATAGCTTCCTTGTACCCCTCTCTTTCTTTCCGCTTTGAAATTCTGGAAAATCTCAAGCTGACAAAAGAAGGCACTTCCAAAGCACGAGCTCGAGCTGCCCCCAGCCTTTCTGCCAAGGGGACCCAGCGTTTGGGATGCTTTCCTGCAATCCCTGCCAAGAACCTCTCCAGCTCCTTAAATGGAAGCCACTTCCTCCCCGAGGAGGCCAAGCAGCCATCCAGCATCCCCGGACAAAGCTGTTTCTCCAACGTCCTCGCTCTCCCGTGCGTGTGAAGCTGCAGCTGGGACAAGCACACGCTTGCGGGAAGTGTCACTGGTCCTTTCTCACCAGCCCCAGAGCATCGCAGCTCCTCCTGGCCAGGGGATCGGGCTAGGAGAGAAACCGAGAGCAACTCCTTTCTGAACTTGCCGTTTCCAGCCGTTGCAATGACCGCTCCCTGGTATCTCGGATCTATTTGTGCAAGTGATGGATATCAGCTGTGCAGCCCCCTCCTGCTGTCCTTCAACGGCTCACAAATCCACAATCAACACGCTGGTGTTTATGTGCATGTTTGGCACTATCAGCAGCTCCGCATTTCTTTACAAGTTTCTACAGGGAAGAACATCAGTCTTCCAGTGAAATTTTAAATCCTGACTTTGAAGTAAACATCTTTCTTTGCTAATTACTTCTTAATAATTAATTACCTACTTTCCGTAGTTCTTCCGAAAGCACTCTAGGTGTTCGCTTCTAAACTTGACGATCCACTGCCCAGCATCAAAATGCAGCTAACACTGGGGTGAAACCTAAGAGTTGTCTAACAAACCTTAATAGTGCCCAAAATCTGCCAGTGCAGGCGTTAGGCTGGAAAATTTGGGGCTGGAGAAGAAGCAGCTGTATTAGAAAGAACCAGTAGTACCTCCCTGGGTACTACTCAGGCTCTGTGCCAATCCCGTGCCTCTTCCTAAAGCTAGCTGAGGGAGGACGACCCTGAGTGACTGAAGCGGTCAGGGTAGGGGCAGACAGCTATCTCTTGGAAGAGAGAAGTGGAATCGCAGTATTCTTCCTCATTCTGAGGAGCTGGAGAAAATCTGAGCCAGTCCAATTAGCACATTTTCATGGTTTTTTGCATCATGCGAACCTTCAAAATGTGAAACACTGCTTGCAAGTGACTGAAAGCTAAGATTGCATGTGAAATAGGCTGACGACAGACAGGAGCAGAAAATGATTAGGGATACTTGCATCATGCTTTTCCAATGTTCAAATGACTAAGTTTTTAATTTCCAGTTTTCCACTGTATGTTTTTTTTATTTTTATTTTAATGTAATTATTTTTGAAGTATAGATTACTTTTCTTGCAGGAGAACCTCACTTTTACTTTGGTTCTTTACTACGATACAGCTTCACCTCATTATCCCAGTGTTATATCTGAATAAAAGCGATGTAAATTAGGGTTATCCCAAACTTAAGAATTCCTGCAGTGGGTCAGCCCAAAGGTCAGTCTGTCCCAATGTCCCATCCCCAGCTTGGGCTGACAGCAGGTACACAGGGAAGAGGATGGGAATAGGGTAAACACATAGGAATAAATCCTTTGTATTTTCCACCAACTGCTGGCCGTTTGTATCTTAGGGATCTCCTGAGACAGAGCTGGGGTGTTTGCATTTCATGGCTGTCAATGGATTTTTCTTCCTGAGATATGTTTAATTGCTTTTTATCTTGCAAATTTTTAGCACGTACAGAATCATGCAGCGAGTTCCACGGTTTAACTGCGACCGCTCCCTCCGCCTGTCTGGAGCCCGGCACCACCTCATCATATTGGATGTCCCATAGGTCTTGTATTGAAAGAAACAGCCCAAATTGTTTCCTGCCGACTCGCAGGAGGGTATTCATGGTTGTCAGCACCTTTGTCATAGCCTCTCACTTACTCCCTTTTCTGACAAGGGAGTCCCAAACATCCAGAAGTTGTCCTATACTTTGGGTTATCCTTGTAACTTCGGCACCTTTTTATTTCTAATATACCCTTTCTGAGAAGGAAAGGCAGAACTAGTGAATTCACAGGGCTCTGGTTTTCATCTTTTTTCCTAATAACTCCTGATGTTGGATTGGTTTTGCACTGCTATCAAGGAACTAGCTGCTGTTTTCACAGAGTTATCACAACTCCAGGATCTCATTCCTGAACAGACTCACAGTCTACAACTGGCATCTACAGTTAGGAGTTTTTCCCATGCACAACACTCCACATTTATCTAAATTAATCTCGTCTGCTCTTTTATTGCCTCACTCCTAACTACAGTGAGTGCCTTCTGCAAGTCTTTGCAGTCAACTTTCATTTTTATTACCCTTAATAGCTGACAATCGATAGCAAACATTGCCACCTCACTATCCACCCTCTTTTCCAGATGGTGGGAGATAAGAGCTGCTCCAATCCTGCCCTGAGCCAGTCCTCCCCTTGTCCCATTTACAGTGACAAATCCATGCTTCTACTGGTAGAACTTGTTTTGCTTAGGGAAAGAGGTTTTCCAATACTGGTACAGCTTTGCCAGATGTGTCCACGCTAGGAGGACTTTGCCAGATTAATCCGATGGTATTTTTGTACAAATACAACAAATCTCTCTTATGGTTTACAAGCATCCCTTGGACACAGTATGAAACCTGGGGGTGGAGTGCATCCTTCCAAAAAAGGAGCAGGGCAGTTTAAGTACGGAGACATGAAGGTACTACATAAATTTGGACATTTAACCTTAGGAGGGTATTTTCTACTAGTCGATGAAAAAAGAACTCCTCCAGGGGTATAAATTAAGAAGGAAAAAATGGAGCTGACAGCGAACATAGGAGCATAAATTATTTTCTGTAAGTAAATAAGCAGACAGTTGCTGTCAGAGCTTCTGCTGCACATCCCCACATGGCCACATTAAGATTTCTGTGGTGGCCCATGCAACTGTGGTAGTGAATTTTAATAGGTACTCGCAGGACTTCTGAAAACCTGTTACTGAAGATCTGCACTATCTTTCTGTTCCAGTTGACCCAAGCTGAGGCACTTCTTGAGCATCCCATTTTCCTGCCCTCTGCATTACTGGGCCTCCAAGGAGTCCGGGGCAGCTGACTGTGTGCAAATGCATGCATACGAAAAATGCCAGCCAATATCAACTTGACTTTAAGCTAGAAAAAACAAGAGACACGATGGGCCAGGATGGAAGCTGGAATCGCTGCCCATTCACCCGCGGAACTGCAACAAGAGGTCTTGCATGGGGGCTTTGCCTGCTGGATGCTGCTGGTGAGAAGATCGCAGTTCACCTGATGGTTGAGCATCAGGGCAGGAGGTTGAGCCACACAGTGAATGCATGAGGTCAAGCATGAGCCAGTTGCATATGCCTTGCACCCAGGCACCTGCAACCTGGGGAGTTGGGAGCCTCCCATTTCTCCTTTTTTTTCCAAAAAAAGTCACTAAATGCAATTAGCAGACAGCAGGTTTCACTCAAACCAAAACAAGCACTTTTCCATCCACTGCAAATTAAACAGTGGAGTTCATTGCCATCAGCCGTTGCAGAGGCCAGCAGTTAAAACAGCAATTAGACAAACTTGTAGAGGGAAAGTCAGTTGGAATTACTAAACACAAAGATACCATCTCTGGCTCAGGAGCTCTCAGCCCTACAATTGCATTGGGAAAAGGACTGTGCCATGTTTGCTCTCTTCATACATGTCTCCTCCAGCATCCACTCCTGGCCAGAACTAGAACAGGATCCTGGACTAGAATAGAATATGATAGGATAGGATAGGATAGAATAGAGTAGAATAGAGTAGAATGGAATAGGAATAGACTAGACTATTTCAGTTGGAAGGGACCTACACTGATCATCTAGTCCAACTACCTGACCAATTCAGAGCTGACCAAAAGTTCAAGCATGTTGTTAACGGCATTGTCCAAATGCCTCTTAAACACAGATAAGCATGGGTCACTAACCACCTCTCTAGGAAGCCTGTTCCAGTGTTTGATCATCCTTATGGTAAAGAAATGCTTCCTAATGTCCACTCCTAACCTCCCCTGATGCAGCTTTGAATCATTCCCATTTGATATACCCCTTTCAGACCCAGTGTGGCTGTTCTTCACCCATGTGTAAAAGTCCTGCGGCTCATTTTAGAATAGCGCGTACGCTACTCCAAGGAACCCCTCTTGCTTTTGATTTTGAAGGCTCGACTAATAGACCCTGGCAAAGTAAGCTCCACAAAATCTGATTTGTCTAATGCACAAGGTCCTAGATGTATCACTCCTGCCAGCATTTCTTCTTCCCAACTGTTCTGTGCTGTGTATCACCTGATTGAGAAATGCAATGCAATCCACCGGAATGACTGCTGCACAGTGCCAGGGCAAACATGGGAGATTTAGAGCATGCAAGAGTTTGGCCTTTTGTACCAGGTGTGTTTATGTCAGCATGGGGTTCAGAGGTGACTACTCAGACTAAAGAATTACACCCCTCTGGCCTCTCTGTTGAGCATCTTTTTTGCCTCACTAATTGTTAAATGCCAGAAACTAATTTTGTTTTAAATGATCTTTAATATCATGCATTTTAAAAAAGGCTATGAAGCTCCTACGCTTCAGAATCACAACTTGACACCCAATTCCCATCTGTCTCCTATTAACAAAAACAACCCAGATAATCCACAGCCGCATGTGGAAAGAGATATGAAAAACTGATGAAGATGATACAGTGTGGACCACGAAGCAGTCAACAGCATCTTAACAGTACTCATCTGAGCTGGTGGCTAGTTTAAGGTATGATCGAATGAAGAGGAAGAGATAAAATCAATGGATGGGGCCAACTATGTCCATTGACAAAGTGCGACTCCATTTAGAAAGGTGTAGAGGGTGACTTACTTGAGTTCAAGGCCACTCCAGAACTCCATATCATTATATAAGGCATGAATTGCACGGGCAATCTCAGCCCCAGATGCTCATCCTAAGTGTTCGAATGACAAGGGAGGAGAGGTGCCAGGAATAGTTTGGATGAGAGAGGACGTGTATACGATACTGGCCTACGATCTGCACTGCTGCCTTGCAAGTGTGCCCTCTGGCCGGGAATTCAGGCCAGCTTATCAACGGGAGGAACGTGAGCAGCTCCAAGGATTTCCTACGGATCTGAGCTTGTGTGGTCCAGGGAGAGCAGACGCAGGCAGACCGGAGCGCAACGGCCAGATTGCACAGCAGAAATCCTGCAGGGTGGAGGCCTTGGGCTTGGATGACAGCCGGGGATGTGGTAGAAAAGCCCTGGAGTCAAAGGGCTCAGTGACTTTCAACTCAGCCCACGCTGCTCAAACACTCAGATGGCCCAGTGCTGCCCCATTGACTTCAGGCCACCAGAGAAACATTTTGCACCCCTAGGAGGGCTCCTACCACCACGTGTCCCCACAACCTGACACAGCCCCGTGCCTACAGCCCGCAGAGCTTTGCTATGCCCTTCGCTGGAGGCACCACACTATGCTCACTGCCGGAGGGGGAGAAAAACCTGTACAGTGGAGGAAGAAAAGTCTGGATTTCTGATCCGCAGCTCCCAGAAGAGATGGGACAGGTGCAGAAGGGGAAACCATGAACAAAATCTGCTGCTGAAGCACAGCACCTTGCAATATTTCCCATCAGGAACTGTGGAGCTCACTTTGCTGTTGCTAGGGCCCAGGGTGCCTGTTGCTCCTGTTGCTTCTATAAATAAAGTTTCCATTCCAGGATAAACTAAGCAAGCAGTGGTCGCTTTTTAGGGAAATCTCCCCTTCATCCCTTGAACACACAGAGAAACAAAGGATCTCCACATCCGCCTGCCGCTCGGCCGGCCCAAAAGCAGTGAGCAAGCTCGCACGGCGGAAGGCAGCCGAGGAAGAGCTCCGTGGCGGCAGGCAGGGACCGTCCCAGGCTGCAACCTGAGGCTGACTGCCTGCGGAGCAAATGGGAGCTTTCTGCAGACACACAGCCGGTTCCTCACGCTGGGAGGATCACACGCGATTTTTGTGTTCGGAGAATTCCACTGCGTATAGTTATTCCTTTGATCATGTTTAAAAGAGCAGCCACCGTGTGCCTGAATCATGGCTTTGCTGTGAATTACGAATTTGGCCAGGGAAAGGAGGCTGTGAGAACAGCTGGTCCAAGGAATGGGCCTCTCTGACAAGTTCCTCTTTTATTCTTCTTTTTTTTTTTTTTAAATTTGTACATATCTTAACCAAACTGTGCTGCTGTCAGGACAAGCAAATCATTCCAGGAACTGCTTTCATTATCGTTAGCAAAGTGGAAGTCCTGTGCAGTGTTTGCTTTGGGCCCAGGCAGCTGCCCAAAGACTGCACTTCAAAGGTCTCTCCTCGGCTCACATGGCAGCACCACCCCGTTTCCTAGCCACAGTCTCCTCTGGCTTGGGACCTGCTTCTCCTTTCATTTCTCCACTCAGTTTAGGCTCACCAGACATCAGCGGGTTCGGTCATGTGCAAGTTATCTCGCAGCAGAAAATGAAGTGTCTGAGGCAGCTGACTTTCATTACCTCACTGAGTTGCTAATCCAAGAGGCCAGTCTGTAGCTAGCAAGTGGCAAGAATTGGGCTTTATAGAAAAAAAAAAAAAAAAAGCTGGATTTTCCTGGGGGATGAGGAAAGCTCCCTTGTGGGTCACTCACCGATGTCCAGAGGACTCAGAGTCAACCGAAGGTCAAATGCTACTGAGACTCTGTGTGCGACACAGCCAGGAGTCCCTAAATCCCGTCACCATCTCACACCGTGGTCGATCCCAGGTAAACATTGAGATAGAAAAAGATGATCCTGGCTTTGATGTGCAATGCTTCATCCCATACAGAACCAGACTATCCAGCTCTGGGAAAGAGAAGTCAGCGGCTCTGGCTCTCAGGGCTTTCCCGGTAACCTCACGGCCGGTGCTGGTACCATGCGCTGGCACTCGCTGCCCACAGCCACTGGAGAAGAGAAAACCAGGGACACTCAAGCATTTCAACTTGAGTATGCCCAAATGCTGAGCTAGGCTGGGTTTGACAAAGTAGCACTGACTCCCTCAAGCTCTTTGGGGGGGTTCAGAGGCTGCCTTCACTTTTTGCTGCCTACCGGACCTTGCCGCCGTGAGCCATGAATCTGCTTTGCGCCTGCGTTTGAGCAGCTTTGCGTCCCAAATGCTGGGGGGGTCCCCTGGGCTGACGGGCGCGTGAGCTCTAAAGCCACTATGGCCTCTGCCACAGTCAGATCGCTACAGACACTGCTCTGCTACTGTGCCAGCTCCCGGCTTATATTGACTCCAATAATTAATTGCTGCTTCTATTTTTAAATATGAAAGGGTCTCTGTTTGGCTGTCAAATGCAGTTATCGCAGGCATGAAAGAGCCAGTTTTCAGCTGAAATTTATCCAGAGGTTGTTTGGGATTTGTAGAGTAGATCTAGGGGCTGCATTTCTCTCCCAAGTGCAGTTCCTCTGGGGTTTCGTGCAGATTTGCCAAGTCTCACACAACTCCAACCTCCCTTTCCCTGCAGCTTTAGGGACGCGATGGAGCACCACAGCCCTGGGTGCTGCCTTGCCTGGGCTAGCAGGAGCTCTGCCTCGCCGCGCTCAGCCTTGAAAGGTGGATCCTTCCTGCTCATAAATCACAGTCACTGGAAGGGACAAAGTAGGTGCTTTTCTTCTCTTTGTGCCAGACTCCACTTGAGGGCCGTGAAGGCATCACCCTCCTGATCTGGGAAATGTCTCAGCGGTGGGGAAGCAGCAAGGGTCACAGCAACACCTGCTTGTCTTTACTGACACAGGACCATAGCCGCCTCTAGGGACGGACGTTTAAACTGTATTTTTTCTAATGGGATGGAAATAAACGTAAGCCAGCAACATTAAAGTGATAGTAGCAGGGAGGCCAGGCTGCCAGTGTGACCTGGGGTGGCTGGAGGCTGCGATGGGGACGGCCAGGCCAGCGCAGGAACAAGGTAAAGCCTTCACAGCATCTCCCTCCCTGTTGCTACTTGGGCAAGTAGTTAAGGGTATTTCTGTCCTATAAGTTAAAACACTAGCGAGCTTTACCTATGTTTTAGATTTATCTTGACTTGCAAAGTGAGTTGACCGTGGACTAGCAGGCTGGTTTCCCAGGCTACACTGACAATGCCGAGTTTCTCTGTCTGGAAGAGCACTCACCTCGCTGCACCGCAGCACGCTGGCTACGGCCACGGAGTACCACCTCCTCCCTCTGAGGTGTGGGGTTGGCATAAGCCATGGTGCTTGCTGGGTTAGAAACCATCAGCTGATGGCTCGGGGACCTGAATCTGTTCAGGTCACAGAAAAGCCAGCCAGGAGTTTTCATCAGGCTGTTATGGTGTACCCCACTGCAGCGACAAAACCAGCTTCTGCTGGCAAGGTTGTGTAGTGCCGGCCAGGTCTCACCATGGACATCCATCTGACACCGCCTTTCAGCTGGTGGTATTCTCACCCAGCCACTCCTTAGCTAAAATGCCTTTCTGAAAGCAGCTGCAAGTGGCTGTACCTACACCAAGGAAAAGGCTGAGGTTAAATCAGGTTTGCTCGCTCACGTTAGCCAAACCCGATGGAGGACTGACTCACTTTTGGTAAATAGCTGTGGTTCTTTAAGGTATTACCACCCTGGGTGTTTGACTCTGTCAGAGTCACAGCTTTTGCAGCAGAACCGGCTGGAGAAAAGAAGCAAATGTGCCTTGGGCTTCCCAGTTCTCTGCCTGGTGTCTTAGCGTGAAGCAGCCTCCACGCGTTCGTCTCAGCCCTGGGCTGCTGGGATGCCTGTGGCTTGGGTACGTGCTGCTTTCTGGGAGGCTGGGGAAGAATAATCTAGCAAAAAAGGGGGGATGGATGGCACTGCAGCGTGAATTCCTGGGGCCAGACTTTCAGAGCGAGAGTGGTACTTGAGGAGCAACTCAAGCCACCCAGATCTGACATTTGTCCCTGCACTCAGCCTAGCGCTAGGGAGGAAGACAGGCAATAGAGTCACAGCCGAGCCGTCAGGAAGTCAAAGGGAGGACATCCATGGTCTGCACAGGTACCCCCCATTTGTGTGCGGGGCGTTATGAGCACACCCGAGGCCTCACACCAAGCAGAGCAGGCTCCAAGGCTCTCACAGGACTTTTGCAACATAACAGCAGAGAATTCCTCCTTCCTTTCTGGGAAACCTGGCAGCAGGGATAGGAAGCCAGACATGCCACGAAAGTAGCAATCAAATAGTTTTCTTAATCAGGGCTCACTTTGTAAGAGCTTCCAGCAGGCTCCTGAATTTTGCTGACTGTTTTCGAGGGCTGGTATTGGTATTGCTCTGAAATCTGGAAAAAACACCCAGATGGGTATGCATATTTCTTAAGTTACGTGCAGTACAAAGGATGTCTCCAGTGCGACAGTGTGTGGTACCTCACCCTACCCCCATCTGCACAAACCAGGAGGGATTCCCAATCCAAGTGCAGGAAACTCAGGGCATCTCATTTTCTCTTTGCCTCACCCTGACTACTGAGATGAAACAGGCCTTGAGATAGCAGTCCTTACATTTTTTCACTGAGTTGAATACTTCCTTTCCAAGACAATTATGCACCGACTCCTGCAGCAGCCAAAGCCAACAGCGTGCTAATACCTGTGCAGCACTGCTGAGCAAAAGGTCAAAATCAGGCTCACTGTATCACTCATGCTCCCTGTCTGAGGAACTGAAGGTAGCCTTAAAGATTATGTTAGGGCTTTTAGAGATTTATGATATAATTCCAGGCTGTCTATGGGCTTTCCCCCCACCTTGTCTAGCTGCCTACAAATTATAATAAATTGGAAACACTGAATGCCTGAATATCCAATATCCAGGGTCCCTGACACAGCGATGGCTGATGTTTGGAGTTTCACTTCTCAAAGTGAATAATGTCAATGCGTGTGACCGCAGTCAATTTATCACTGTGACAAAACCCCAGCTATAGTGATCAGGGACAAAAATATATCAAACCCCGAAGGTTTAATCCTGGATGCATTTCTCCACTCTGATTTCACGGTGTTACGCTGTCATAAAATGGGAGAGCTGACTCTAGGGGCTGGAGACTGTGGTTCTGTTATTGATCTGCTCCTCCCTGTCCCCTCATTGGATTTTTTACTGGAAACACCACAAGAGTTTTGTGGGGTTTATGAGCTCTGCATTTTATGAACCGATTTATGCACCATGCTCTGCTCTCAGCTGCACCGGGGTAATTCTGGAGTGATTCCATTTCTTATTCAGTAACGGGGCAGAGAAACCACAGCAAGCTCCCGAATTTCATTTTACCTTTAGGGCTGCAGCCCTGGTGGTTTTTACAGGTAAATGAGAGAGTTCCAGGGAAATACAAACGGCGAGGCTGGTGGGAGAATTTAACCAACTAACAAATTCCCAGTACTTGATCACGCTTGTAAGGTACCAGAGAGCAAAAAAAAAGTAATGCTCCCACACAAATGAGCAATATTTTCAAACATGATAGCTGCATCTGAAGTTAAAAAAAAAGAGAAAAAAAGAAACCAACAACCTCGGCAGCAGCACAAAACATCCTTTGTTGCCGGACGTGAGAAAAACACTACAGTTCTAAAAAAAGCCATAGGAAGGAAGTGGAAGAACCTCAGAGGCGAGTGGGAGTGCGAAAGGAATGTGGCTGCATTTTTCCCCCTCCCTGCATGTAAGCTTGCTGTTCGCAGGCGAAGGGAGAGCTGTTGGGGGAGTTTTACTATTTGGGAACTTTGCTGTTCAGAAGTGCAGTCAGTATTAAGGCAACTGACTCTTCCGGGTTCTCTTTCTGGATTTAGCAAGTAAAAAACCCACAACCCCACCCCAAAGGACTAGCAGGTTTAGCATCCGAGTTCTGCTCTTGGTTCTACCTCTGAAAGCTAAAAAGGCTCTAATTTCTGACGATTACTTTAATTCTTGCATTGAGTTTTACCACCCTGATGCCCCCGTTCTTTGCAGCCTCCTTGGTGCACCCATGACCAATGAAACATGGGAGGCAGCAAACACTGCCGACTTCGGCACCGAAACATTCAGACAAGCTCTGAATTATATTCCTTGTAGCTCCCAAGCCACTGAGTTTGCCAAAAACAAGCAGAAGAAAACAGAAGAGTCATTTGAAAACAATGTCGTGAAAAGGAAATCAATTTCGTATGCATTGCTGAGATTAATGGCCAGCATAAAAGAGCAAGAACGTGTGGACTGCAATTTTAGGAGGTCTTTATGTCACGCTATGGGAGAGACTTACGGGCAGAGTAACATGTACTCTCTACTTACAGTTACCTGCATCTTTAAAAACACCTAGCTAGACCACTGGGCCAGACAGTAGCCAAGTGGCCCAGAATAATGAATTACTTGCTAAGCCACAGGCACCGGTGGCAGCACATCTCCAAAAGGCTGCGTTTGCCGAACACTGCTATGTGGGACACATTCCCTCAACCTCAGAAAATGCCTTATCATTTCAGCAGGAATTTGAATTCTCTGGAGAGGCAGCAGTAAGAAAGAAAATTGGAGATTTTGCACTGAAATAGAACAACAACAACAACAACAAAAGAGACTGAGACAGTAAAAATATCAATATATAAGGGATTTCTTTGTTTATTTGTTAGTGATGCTTGTCATCCCACTGCCTGGCTAAATCTTGCAGTAACTGCGAAATAGCCTGAATTTTGTTTTACAGGGGAGTGATGTAAACTCTGAAAGGCTTCACCTTTCTGTTCCTTCTTTGCAGTGGTGCAGTACGTTCCCTCTCTTCCCAAGAAGAAATATCATTTATATTTAGCATTTCTCTTCACTCGCTCTCCATTATTAATGAGCTTTGCATAAGAACATACTTTCTGTTTTGTTCCAGAGCTTGTTTGCTCCTCTGCTGCCCGCAGCCACGCTGTGCATCTCCGTACGCTGCTGCAGAGAGCAAAGGCGGTCAGGGAGCACCGGGAGGAGCAACGACCCTCCTGACAAGCCAGGCTAGACAAGGCTCTGTCTCCCCCTTCCCAGGAAGGTGAGAGGGGAAGTAACTTTGTTTCTTCATAAAAAATGTGACTGAGCCCCCACATACCCCATGGCTACTGTGTCTGCCATGCTTCAAGTTCCTAGTTGCAAGAAACTTGCTGTTATCTCAGTGTTAAACATGGAGGAGCTTATCTCTGTGTCCAGCACGTCCTGTGGGAAAGCGTGGACCCGACTGCTGCCTCGCGTTTAGCAGAACTCCTTATGCCGGTGCAAACCAGGTGGGAAACTGTGTCCTGCTAAAAGACTTCTCAGTCCTTCAGCTCTGTGCAGCATGGGGGAATGGGAACCTCATGTTCTCTCTCGCCGTGGGTTTACCCCTGAGTACTGAGACCAAGCAGGGGGCCCAAAGACTGCTCCAAGCTGACGTTTTTAAAGTTACTTGCATGACCAACCACGAGAGTCCCTGCAAATTTGAAATAGCCCATCTTTTCCAGCTCCCTCATGAGGCAGAGTAAGGCAACACCTCTGCTGTACACAGGACTGGCAGCCAAAGAGGGCTGAAGGATGTCCCTGCAGCACATGTGGGAAGTCTGTGGCAGAGCAATAGGAGCCATGACTTCCAAACCGGCAGGATAAGCTCTTTCTGACACAAGCCCTTCTCCCCATCCTTCATAACAAAGGCCTGATTCAAGGCCTTGGTAATCTGGACTGACCCACTCTTCACCCAGACCTTTCTCCAGGGGTGGTCAGACCTCTTGAGATTTTGTGTGGACTTCTCAGTGCTGGTAGCTGACAGCAGCTCAGGGCATACCAGATGCCAGGGTGACAAGTGCCTTCCAAACATACCGATAGGCAGTTCCTGTAGTTCCCCTTTTTCGTTTATGTGCACAAAATCAGCCCTGACTCTTCTTCAGCTCCTTCTGCACTGAGAAACATCTGGAGCCCTGATGGCCAGGGAGAGCCATGGGACAATTGCCCCAGTGGAACGCCCGGTTACAGCACTGAGCTGTGATTGAGGAGCTTGTTGCCCAGTACTGTCTTCATCTTCCTGGGTGATCCTGAATAAACCTCAGTGGACTTGATCCACAGCCCTCTGTCTTCCCTGGTTGCCTTCATCATCTACCAGGTCAGGATTCAGGTTTTTCTAAGGCTATGGGCCATAGCCATCATGACCACTGCATCTTAGCACTAAGCTTAAGAAGAGATCCAAACTGTCTGCAGATAGATCATCAGTCACTATACCACTAATGAAGAGGGACGGGTTTGACAACTAACGAGTATTTCCAGTTGGCAATGTGAATGCTGCCTTCAGTGCCCAGCTTGCTTGCTGTACGGGACAGCTCTTTCTCCCATCTTAGTTCTGCAGCTTTTCAAGGTAGGACCTTGTCTCCTACAGCCTGCGGTACAGCGGGGAGTCCCTCTGGGGCGGGGGCCCACCATTCGTGCTGTAATACCGAGAGTCGTAACAGGACGCCGGCTCCGTGGTGGGAGGCAACACCCACACGCAGGGAACGATGCTGGGAACATTCCTCGGCGCTCCTCCCACGGCCCGTGTGCCCCAGCTCTGCCAGCAGATATCTGCGGGGGGCCCCGGGCCTCCTGTGCACCACCTTCCCCACAGCCCCTCTGCTCCCACCGCTCCCTCCATCGCGCAGCGAGACCGGTGCAACACCGCGATGAGGATGCAGCTATGGTGGTACAAGGCTGCTCTGCATCGCCTGCTCTTGTAGGCTCGACAGCAACCAGTCTGGACAAGACTGTTCCCCCGAATCATTCTGCTCTCACACTAATGAGATCACTTTTTATGAAACAGTGTGAAAAGTTAGATCAGATGTGTTTTTCTCTGCGGGAAGTGCATTGCTATTTGTCATTCCTAGGATGATGGTGCGAAGCGCTGCATGCACTCTTCCCCTTTACTTTCCATCTCCACGCTTGGATGAATGGGATGTTTTCTGTGTGCCTTCCACCATCACCAGAGTTTATTTTTAACTCACTGACTGTCACTGTGTCTATTTGGTGATTTCCAATGCTAACAACAGCTCGAAGTTGGCTGTTGCAAAGCTGATACTCGAGTTAGTACCAACCGATTCAGCTTTTGGTTCCTGCTCAGCGGTGGTGAGCAAGGTGAAAGTGCTCTCACCCATTACCCAGCCCTTGAATCAGCCCAGGCCATTTTTTTTTTTGTTTGTTTTCTTTACAGCAATCTCTTGAGTGGTTGCAGAAATGCAAACAGAAAGCGCTCCTGACAGATTGAAAACAATTAGGAACATCTCACAGTCACTGGAGCAGAGATTTTGTTATGATAATAAAGAATGTTCTTTGCTGGTGTATTATTTTAAAAGGAGAAAATTAAAAAGAAATATATCATGAAGGAGCTGACAGCGCTCGAAACCCACATCCTGTTGTTATCCATGAGCCTGGTACTATATACCGCTGGCAGCTGTGAGATGAACTTTCCCATTAGGCCCCTTCCAAGCCCTTAACCCTGACCCAAAGGGACCTTCTCTCCCTCTTTTAAAGGGAGAGAGAGAAATCAATCTCCCTGCTGATTCAGCTGCGGGCCTCTTATGTCCAAAGAATATTAGCACTGCAAAAAGAAGAGGGGAAAAAAAAAGTGCAGATTGAGGTTTTTTTAATGATGTGGATCGGTGATATTTATGGACTAAAGTTCCTATCCCTGGGACCCATTTGATGCAATCAAATTACTTTCATAAAGCATCAAAGACTCAGATTCTAAACTGAAAACCCTTGTTTGGTCTTAATTCCTTCCAGCATGCTTAGAACTAATAATTTCCAAGACCAGATTAAAGTCACGGATACTACTACTCCTAGCTCTTGTAAACTTCCTCCTGCAGGACTGCCTCACTTGAGAACTATAGACACTTTTCTCAGGCTTTTTAACAGCTACACACATGTCTTTTTAATTTCCTAAGACAAGGCTAGTTCCTTTCAAGATGTTCCACTGGCCCACTGCTATTACTGTCAAAACTTGCTTGCTTTCCCTCTTTTGCCTGTTCTTTCTCTGGTTCCAGGCTTCTAGGAATATATTAAGCTGCATTTTTTAAAACAGCAGCATTTCCTTCTTCTTAGCTGCCTCGTTTTACAAAAAAAAGAGAGACAAGGGAAGAGAGAAAAATGGAGAAAAACTCAGAAAGCAAAAAGAATGAAAAAGAGAATGAGAAAGAAAAAAGAGAAAGTGAAAGAGAGAAAGAAAAGACTGAAAGAAGAGAGAAACGAGAGAGAAACAGAGAAGAAAAGAGAAAGAGAGAAAGAGAGAAAGAGAGAAAGAGAGAAAGAGAGAGAGAGAGAAAGAAAGAAAGAAAGAAAGAAAGAAAGAAAGAAAGAAAGAAAGAAAGAAAGAAAGAAAGAAAGAAAGAAAGAAAAAGAAAGAAAGAAAAAGAAAGAGAGAGAAAGAAAGAGAAGGAGTCCCACCACACTTAACCCTAAAGCTCAAATCCTTTCAATCTTCGTAAAAAGCTAACAGTGCCTCATTTAGAGACAGAAGTAAAAAGTTCACCAGAAATGCCCCCATCTGGAAACATTTACTGGCTTAAGGTATCTCTGTCTTTTGCCATGTTTCTGTGAAGTCACATTTACAAGCTAAGCCAGCCTTTCTGCTCAGATAGTCAGGATACAGAGGCAAAACTGACTTTAGCCCAGAGCCTTAAGGCTACTCGTAGTGCCTTGTGGTATGTCACTGCAGCAAAAATCCTGTTGGCGCAGCCCTGCCTGCAAGACACGCTCTGAAAGAAGACAACACAGCCATTTCGGGAGGTCTCGTACCTTTATGTCTGGTCCCGTATACCCAGAGTGACTCCTCTGAAGCTACTGAGCACAGATTTTGATGATCTTTGAGGGGTACCTTGGCTTCCCCCAGACAAGCTGGGGCAGGTCCAGGCAGGGAAGCTGGAGGTGGATAAATGGCGGCAGCTCTCGGGAGAGCTCCAGCCAAGGCGAGCAGCCCTGATGGCTCAGTGGAGATCAGCAGGTTAGCACACCCCAGGCTTGCCACACAGGCAGCTCAAGGAGCTCCACAGGTTCCTTGGAGTCCCCACTCACAGCTCTTATCCCCACTCACTTAACTTTGGCTGGTTTCACATGGATTCCCACTGGCCTAACTGTGTCCACGCTGTCGTTTTGTTTTGCAGATTCATGGCAACTCTCACATCCTCTGTGAATGGATGGTGTCCATGGATGGGGTCAGCTTCTTCAATGCAAGAGCTCTGAGAAGCAGGAGGAGTGAAAGCGTGACAGGAGATGTCTCTGGAGCTGAAGGTGCTGAAGGATCCAGCATCTCTAATGCTTTTGCATAATGGTCCTGGACACAGAAAACCAGAGGGAGAGAAGAAGAAAGGGAAGAAGGAAGGATGCCACAATTTTGTAGGGGAGAAGCCCTCCCTTCAGCAGAAAATAGCAAAGCCACCTCCTCTTCAGCCTTTCAGAGATAATTCTGGTGGGGGCAGAGGAGGTGTCTGGTGTTACCAGATCAGAAGTAGGCTACTGAATTCAGCAGTCTGGTTAAATCCAAAATTAATCCAGGTAATTCTTTGTTACTATGACAGTAGAAGGATGGATAAATGCACTTTAAACTGACTACATTTTTATGTTATTTCTAGCTTTGGTATCTAACATGAAGTATTCAGGTTGGAAAACTCTGACCTAAAGGTTTTCTCCATTTCATCTGTGAAATCAACAAAAGTTTTCCTGGCCTGAGTAGGAAGTGATGAAATTTAACTCATTCGTATGCCAAAACCACTTTAAGATTCTTGGTGATGAAGCATTATGGAAGAGCTGAGTGCTCAGAAATTGTGACTCAGCCTTTCCTCTCTCCTGTCCCGCCCTCAAAAATTACAATCAGGAGTTGGTTCAAAAAGCATTAATTTTTTTTATTTATTTTTTTTTATTAACAAGTAGTAATGGAGGAGGGAGGTATTTTATTGAACTCCTAGGTTTCATGTGGCCCCGTTCATCTTTCAAGCTCTTCTCTGCTCCTGAAAGGGGCAGCTCTGATTTTTTTCCTCCTCTTTGTGAAGACCTAGATGTCAGATATAGGATGTGACCTAGGAGGAGCCACTGTAGCTCCAGCATCTGGGGAAGGGCTGTGCAGTTTGTGTGTCTCCTAAAGGACTCCCTCTCATGGCAATGCAACTTCACAACTTCTCTCGTCTGTGATGCTTGAGTGTGCCATGGACTAGGGGTGAGCTGTGCCTGACACAGGGATCTCAGAGAGGGAAAGAGACCACAGGACTCCAGCTGCGAGGCACAATGGGCCATAGTGGGAGACCTGCACCTTCAGAGTAATCACAGGACTCGGGGACCTGGAGATTGAAGATAGACCATCCTCCAAGGCAAGACTGCTGCTGCAGTCAGGCGAGCTGGCAAGTTGCCAAAGATAAGGTGTTATCATTATTCTAATTAGCTGCTGAGTTATGATCCCTGATTTCATCATCTCATGGAGTGCACAAAGAGGACTACAGGGGGAAAGAGCCTTAGCACAATGCGCACTTTCAACACAAAAATTGAGCTGCCAGGATCACATCATCTTTTGGCTTGTGGACTTACACAGTTGAGGATAGGAATGTGCTGAAAAAGGAAAGCCCTCTCTACTTCTGAGTAGCCCCTAAAGTTAGGGATGTGACAGAAGCTTTGGGGGGAATTAAAATTTTAAAAGATCTAGCTATTCATTTTAAAAAAAGAGAAAGAAAAAAAGAACATAACCATGTGTAATCATCTAATTGTGTGAACACTTTTCTGTTGCCATCAGAGGTAGAAGTTACAAAGAGGACACTATTGCACATCACAAGCCTGATAAAAATTATTATAGGAAGAGCAGGTTTCTGTAGGCTTCGCACTTGGGAGGAGACCTAGAAGAGAGAGTGAGGAGCCGGTGACAGAAAGGACAGTCTGGGAATTGGAAGTTATAGCCATGCGACGTTGTGACCTTTCAGGCCTTAGCCTTCAAATGAACCTTGGCAAAACAAGACTCAGTCCAGAGGGCCAGGCATGATGGCAACAGGGTCATGTCACATGAAATGTGAGAAAACTCTGCGTCAGACAAATAAGAAGCAGTGAGCTCTGCAGCTGGACTCATCAGCACAGCTTCCCACCCCAGGCCGAGCTCTGGGATCTGCCACCACCTCCTTAGACCTGCGCTCGTGTTCGTGGCACGACAGCTCCGCCAAGGACTCAGAGACCTTTGTGCCTCTCTTTGACACCTTCTTGCCTTGTCCTAACTGTAGCCCATGGTTGGAAAAGAAAAGGTTAACGTAATTCATCTTCTCTAGTGCTTGTGTCTGAAAGAAAATTAGTTTTCTTGAAGTATGCAGATACGGAGCCTTTTCCATCATTCTGTAGCCAGTGGAGCCTTTTAGGCCTACATATCTTCCCCCCAGAAACCCCAGTGAACATGGGGTCCTGGTGGCTCCGTGAAGACACAGGCACATAGAGCACCTACACCAAAGTCCTCTGCTGCTCTACCTCACAGTCGCCAGAGGCTGAAGAAAGGGTCTCACATGAAGCTGTTTCTACCATGTATAATCAGCTACTGTAACCACCACCAGCAGCTGTTCAACACCAAAGGTACAAGAAGCTCTAATAAAGTGCTTACGATTGCTTCAGGGATAACAACCCTTTCTGCTATTATCAGTGGGGAAACTGAGGCACGGTGAAGCAGGGAGTTGTTCATGGCCACACGGAAAGCAAGTGGCTGGACTCCAAGCTCCTCCACCGAAGCTCTCAGCTGCGATCACCCCTCCAGGCCATGCTGCCTGCCACCAGGAAAAAACTAAGAAGCAGGTCTGCAATTCGGCAGCTTGCAAGACTATAAATACAGTTCAAGGTTGCGGTGATACAATAATAATCTGCAGGAGTGAAACCTGAGCCATTTATGTGTGTGTGTATAACCAGGACTGGGAGATGTGTTTATAACGCTGCTCAGAGATTTCCTCTCCACACTTTGAGCAAATGCGTACTGCAGCAAACACTGCTGAACACAAAACACTCTCTTCACGTGGCTGTGCTTTCCTGGTCCTTTCTCATCTTCCAGATGCAGGGGTTTTTTTTTCTTTCTCTTCCTGCCACTCGTTCTCCTCCCTGCCATCAAAATCCTTCTTTCCTTCCACTCCTGCCTTCCCGCTCACCTGGTACATGAGGAACAGCCAGCCAGCAGATTTGTCCAGCTGGGAATAGCACAGAGTCCTTCTCTTGCAGAACCAGTAGCATGATACAGAGGGGTAGGAGGCACGTATAAGAGAAGAGAAAAAGCTAAATGTAGTAAAAGAATAGTCTGGCTTCCAGAACACTGCCTGGGAAGTCTCTAAATTGTACAGTTGATGTACAGGTGTACACCAAACTGTAACAAAGAATATGGAGTAAAGATGGCTATCCCTGCCTTCCCTCCAACATGGCTGGGAATCAGCTGAGAAGAGAGGTCACTACCTCCTTTCCCTCATGCACATCCCTCCAGAGATGTCCTTCCTGCAGCTTTACCTTCTTCTCTCCCTGGCTGCCTTGGCTTTGCTCAAACTGCAAGACACAGCTGGAATCAGGGACAGGCTGCTGGGCCAGCAGGCCTCCCCCTTTTTTTGGTTGATTGTAATCTCACCTTCTTGTGTTTTCAACATACTCATCAATTCTCTTTTCTGTAAACAACTCAAGGCTTCATTTATATCCATTCACAGTTTTTGCTTTGTGAGCTTCTCTTGTCAATTCCCCCCATGTGTTGTAATGCTGGATCATTGGCATCACTGGCAGTGTGCGCTTGCAGCCCAGAAAGCCAACCATGTCCTGGGCTGCATCAAAAGAAGCGTGATCAGCAGGTCGAGGGAGGTGACTCTGCCCCTCTACTCCGCTCTTGTGAGACCCCACCTGGAGTACTGCGTCCAGCTCTGGGGGCCCCAGTACAAGACAGACATGGAGCTGTTGGAGCGAGTCCAGAGGAGGCCACAAAGCTGATCAGAGGGCTGGAGCACCTCTCCTATGAGGACAGGCTGAGAGAGTTGGGATTGTTCAGCCTGGAGAAGAGAAGGCTCCAGGGAGATCTAATTGCGGCTTACCAGTACCTGAAGGGGCCTACAGGAGAGATGGGGAGGGACTGTTTATGAGGGAGTGTAGTGACAGGACAAGGGGTAATGGGTTTAAGCTGAAGGAGGGTCGATTTAGATTAGATGTTAGAAAGAAATTCTTTACTGTGAGGGTGGTGAGGCACTGGAACAGGTTGCCCAGAGAGGTTGTGGAGGCCTCATCCCTGGAAGTGTTCAAGGCCAGGTTGGATGGGGCTTTGGGCAACGTGGTCTAGTGGAGGGTGTCCCTGCCCATGGCAGGGGGGTTGGAACTAGATGATCTTTGAGGTCCCTTCCAACCCAAACCATTCTATGATTCTATGATCATGTTTAATTTATGCCATTCAGTCTCTCCTTCAGGCCAGCCTCCCTGGGCAGCAGCCGCAGCTTTTTTGTGCCACTGTCCCAGGACAAGGGTTCGGAAACTGGACCTTTCCCTCTGGAGCTCTCTTGGCTTTTCCACTCTTGTTGGCTCAGCTCCTTTCCCTCCCAGCCTACCAGCTGTTCCGGGAACAGCAGCTACGACACCCAGAGCACCACAGGCAATGGCCCAAACTGCTTTGTGCCCTTAGGACAGGCAAAGTATGCCCTAGTTTGGGGTGCTTTCATGTACCAAATCCCCAAGTGCCCTGACTTCTCAGAGTGCTGGGCAACTCAGGTCAAAGTCAATGGATACCAAAGAGGCTCAGCATCCCTAGCCATTACAGCCAGACATGTGGGAAACAGTAGCACCCCAACTGAGGGGACAGATTAGGCCACAGAGCCTCATCAAATTCCTGGAGGAATCAGCTGAAATTTTAGGTGAAGGTCATAATTAGTCTCAGTCATGTCAAATAAGTAATTCCCACAAGCACAGTTAGCACCAGCTGGTTCAAATGCATCACATTCCTACTCTAATCACTGATTAAAGAGGAGGAAACTGCACATAAATTTGGTTATTGCATGGGCTGGACTTAAACCCCTATCAGTTCATATCTTGTTGCAATCATAAATCTTCTTCAGTGATAGCAAGTTTTTATCAAGAAGTAACCATATATTCCTAATATCTGGCAGCTGGCCTAAGATCCATAGTTTTAAAAACTTGTTTTAAAATAAGCCGTAAAATTTGTTACATATATTACTGTAAGCCTCCAGGGTTTAAAATGCAAGAGTTGAACCACAAAATCAAGAGACTGGCTTAAAAAAAAAAATCCAGGAGATTTAAGAAAATAATGAAAAGAATCCAACATTTATTCACTACCAGGTTTCAGAAGCTATAATACACATTGACTAAATGTTCGCAACACTTTTTCCCTACAGCCATGATGGGGTCAAATATTTTTGAGCAAACTTGAGATTTCTACTTTCTCTTTTTCAGGGGCTGCTGGTTTACCAGAGAAATAGCATTACTAGAATTTGCCATCATAAATGTATGAATTCACTGCACAAACCAAATGAAGTTGGTCATTATGGAGTAAACTTTTTTGCTAATAATGACACTGATTATGATGGAGTCATGCCAGAAGTCTGATGCCATTCTGGTTAAGATTAGAACACTATATTGTCCCACAGATACTAGCAGACATTTGAATAAGCTGTCATAGTTGGCAGTAAAGCCAGACCTGCCCAATCCAATACATTCTTCAGCTGACGAAATGGACCAAAATGTTACAATGGGATCTTCATGGGCATTAGAAGGAGTTGGAAAGGGTGAGGCAATTTGGCAGGTGTAGAAATGAGATTGGGAAAAACAAGATAAATATTTTCCTTGTGAATAATTGTCCACAAAATCTGCAAGTGAGACAATAAAACCCGGCTTACTGGAATAACTCCGGTCTGTGAAAGAAAAGTCTTTGGTGAACATGATGCAGAACAATAAGTGTGAGCGCAGGAGCATCCCATACAAACGTGGCTGTGAGGCAGCACTGTGTGAAGGCAGGATGGCTTTGGGAACACCAGTGTCTGTTCAGTTCTCAAGTGGAACAGCACAGCCAACAGCTTCCAGTGGTTCCTCTGGGAAAAGCAAGCAGCTTCTGGTGTGTGTACATGTTGTTCCCATTACAAAGGCTACTCATTTTTTATAAACATTTTGGGCTGTAGTCAGAACCACCTCCTCTAAGTATCTAATGTAGTACCCTACCACTTTGGTACCTAAGGTCAAAAAAGGGGCTCAGGTTGTTCACTACTCACATTGCCTGGCTCTTGGCACAATCAATACATAATCTGTTCACACAGTACCTTCTGGCATCACGTCTGACCTAAGAAACCCACCAGCAGAGTGGTAGGGGTTTGGTCAGGTGGTGTTTGGATGGTCCAAGGATTTGAGTGGAGAAATCTTAAAGCTGCCCAGAGGTAACTGGGACATTTAAATAAGGCATAAACCACAGCTAGTCTCCTGCTATCCTACTCTTTCTCTCTGCAGACTGTACAAGGAGCTGGAGTAAGCCAACCCTACCTAGCGGGTGGTTTGAATCATAACTAAGATAATGGCTGTTGCAAACAGCCTGAAGACAGCCATTTTATTATCTGATTGTTATTGATTCTGATTATTTTCATGTCAACTTTGATCTCAAAGCCCCCACAGATCTATGGTACAACTGGCATCCAAAGATGGATAAAGAGGGAAAAGGTTTATACTTGCTGAGTGAAATACTGACTTGCATACTTGCAGTTATGTCTATATAACCTTCTGACCAGCATTTGGTCCTAAGTGGCTGGCTGGAGCTCAAAACATTTCTAGAAAAATGCATCAAAATAATCTTTTTTCTAGGCCATGAGATGATGGTTGTGTATCCCCCCGAGGGTACTTGTAGCCCTATAACCAACAAAAGCTTTGTAAGCCCTTCTGGAAAGGCTGAAACCCAAGCAGAAGGCAAGTCTGACCCGGGTCTATCTGGACCAGATGTGCTCAGTCCTGAGCAAGGAGCAGGTCTGGTCTCAAAGAAGGGAGTGCTATCCTGCAAGGGCAGCTCCGCATCTTCTCCCTCCACCGGGTAAAAGCAGCACACAAAGTCATACAAGCAAAAGGAAGAATTTTGCCCCTATGGGAAGCCTTGAAACCTGTATTAGAAATCTTTCCTGAAGATGACACATTTATGAACAAACATATTGCAGAAAGCACATAAAGGGAGTATCACTACCTCGTCAACTACAAAGGATCTGGGACTCCCTTGATTTCATGAGGTATAGAAATATTTACTTTATCCATTGGATGGTGCCAGAGGTTTTGGATATTTGGCCTTACTTAAAATGCTTTGCTTTTGTAAATAATTGATAGAACAAGAGGAGAAAAAATGCTTACGAATGGCTCTGGTAGACACCGATGGTCCCTCCCACACACTCAAACATGAAGGTTGTGACAAAAACTGACAGAAGATAGGAAATTTATAGATATTGCTGCACCATTTGGACATGCAGCTGAAGGAGGTCACTTGTATATTTTGATTCCCAAAACAACTAACCAACCCGAACTCTCTGCCCAGAGAAACCCAACGCCTGCTGATGAGCAAGGCGAGGAATGCCCGCGTGTAGAGACAGGGAGGGTTCCCCATCCAAGCGTGTGGTCCAGCTGTGCCTTGCAGTGGGAGGAACAGCCTGAGAATCCTCTCCCACTGTTCAGGCCTTGGGAGTGGGATGGGTAAGCATTGCCGGGGCTCTCATTACACTGTGGAAGCTGTGAGACTCTCCTGGGCTTAAGGCCAGGATTTTCACAGGGAGCAGAGGGAGCAGGGTGTATAACTCTACCCCCTGAAGCTGCTCTGAGTATTATCCCAACTGATGGCTAAAATTTGTCCTAAGTTACATCCTCTTGGACATCAGTAAGGGCTCCTGGAAGTGCTGAGTTTGAGTCAGACGATAATTATCAAGGTTTATCCCTTTCCCTTCTCACAGGGAGGTTGTTAAAAAGAAATTGTAGGGGTGGAGGGTGGTAATGCAGCCGCATCTTTCCTCCTCCTCCCTTATCTCTACCCTTCTTCCAGAGCTTTGTTTTGGCGGATGTGCCTGGTTCACAGAATTGCTTGCATTTTCTCTGGCCTTAATAGAGAGAAAAAAAGAGAGAAAAAAAAAAGGAGGCCTAGCCCTTACAGGAGTATACACAGAGGGAGAGAAAAACCTCTCTTCACCAAAGTACCCAGAGCTCGTGCTCATCCACGACCTGTATGGACATATTCTCTCTTCAGGCCAACCCAAACTCCACGCTTGTCAACAGTGTAACTGAAAGAATTGTGCTACGTGGCATTTAACAGGCACTCTCTCAGACATGCAGGTTATTATTTTGATGACAGTGCTAACCTACAACCCTCGTCATCTCTGGGCATTTTGCTATATGTATTCAAACGCATCAGCATTTCTGTTACCTAAACCTCTACTCACCAGGGCTTATGCATCCGTTGCAAACCTTCATTCTGAAATTAGCTGTGCAGTTTATTCCTCTGCATATGCTTTTAATAATTGAAAAGCATCTACGATCTCCTCAGCTGAGTGGCATTTTGCAGCACATTTGTCCATATTGAGAACTATGCCTGCTTAATATTTGCAAACCAAGATAAACAGAAACAAAAGAAAGGAAAAACAATTTACAGCCTTCCAATGCACACATGTCCAGCAACATTTTTCTCTACCAGCAAATACATCACAAACACATTAGGCCAAGAGCGGCAGATGTAAGGAGTGCCAGGTCTTTGAAATAGTTTATTTTACAACCAATTAGACCAATCGTCCGCAACCTAAAAATTCTCTAAGTTGGCAGTCACACCAGGGAAGCAGAGACCTCTGCTAAAACGGCCTACTAAGATGTAGATGTAAACATAATTGAGAAGTCTGTTTCTTTTACATAGAAAAGAATAACATCTGGTTAATTTATTCACAAAACTCTGCTACTTTCTTTATTTTTTTTTCCTAAATGTACTCACCTATATTTTTATACCACATAGCAAGCTGATCACTGTATTTGTGTATGCAGTGAAAGGTTTGGGGAGGAAACTACCTCCTATATGGTCTGCTTGGCCTCTGCAGTTTTTCATGTTCTCCCTGTACTGCTGAGGGACGTGGGAACGGAGCTGCTTTCTCTCAAAGGTAGTTGAACTGCATTTCTAGGAAGTTCGCACTGGACCCCTACTTTCTGCAGAGCATTTTGCTGAGGCCCCAGTACTTGCAGCTCTTACACACCCTGAAAGCATCCCCACCCTCATGAACTCCTGCCTTTCCTTCTGAATTTTTTATGTTATGTTATCGTATAAGAAAGCTGATCACAAAGTAGCAGCCTCCCAGAAATTATTCCTCTCTCAGCACCTTAAAGGCCGTGTGAGCCTGTTGAATGCAGACTGGCTGAGAAGGGCAGCAGAGGCAGGACAAGCAAAGTGGCTCCTTCGTGGTTGTTCAACTCCATTTATGCATCTGCCCATGACAGTTTTACAGAGGATTTGAAGGTAAAGGCAGAAAATTTACTTGATGTTTGGTACATTTGAAAAATTCCTCCCCAAAACTGCAAAGAGACTTCCTCGAAAATTCAATTAGTGGCCAAGGGGGTCACTAAAAAATTCAATTAGCTGCAGCATAACCAGAGCAAGTGGGGACTACCCAGAGAGCCTACGAAGCAGAGACAAGTAGCTTATGTCTGGTGTGAGTAAGGAGGGGAAGTCAATCATGAGGTAAAAAGACGACAGCAACGAGTCAAAGCAACGAGTGAGGAAAATTCTCTTTTTGACAACACTTTGAATAAATTAATTTGCCTTTCTGTTCACACTGCCTTTATATTTGGAGGCTTTCTAGAGATGAGTTTTCAGAGTGCACTCTCTGAGATCTCAAATTACAGTAATTATGAATTACTCCTTTCAGATAGAACTGAGGTTTTACACAAGATTTTAGACTCATGCCTTTGCCAAGTTCTCAAATGTCCACTCTCCAGGCCTGAATGCAAAGGCTAGGTCGCAGAATTTGTCCAGTTTGGGTAGCTCACACCAAGAAATGCTCGCCAGCAGGACTTGGGCTGCATAATGAAGTTCAGAACTGTGAAGAAGCGTTAAAAAATGAAACTATTCTCAAGTGCTCATGGGGTGACTTGCACTGGTTTTACCAGAAGTTCTATCTTGCTCCCAAGACCAGAAACATTCCCAGGAATTCACATCTAGTGTGCATTAGTCACTATGGGGCTAAACAGCAAAATACGCTGTGTATTTAATGAGTTATCCTCAATTTAAGGCCTATAAAGAGTCTACTTTTCCAACAGACCTTTTTTAATTTAGGCCCATTTGTTGAAGATTGCCCATTTAATGCAACACATCATTATGTTTTTATTGTTAGCTTTTTATGAACTGTACCAGATTAGCTGCAGAGAATTTACACTAGATGCCCTAATTAGACCTTTATAGGTAGCCATAATTTTCTTTTCATGTACCCATAAAGACTGATAAATTAATCTGCAGGAACATGAACTCCATCATCTTTTCTCCCTCTTCACCACTCATTCCTTGTTCTGATAAAGCCCTAATGAACCCACTTGCACAATTCCCTTCTGTTTGTTTTCCTTTAAAGGCTAATTTCAACTAGACAATTCAACTGACTGCAATATTTTTCCATATATGATGCCAGAGAATAAGCAGCAAGCATGATCCTTTCTTATATGATTTAATCATTTCCATTCTGAGCAGAAAATGATCCATCAACAATGGCAAACAAAGAGGTGTGATCCATAAGGTTTAACTTTGGATCATTTATTTAACAGAGGGGAAAAGCAGGCAAAATAATAAACAGTAAACTCCTCAGCTGCTAAGTGTCAGTTAATTAGCAAAAAATGTCAGAATAGGAATAGAATCTCTCCAAAAAACAGTAGCAACAGAAAGAGTTTTCTCATTTACAGTTTTGAATATACCTCTCACACAGAAAACAGCACTCTTAAAGGATCCAGTCTCTGATTCAGAAAAAAAACATTTTAAAGCAGCAAAATGTTGACAACTTCCTCAAACATATGCTTTAAAACTCTGCTAACGAGAAGTGAATTTGGGGGTAGGATTGGATAGGGATGTTTTGCTTTAGATGGGATGCCAATCTACTCTACCTACCTGGTTGTCGCAGGATCTCAAATCAATATTTTTTGTCCTTCTGAAGACAGAAATCAGTCAAGACGAATAACATGGACTATTCGTTAGCACTGGCACCCACTTGCAAACTGAAGACCATAACTTTTGCCGTGCTCAGTCCTTATCAATGGCTTGTCTTAAACATTGGCTCACATTCAACAATCGTAAAAGGGATCGTTGATTGCATTCGTACCTGCAAAATGGCTAACTGCCCTCCTAAACACATGTACAATTTCCTTCTTGGGTATTGAAAGGAAAGAAGCTATACTAGCAATATCAGCCATCAGCTACAAATGCAGAAGCAGCATGCTTGCCAATCAGCAATTCAAGATATATCAGCAAAAAATGTGACTTTGGGTTATTAAATGAATAAAAACAATATTAGTGGGTCTCCATTGATGGAATGTGGTGCTTAAGAGGTCTCGGGCATATTTCAGAAAGGACACTACACCGAAGTGTCTGCTGTAACCCACTATACCAAATGCTAAGGAAGAAAAATGTAATTTTTAAAAACCCGGGGGTGGGAGGATTCACCACAGATAGTACCCACAGTGAGTGGTAAAGGAGCTGAGTCACCACTGGTGCTCTGTGGGATTGCAGTGATGGAGGAAGTCAGGATGAGGCCCTCATGAAACCTGGAAGTCTCACCATAAAGCTCTCCTTAACACAGGGCATTGTAGTTTTCCTTGGGCTCCTCTTTTACTAGGGTGGTATTTTTTTTCGCTTAGTTTTCTAAGGAAAAGAAGCACATGTGGTCCTACTCCATGTGTACATATATGTGAATACTTGCATCTGCCTAACCTTAACCTCTAATTTTTATATTTGCTGTCCAATTTTAACCAAATATTGAGATATAAATGAATGTGAAAACATTTTAGGTAACTATATAGCTATTGACAATAGGCACACGTGTATTCATGAACCCACTGCGGTGCAAGGTGACTGATTCCTTAGTAGACACCAGTGAATCCACACAAGACAGCCAGGACTCACTTGTTCACAACCCACAGAACAAGTAGATGTGTTTCAAGGGAATGTTTTCCCCACACTGGCTGCATCAGTGTAAATCTGGCACTGCAAGGTGACATCAGGACTCAAGTCCACTCCAGGGTCAGGTGCCTAGATGGGAGACACCCAGGTGGCCTCTAGACCCATGAGAACTGCACCGATTGAGAGCAGGGGGTGCCCTCCCTGCCACTGCCCCTCTCGCACCACTCTTCTGACCCCCATGCAGAGAAGGAAGGGGAGACTCACACCACGCCGGGACCCTCATCCATCACACAGTGTGTTCAGGTGCTCATTTCCAGCAGATCTGCTTTTGCCCTGTGCCAAGCAACTAGCACCTCAACTATTACCAACACTGCAAAATTTAAACATTTCAAATCTTGCAATTATGGATTAAGCAATCTTGCTCCTAATTTGTGCCTCTTGCTTATTAACTTCTGGTAATTTGTATTCAAAACTACAAAGGTAAAAGGAATAATGAAAGAAGTACATGAAGAAGGGGATGAGAGTGGAAAACACATAGTTCAAAATCCCCTAGATATAATTGTTCCAAGAGTGTAATGAATTTTATACCAAGCACCAGTCCTGCCAGCCTCATTTAATTATGGGGCCATATATATAACCCCATCAAATTAAGTAATCAGGGACACAGTTTGGCTCCTGGAATCAGCCAGTGTCTTTTGATTACATTGGGGGAAAGAATATTAGGCCTTTGGAACAGCTATAGCCCACATGTGATTTTTCACATTATTACTGGCAAGCACCCAGGACGTGTTTTTGCAAATGCATGGCTCACCAAATAAATCTGAAAGTCCTGTGGACCTCTCAGCAAGGAAAATGCTCCTTACCCCCATCTTATGGGTAACTCTGAAGGAGGTTTGCTCAAGTGAGGATATGTTCCCAGTAAATAAAAGACAGAAGATGTTTCAGTAGCGCTTGCATGCATGGCAGCAGTGCCAGACCTACCATGTGTTCTGGACAAACACCGGCAGCACGGTGAATGGCATCATCTACCAGGTGCTGACACTGTGTGTCTATAGGACTCCCAGAGGGAGCAGGTTCATTAGCCATGTCCTCTACTGCTATCATCTACCTTTGGTTAAACCCAGAAACTGAAAAATGCTGCCCTAACACAGAATAGTTACTGCTGCCCTCAAAGGCTGGTATTGCTTTCTGTCACCTGAGGCATCACAACATGCTCAACCCTGTCTGTGTCCTACCTGAACTGTATGCTCCCAGAGCCTCTTTTGGTCTGGCCACACACTTTGAGAGGCAGAGGTCCAACGGCAAACATTTGGCTCACAGCCTCAGTTAGAACTAAGCCATGTACATGTGAGTCCCTGCATCCTACAGCAGCAACTCACACTGTACCTGTTTCCCCAGGTAGCACTTCTGCCTAACCGTGACAATGAATTATGCTGCCCAAAAGGAGCATTTACACAGTCTTTATGAAATGCCCTAATTCTCAAAGGTGCAGAGGGGGATTCTTAAGAAGTATGAAAGCCCCAGGAGCTCAGCACCATCCCTAAAGTGACTGAACATTCATGGGAATGGACCTTTTGGTCAAGCCTATGTTGTGGTCAACTCAGGTATTCTCTGTGCATACCAAAAAGCATTACAACTCATCTTCAGGGATTGCATGGAATCTGCTCAATGCCTTTGCTGCTCAGCAGGAACAAAATAAAAGCATGATCTGTATATTTTTAAAGCAGGAACTGCCCTATACTTTTTACAAATTTAAAACATGTCTTTGCTTTAAAGAGCTAAAGCTTTTTGTGTCAGAAATCATTAGAGTTGGAAATATCAGCGGTATCTCCAATGTAATAGCACCACTCCCCAAGCATTCAAAAATCATGAGTCAGATGCCCCCCTCCAAAAGAAAAATCACACAATTGGCTTCAAAACATGCACATAAAAATGTAATCAATTCCAAATATGGTTTTGGATTTCTTAGGATATAATCGGGGTCATGTTTCAACCATTTTTCTGACACCAAAAGCATCAGAAATTTTCTTTGTTTTTCAAATCAGAGCTGAGAGATTCTCACATAATCCATTGTTTCTAGGAGCTGGGGCTTTAAGCAAAATAGCAAACACTGGCTCATGATAAAATCACAGAGCTGGCAACACTGCTAGCGTGATACTTTTCTCCTACCATTAAAATCCTGGCAAGGAAGGGAAAAACACCGACATTCAAAAGGCTCTAAACAAACTCTCCTTTTGCATAAAAAGCACCCTTTTTTCAACTTCTGCTCTGTGCATTAAATTTGATAGGGATCAAACTCTTTCCATTAAACCATCGCTGCTGACCAGCACAGTCATCTACAGCAAGAGCTGCATTGGAGACCTCTTTCTGTGAAGCCTTCAATGCCCTTTTAGAGGTGTCATTGGGATGTGAGGGCATTCAAGTCCCAAGTCCAAGACACTGGGATAAATCCTGACTACAAGACATGCCATGTGGCCAGAGAAAAAGGCAGATACATATCCTTGCACCAGGCAAATAGGTCCCTACAGTGACCTCCTTTCCTTATGGCCACAGCAGTTTGGACCTGGAGCTCCAGGCCATGCCTCCGTGCAGTCTCCAGTGTTGTGCAAAGAGCTCTGTGCCGAGCCCCACGACAGCCTCCTGTCCCTTCAGCTGGCACAGAGCTTGTCTGGCCATGCATGGTGGCATGCTGAGCCTGGGGCAAGATTGGGCAGGTGAGATCTCACAGGCTTTGGAGCATATGTTCTGGCTGGGTCCATGCCTTACATGAGCTTGCTGTAGTACAGAGAGTAAACCTCATGGGTTGCCTCAAGGTCTGTTTGACTTATATTGTAGAAGTACCCCAAAAGCTTTTACCTCTATCTTAAATGGCCTTATTTGTCTTTCTCCTCCTCTGGCAAACACTGAGGGGCAGGGCATATTTCACCTATTTATACAGCTCTAGGCAGGAGCAATTCACCCTAAACTTTTTTTTTTTATTCAATGGAAAAGACTAAGCATTTCTAAGGTACAATTTCTGTAACCTATTTTGGATATTCATGGATCAAATCCTACCCAAGGTGTTCTTATTTCTCTCCACAGACCATAAAGGTATCCAAGGAGATCAGCTCTGCTGTAGATGTCCAAGATGTCTTTTGGAGGAAGGCAATGGAGGACTCAATAGATGCATGTACAATAAGATCTCTTTATTTAAGCCAAACCTCCTGCAAGGTTTTATGACACAACTCGCACCTGCCTCATTAAGGAACAAGGAGAGACGACCATTTCCCACATCACCATTCAAATCCCACAGTCACTCTCTAACCACAGGGAAAACCAAGTCTGTAACCACCGACAAAGCATGTTTTGCATCCAGCTCAGATATAAACTGTTTCTGGGCTCAAGAAAACAGCACTATGCCTAAAATGTCATTTATAGCGTCATATGTCTCTTCTTGGACTCTTCGGACAACATGAAAACCACTGTCCCCAGCCAGTTTTTAAGAAGAGCTGACTAAAGCCAGTGAGAACTTGGCCATAGGTGTGTGAATTATGGGCCTGTAGTTTTTTCCTAATGAAAAGACAAAGACAAAGACATTTTTGATCATAGCCTTTGCTCCTTGCTGTCCTGGGTATTTTGTTAAAGTAGGAGTTCTCTACAGATAGAAACAACCTGTGTCACATCTGGGAGGACTGAATGGCCCCGGAGAACATTTCCCACTATGCTTCCCAAAAGTGACTCCTGTCCAATATGGTCACACGTAATACCACTGAGCTCAGTTGAAAGGTTGTTGGTACTCACTAGGAAGAAAGTTTTTAGAGATGCACTTGGAACTTAGTGGACACATTTCACTCAAGAATATATGTGTATATATTCTATATTTAGATATAGATATAGATACAGATACAGATATAGATATGCACTTCCTCAGCACCTCAGCTCCCTTCAGGTCTAGGAACAAACATAATGGTCAGCTCTGATGTGAAGAGTAAGTAATTATTCTGATAGGGCCAAAACTGCAATCTGTGTCACCAGGAAGATCAAAGTATGGATACTCCAGTTTTCCAGAGAGAGCGAGCTGACACAATACTCACAGGGAATGCCAAGCCAGGCTTTGAATGAAAGGCAGTTGCTCTGAATCCTCTAACACTGGGCTCAACCACAGTGCCGACTGCCCTGCTCAGCAGCTTCATAAAGCATAAAGGGGAATTTTGTAATGGACTAAACAGCCTGATTTTTTTTTTTTAAAGTCAATTTAAAATGGAAAGGAAGCGAAAGACCAAAGGAAAGCAAGCATAGTACTGCTTTTTGATCCTGGAGTGATTGTAGTAATTGTAATCTTTTATATCTAGCCACTCTTCACAGTAAAATAATGAAAACGATGTCAAGACATAATAATTTGCTAAACATCTAGAGGGAAAAGGAAACCCAAATAATAGGCAGCATAGATTTAAAATGAGTGTTTCCTTTTTTGTCAAAACACACACAATTACCAATGGATAAAATCTTAAATGAGAAATAATTCAGTATGCCAGAATAGGGCCACTGTGATGTGGTTTGAAAACTGGCTGAAGGTTCATAACCAAAGGCTAATGCTCATGTAAATGTAATGAGTTCTGCCCTGTGAGGCAATGCATGAATCAGTGTATTAAGGTGGATTTTTTTTTAGTACTTATTAATGATCTGAAGGAAGAAATAAACAGTATAGGAATGAAATCGCCAACTGCTAGCAGAATGGGAGAAACTGCAAGAAATGATGAAAACAGATGAATATTGCAAATAGAAATCTGCAGTTAGAAAGTGTAAGAAACTGAAACTTAATTTGGACACAAAAATGGCAACTTGTTGCCTATGGAAAATAATAACTTGGCTTACATACAGTCAGCAAGGTGGAGTCCAAATGCAGATTCTGAAAAGATACTAAGAGTACAGAGGAAGAGCAAATGAGTGCCATAAACATGCACACCCAGAGCCTCAGAGGTATTCAAGCTCTCAGCTCACACTCCTTTTTACGGGAGGTAGGTACCACTTTCCTCCTGAGAAATTAGTCCCACGGCAGAGTGTCACCGACCGGAGAGCATTAGTCTGCAGGTGCATTATCCCAACATGCTGACAAATGGTTTACAAGTCTTGGCACTGCTGGGCTGGGAGGACATGGGCAAAAGGGGACTGAGCATGGACACACAAAACGGTTTCAAGTGATTGAATCCTCCCAATGCTGGGTGCATGGGAGGGCATCCTTGGCTGCTAGCAAGCAGACAGGGCTGCCCTGCCCGGCGCTGATATGCAGTGGGTTTGCTAGGGCTCAGCACGTACAGCTCCAGCTCTGAGGGCTTCAGGTGGCCCATAAGGTGATGCTATGCTGGAGACAAGAGACAGGGTGAGAGGGATGCGGACTGTTCATCCCCTGGTAAGCTCAGGATGAAGAAAGGCGATTGTGCCCAGGAGGCAAGACAACATGATTTATGAGGAAAACTGGAGAGTCTGGCAAGAAATAATTCGGAGAAGAGAACATAGATGATAACAACCTGCAAATGTTTGAGGAATACAAAAAACAATCAGAAAGGCAAAGAATTTAGGGCCCACTTTCCACTAAGTGTTCAGCCTCCTTTAGCTATTTACATCTGCCTGTGTCTGGCACACACAGGGAAATGAGAGCTGAGCCCTTCTGAAAATCAGTTACATAAGTGTAATGAGAAATTGAAACAGGAATGAAATCAATGCTGAATCTCAAAACAGACACCCTGATGCTGTGATGCTGTGGGTGGCATACCAAGGGAGGTTTCATCACTTGGGCCTTTTTAAACTGGACTGAAGAAAGCATTAGCACTAGTCCTGCAGGGAATCTGTGCTTCTGCGGGGAAAGAGGTAAGTTGTTTGCACCAGCAGGTGTTTTCTTCGTCAGCCTCAAACTTTTAATTACACAGCACAGGTTCACTCTTGGGCATGTTACAGGAAAAGAGCATTTTGAGCCCAAACCCATAGTTTCCCAGCCTCCCCGAGCTCTCACCCATTTGCAAACAATTGCGAAGGTGGAAGAATTAAGTGAACAGATGTAGCCTGCCCCCCTAGTCCCATCTGTTCACATCAGAAAACCACCACGCAATCTGGCAGGGACAGCTCTCTCTGCTGAAGACAGACGTTGGCCTGGGCTGGGAGGGGAGAGGGAAGAGGGAGCTGGGGAGGGGCGGTGGTCGCAGGTCGGATCAGAGAAGCGCTGCCAGCGCTGCGTGGGAAGCTTGCACAGCATCTGCCAGTACCATGTCTGGCTCAAGTCGGAGCAAAATCCTCCAGCGAAGTCTGTCAAAACACAAAGAACCTGCATGAAGCTTGTTGCATCCCCCTGCATGCACATCTTCCCACGAACGCCACCGCAGCAAGGAAATGTCTCTCACTCCCCAGCCAGCCAGAGGGGGCTTGTGAATTTGGGGATGTAGGCAGGAGAGGATGTGCCAAATATACAGCATTGAAGGGAAGGCTGAAGTAAAAGGGTATTCAAAAGTGCAGGCGTGAAAGGCAGGGGAATATGGACTGCAAAGTGTTTGGTTATTTGCTTTCCCGCACTGCAAATCATTAAGAGCAGTGGCACCCTTGAATGGGATAAAATCCCAGCAATTTGGGAGCCTCAGTGTACCCAGCAGTCCTTGCTTCTCCCCTAGAAGCCTGACTCGGAGCATGGCCCGCTCGTCATCAGCTCCTCCTGCAGCCTTTCTGCTTGGCTGGAGCTGCTCCAGCCCGCTCAGAAACACACGAGGCAGCTGCGAGGTGATGGACCTGCAGTGTGACAGCCACCGGCACTGAGCAGAGAGCGGAGATGGCTCCCAGTTCATGCTCCTCCCAAGCCTCCTCCTTCTCCTTCTCCGGAAACAGGCCGACAGCACTTTGCTCCTTCTCAAGGGTGTTGCAAAGATCTAGATCCATGAAGCATTCAGCTAGTGCTAAGAACCTCTAGGTAAGTATCTAGGCTGTAACACAGCCACAGCACTGCCATAACAAAGCAATTTATCTTCAGGTTCTCCCTACAACAAAAGTAGCGTAAGAACAGCACGCAGCCAAGGTGGAGCATTAATGATGAGAAATGTACACAGCTTGGTTCTAAGTAAAGAGAGAGATATAACATCAATGAAAAATAGCAAAGCTGTTCCTCCCCCACTGCTGGCGTAATTCAGCACTTCACATGTGAGATCACAAAATACTAGTGGGAAAAGGGAAAGCCATAATGCTCTTCTCCTACTGATAGCTGAGGTACAAACTATTTTTAATCTTTTTTTGTTTTGTTTTGTTAATAAATTTTCTTGCCTTGGTGTTTGGGGGTGCTTAATATCCCCTGGGAAAGATAAACATCAGTGATTATTTTAGGCCTGTATGACCTTGCTGAGGAGTAACATGACTCCGTGCAGGGCTGAGAGCAGACTTGGCAGAGCCTAGTTGTAAGGAAGTCTTCTATTGTGCAGACTTGCTTTGCCTGTGAAGCAATATGTTTTTTTGTCTTGCAGAGTGGAGCTCAGAGAAAAGGCTCAGCCTGCACCAAACTCTTGCAGAAAATGACTGACTCATTTTCAGAAAATCAAACAGGATCACAGGAGGAAGTAATAACTGGCCTTCGGAGCTGAATGCTTTAAAACCCTGCTCTTGATTCACCCTTACAACGGCAAAGGAGGAAGATAGCAAATGACGGTGTAAAACAAGGCACATTCTGTTCAGTTTCAATCAGTCTTTGATTTATGACAGATTTCACTAAATCTTTAAAAAACGCCCACCCTAACATCTCTGGCGATGTTTTCTTTTAAACTAACAAAGCAGTGTTTCAAATTCCTGACCACGTCTTGGTTGGCCAAGAGCAGAGCCGCTTTCCTGAACAAAATGATTTGTTGTAGCAGAGAGTGGAGTAAGCCTCAACAGCTGTAAATCTGCATTTGCTTCTCTGCACAGCCCTGCTGCACCTGCAGATGAACTTTCAGTTCTGAAGCTGAAACAAACAGCCCTCGCAATAAATGAATTTATTAGCTGTCACATGTCCAAACTACTGCAGGGCACTTGAGTCATGGATGGAGTTATGAACGAGGGACAGGTTATAACCAAAGCAGCATAATGCAATTATTTTTAATGCTGCCTCCACCTAGTCTATTGCTCCTTTTAAGTCCTCTGCAATTTTGCCAGGGAAGCCCAGGGCACTGTAGTGGTCGGATCTCTTCTCCTTCCCCTCTCCTCTCCCACTCGTGTATAGCTGTACGTGCCGTGTACACCTGCACCACACGGCGTGCAGCTGCAGTCCTACGCAGCATCCCGTGCCCCTTCCCACCCAGCCAGCTGCTGCACCCAGCCCTTAACAAAAAGTCACCCATTTTGGGTAAATGAGTGTGACTATGAGCTATCCTAACTGCGCTTAGCTTTCAGCACAGCTCAGAATCCTTTTTGGATCAATTAAACTTAAGATTGTGCTTTTGGGCTGAGGGCCTGTTTTAAGACATCACAAAGAAATGCAGGTCTGGTGTAGCTCTCCCTGAATTCAGCAGAGTCTCTGCAATACCCCGAGTGAAGAATGTGGCAGGATCTAAAGAGCTTTGGTTTAAGTGTGGGTCAACCTCTAGGAAAAAGCACTACCAAACAGCACGAAGAAGTTGTTCCCAGCCACCCAGGAGCTTCCAGGATATCCACTTCATGATATCTTTGATATCTCCTCCCTATTAGAGGGATTTAGGTGATCTCAAGGAGGCAGAAAATCTGCCTTGCTCAGCTGCAGGAGATGGCCAGAAGAAGGAAGGTGAGCTCCTGCAGCTGTGTTGATGTGTAGCACGAGTTATTCTGCCTCCACAGACCTTCTGCCTGGCTGGGACAGGGGTAAAGAAACACCGCAGGAATTCATAGCCCTTGCAGAAGTTTGTAGTAGCCATTTGGAGCAGCAAGGCTCTGTTAAAGGGAGGCTGGGGAATCTGGGTATCTCCTCATTCCTCATCTGCACAGCCTGTCCACACTATTGCCAGCACCCTTGGTTAGCCCCTGTAATTAGTCTCTGCCTAATCATAATGTTTCCTTCTCACTTGGCTAGCCTGAAGTGCTGCTAGCTGGTAAAAGGCAAGACTTCAGTGAGAAGACATCGCTATGACAAATGGAGAAGACTTCAGTGTGTACAGGGGAAGCTTTGCACACTGTTGCCTAATAAAAAAAAAGGCATCAGGACAAGGATGCAGTTAGGTTTGAAGCAAGTTTACAGCTTCACCCCAACTTCCTCTCTGCCTGTTGCCCTGAGGCTCAGACAAGCCCAATGCAAACAGAGCAAATCGCTGGGGCTGGAGGAAGGAGTGTGCAGAGGTTTCCTTCCCTTTTCTGCCCACCTCACCCCAGCTCTGCCAGCTTTCCTTCCCTGATGCTTGCAGAACATAAGCACCATTGATACCATATCTGGGGGCTGGGAAATGGTATAAGCTAACATAGCTAGACCTGCTATGGACATTTCCTTAGCTGGGCCTGGCTCAATAACTATTAAGACCATTTTCCCCGTGGGGAAGGAAAATAAAACAGGAGCTCCGGAAGCTGACTTCCCAAATTTTTCTGACACCACAGCATGCGTGACCCCAGAAAACTGCTGCTGTAGTTTATACCAGCCAGCTCCTCTCTGGCTAGTGAAGCAAAAGCTGAGAAATGTTATGGTCCTTAGAGAAGGAAATATCAGTACCTCCTCGGGCAGAGCAGCATACAGAAGGACACGCATTTTCAAGATGTGGTTCAGTTTAAGGATGATTCCCTGAAAGATAAACAACTTTGTAGATGCTTTCACTGAGCACTCAGTAGAAGCTTTTCCTTTGCAAGACCGTGGTAGAGCTGGGTCCAAGTGTCAGTAAGAAGCCCAGCCTTCGTGTTCATCAACTATTAAAAACAATCCCTTCATTTCATAACACCTCGCCGCTTTTAGATTCATCTACATCTGTTGTCCCCTTGTTTTTGTTGCTGAAAAGACTTGGAACAAATGATCTCCTGGAGAAAACTGGTGCTTCTCAGCTGATGTCAATTATACTGTACCAGTTTGCACCAGTGGCAAATCTGGCCTCAGCCACACAAGAATCAGGAAGCTGAGGTTACAGAAAAGGTTATTTGCACTACAGGAATGAATGACAGCGCAGTTTCAGTTTCCTGAGTGAATACATTTCTCGCATCCCTCACTTTTGGTCTTTCTCATACACTGCATCCCAAGCTGTGAGGAAAGATTAAAGATATTGCAGATCTCATTAATCTGGAGTGTCCCTGAACATGTAGCTACTACAACTCTGTGGGGAGGACACGAATTTCTGTACTGAACCAGCAATGTCACAAAACAACTAACAGCAGAGGAAAAAAAAGGCAGGATAAAAGCAACCCTTTTGAGTAGGTGATTAGCTTTAAAGCAACAACTCATCAACTCCTTGGGTAAGTCCTCTGCTGGTGTAAACTGTCACAGCTCCATCAAGCACAATTATGTAGGCCATTATGATTTGTCCTGCTGTATCTGGATCACAAGGTTAGTCCAGTTCTTGTTGTAGCTGTGGTAAACTTCTTGAGACATCATAGCTACCAAGTAACTGGAAAATCAGCTCCTGGTAAATGCAATGAGATACAGCAAGGGGGCAATGGGTTCACTGACAAACCATGGCTGAATTCTATGGGGGGGTATATAATCTTTAGACCTTATCTAGATCACAGTGAAATCAATAGGAGTTTCTTTCACCTGCTGTGCTGGCAAGATCTGTCCCCAGCTTCTCAGCTAGAGCTCCCAGCTCAACCACAAAATTCTGCAAGCCAGCCTAACACCCGAGACTGTGATGGTACCCGGGCAGTCTTTCAGCTTTGGAAGTAAACAGGTGATGCTCTTGGCTGCCATTTATAGAAGGAGTCTCACATTGTCAGAAGTTTTGCAGGATTCACCTCCTGAGTAAGATCACTGGAGGACTGCAAGCACTACAAGTTTGTCACTGACTGCCGCAGAACCAAGATTTCCCTATGTGTTCCCTGACCAAATCCTATACAAAGTAATTTTGCTTTCCCCTGTTCTTTTAGAAATCAGAGCTTTGCTAGATGAGAATTTATGATGAATATTTATAACACCTTTCCCTGAGAAGTGTATGTTAAAATAGTATTCCTAGGTGCATCTATTGTAACACTGACCAGTCAGGTAGGAAATTCTGATTTAAAAAAGAAAATCAGAAAATTACCCCCACAACAGTTCTTTCCTATAGAAAATGGAATTTTTTAAACATCCAGAAGCCCTGAAAGCAAGAAGAGTCCAAAACAAAACCGTGCCGTTTCCCACTGGCTCAAATACATTTTGAGAAGAGCCACATGCCTTTATCTTAATTAAATACAATATGACAACATGGCATTGGCAGTCAGGGTTGTAGGGAAAAGTCACACTTCCAATAAATAAAACTATGCAGCTGTGTTTTAATGCCTCAGAATAACCCTGACAACCTATACCTAGTTTCTGTACACTCGGAGTGAAGTGAGAAGGCAGTGGCTAACCAGGGATTTGGGCAGGGTCTAGTCTCCTGGAGGAGCCCTGTGGCCCCAGTTATTCCTTCTCTAACGTGGGAGAAATGGGACTGGCTGCTTTAGTAAACTGCTTTGAGATCTGCCCATAGAAAGTGATTTGTAGAAAGCATGCATCGCTATTAATTCCACCTCCAGGGAATAATGGCACTACTCAGAGTATGGGAAGCTCAGTATGAAGATAGTTTTTTGACCTGGGCCTTGTTTCATTTTTTTTTCCCCTGTTTACTCTGTGTATTTACTTTTTGCACTTCATTCAGGATAGATAATGAAAACAGTATAGTCTACTTCCACTTTTGTTTCTGGAACAGATCAAAGACTTTAATGGACTCGGACTCAGCAGAACTCTAAATGCTTCTTTCTGTACAGATACAGCCAATTAAATGGCCCTGTTGGCTTCCAGGAGGATTACTTGAGATCTCATTATTTGCACTGCTCTGAATTCAGTCCTTAGAAGAGAGTGGACACATTCTGCCAAAAAAAGAAAAAAAAAATAATATGGAAAATAGCAAAGGATTTTTTTTTTTTTTGCATCTCCTGTATTTAATGCAATCAGCCTTAGCAAAGTGCACTGCACTCCTCCTTGTTAAAGCAGTCCTGTCCTTTTTTCTCCCTGCCTTGGAACTGCTACAGAGGGATAAAGTTCTGCATGGCTTGCTCACTCACACAGTTGTAATAAGTCAGAGCAGGCTGGCTCCCTGCCCGACAAAACACAAACTCCCCTGAAGTCTCCAGCTTTTCCATGGCAACACCACAGTCATCAACACAGCAAACAATCGCTCCAACCCCTTCTACGTCTCCCCTCTTAGCGCAGGGAAGGATAGCATTGCACCCAGCCCATGGACCTGTGTTAATTATCGGGCACGAAAGGAGATAGTGACGGAGATCACATTACCGTCTGTGTGGAGTTTTAGGTGAGATCAAAGGAAAGAAAAAGCACTGAAACACTTAACCCTACTCAGCGTACTTTTGCTTAAACAAAATGATTGTTGCTGCATGTACAAGACATGAAATGCCAAAAAGTGTATGCGTATTGAGACTGACGAGGGGTGCAAACAGCATTACAAAGCAAGAGTCCAATGCTGAGTGAGTCCCTTAGCCCAAGAGAGACACATGACACACCAAGGTGTCTAATGGCCTGATCCTTGCCGTGGTTATCCATGTGCACTTCTGCCGGGCTGGTGGTGGCTTTCAAGGGATAACAGCAGGCTGATGGTTCTGCAAATAGGATTGTTCCCCAGCTCTGTGCTGTGAGTAGCACTGCTCATGATCCGCATGGGGAGTGAGCAGTTACAGCGCTGGGTCCTGATCTGCTGCTGCTTCGCATTGGCATCCTTCACACCTGTCCAAATAAGGGCCAACACCGGGACTGAACACCACCATCCTCATCTGGTAGCATTTTACTCTCACTTTGCATAGGTATATAAGACCTCACAAGCTGCAAGGCAATAGAAAATGAGGCCCAGAAGGCCCCAAAATATCTTATTTAAACTAAGAGCTAGTGGTTTTCAAGCTGTGGTCTGCAGACCCATGAGGGTCTGAGGACTACTTCTGAAGGTCTGTGAAAGCTAAGCAAGAAAAGCAAATCAATTGCCACGAGGCTTAAATCAGTTGTAAATGAACCTTCATATGCATTGGAGAACTTTTAGAGGATCTGCAGTTTGTAAAAGATTGAAAGGTATGTCCACAGGCTTTATATTCCCCTATAGAGACATCAAGAGCCTGCTTTGTGCAAGGAAAGCTACCCTGATTTCAAATAAATTGAGGGTATATGTGACAGTGTGGATAAGAGTATGGGCAGTTCTCTACCATAAAACTTCACCAGTGTAAACTCAAGAATGGATATAATTTTCCTGGCATAAGCAATATTATAATTTGTTTGGACTATGATTTTGCTAATAGTTTTAAGGCCCTTGTTAAAGTAAAAAAGCTTTGTAGGCTGGAAATGCCATAGGCCGACTAGGTCCTTGTGGACAAAATAGAATTTTAAAGATAAATTGGCCCCAAAACAGCCATTTCTAATTCAAATCCTGGTGCAAAAGAATGTCCTTCAGGCTTTACAAAATTATTTAGCTATTTTTATAACATTTGAAAAAATTATTTCTCTGGAAAAAGCTCAAAATGAAAATAATACACCAAGTATGCAGGCTTAAATGGAGGCTTCAGTAACACTGTGCTTTCAGAATGCCTGGCCTCAGAGTAAGCCTGCCCGAAAGTATGAACTCTTGCCGCTGGACCGGTGACTTGAGGGTGTCAGTCTCCATGGCAAAAATCCTGCCACTGGTAGTATTTCTTCGCTGACACACGTGTGACTGAGGCATCTCAGGCCACAGTCCCTCATAGAGAGGGTCTGCAGGCTGCCTTGGTCCAATACAACTTGCGGGAGAATTTATCCATCCTTTGGGGTGAATGGTGCAAACGAGAACCGTGGGAATGATTTTGGTGCACTAACAGCACTTCAGTTATACAGGTTTCAATACAAGTTAGTGCAGAACTGCTCTAAACCATGCCCTCAGACAGATTAACCTGTTCAAACCTACTTTGGTGTAGACTGTAAATAGCTTAAGCAAGAGTGTGAGCTTTCTACACAATAGACATACATACAGCTCAGGTAGGATTAGCAGCAACTAACACAAAGCTGAATGTACCTAAAAAACTATGAGTTTAACTCTCATTGATGTCAACAGTACTTTGCATGATGCCCTCAGTGTTATGAGGTCCTCCTGATGATATGTTTGATGCCATTTTAAGATTGCCTCACTCTGGCTGCTGGGTTACATCTGCATAGTACAGGTGCCAAAACATAACCTGCTGCTCTGTGTGTGTTATGCATTCGTTTCTGTGGCTCATCCACAGAGGAAGTGAGTCTCTCAGCTACTACCCTAAAAAAAGCTGGTTCTTCAGCCAACACTATGATAGCTTATAAATTTAATTCTAGAGGTCGCTGACCTCTAGAATTTGGTGTGGTGAAAACAGTGGTTAGTACACAAGTCTCTGTGTGTTAACATGAACAAGGACCAAAAAAGAAAAAGGTTACCCTATAATTATGTACCAATGAGCTGAACACAGCAAGTCAATCCAAGCTGAGTTCTGCTATGAAAATTATTTTTAATTTGATTTTTCCTTAGCTTAAGAACATAACATCTCAGTTTAGGCTTGGGCCTGGTCCTTTTTTCTTCAGTGGCAACGTGACCACTCTCTCCTGTGTGAACAGGGTCGCTAGCATAACCCCAGTGACTCATACTGAGACACAACACAACTCCCTCCTGGGACTCCACGGACTGTGTGATGCACTGCTACAGCAGTCTCAAAACCTACCGACCCAGAAGAGCATTCTGGAGCTTTGCGTGAGTGGTTGGGTTCCCATCAATAGGCTGGGGAGCCTAAGGATAGACGTGATGTTCCCCCTATCATTCCCTTGCATGCCGCTGGCGATGGCTGCAAATGTGCATCAGGATGCGAGCCCCAAGGGGATGCCTCAGCCAGAGGAGATCAAATTGGATTCCAGCAAGCAAAGATCAAATGGCTTGTTAACCAGAGGTGCAATTTCAGCATTGTTGCTATTGGTACAGATTTCTCTCAGTGGTGTTAACCAGAAGAAAATAATGAGATTGGGTATAAAACTGAAGGGTTCTGCCCTAGCCAAGGGTCTACATGTTCACTTTCTGGTTTGTACCCAGCCACTTGGGTGCTTTTCTGCATGTAAAGCCGTTCCCTGTCAGTAGGTCACACCTGGTGAACATGAAATGCTCATTCTCTTCACAGATTGATGGGGTAAAAGCTCTCAACCATCTTCCTAGTGTTCCTGTGCAAGTCAAGGAATGACTTAGCCCATGCTGGGAAAACAAATATGAAGTCCTTCATACTACTGTCCTACTTTATAGTGCAGCCCTGCCCACTTGACATCAAAGGTGTCCCTTGCCATTAGCCACAACAGCCCGAGGTACCACTTGCTCTGGTTTGCATGTCTGCACCCCCCACCACATCAGCGTGCTGTGTGCTGTTTGCTGCTGGCCCACAGCCTTTACACACACCAGTGTGCAGCATCACCAGTGCAAGCTGCAACTGTTTAAATAAGAACCAAACACTCCTGCTTAATTTTATGTTCTCTTTGTCAGGACAGTTTTCATGAATTCAGACCTTCTTCTGCCTGCAGCGAGCGGGGAAGGCACTGATTGTGTCTCCTGCTAAGCAGCCCATCCTGGCTACTGCAGAAAGACATGGCACCACTGCATCCCTAACCTGGCTAAGAGACAGGAAGCTTTTCACCTTGGTTCATGTAGGGCCACTCTTTATTTCTGATGCTGTGTCCTAGGAGTACAGTCCCCTGTTTGAAAGAGCCTGAGGTCCTTAACAGCCCCTCATAAGCACCTCGGGGTGCTGATCTGTCCTGCTCAGTTTGGGAATCACTTGTTGTGCAAAGTATGCATCTTGATCAGCATTTACTTGAGTTTCTGCTGGAGCGTAACTAGTCCTTTGCCTCAGTGAGTGTGCTATGTAAAAGGAATTGCTGGAAGTGTTTCTGTGATGCAAAAGCAGACAAATAAATGAAAGGAGGAGGCAGTGAGGAGGAGGGTTGATTAACTGGAGCATCCTAACCATGGGCTACTGAGAAGTGCCATAAGTAAAACTAACTGGAAATAAACACTGGCAGCAGCTGTGGGTCATTCCCATCAGGCAAACCAAATGAAATCCAGGGGTGCAGAAACTGCAGGACCTGTTCAGAAAAATGATCTCATTAATAACGTTCCTGAGTTAATGATCAGGGGTATTATTGACATATATGGCCTTGCATTTGAATTTTGCTGGAGAAACCCTCTAAGACACAGGAAACCTTTGAACAACTCATTTCTGGGCTGTAGGGTCTCACAGTCACCAAACAGGCTGTGCAACAGGTCCTCACCACCACAAAGTCAGCGGGGTGGGGGAAGGACAAGAAGGTCTGCTGTTTGCAATGCTCAGTGCCCTGCTTGTACAGCTCTTTTAACCTTTGCTCAACAGTATGTCTCATTTCTGCCTCTCTGCCTCATGCTTTTACCAAAGCCCCAATCTCCTTCCTGTCATTCCTTGATAACAAGGTAATAAATGCAGTAAAGATACTGATACGTTAGATTAGATAAGAGGGTTACGAGACACTCTGACTGGCACAGTTGTTCATGCAGGACTCAAATGTGTCTTGCTATAGGCAGCTTTGTTTTGCTTCCAAGTCCATTGCTCCCGTAATCTTGTACCCTTACAGACTATTTCAGAAGAAGTTAAGTCCTGACAGGTAGCTACTTGCTCCTGTGAGAGGCAATGGCTCTGGACTCCCCTACAAAGCACTCGTAGTAAGTTGGTGCTAAAGGGAGCTTTAAAGTGAGCATATGGAGTGGTTTGTGAGGTAGGAAAAGGTGATGGCTAAAGAGGGATTAAATGTTAAGGGCAAAAGCCTGATGTGAGGAGACAATGCATATCAAGAAAAGGAAGGGCACAAGTTTTAGACTTGTGAATTGTAATAGGGCTCATAAAACAGGAGATCTGGCCACTTGGTGCTTGTTGCACTGCTGTTGTGGAGTTGGTCAGATTGGATCAGTGAGGTTTTTTCCTTGAAAAATGAAAATAATAAATTAACAAATTATTTCCTTCATTTTTTAAAATATATTTTCAGTAATATATTTAAAGAATGAAAAGCCAAAACAGAAGGAAAGCAGAAACAGTGACAGATCAGAAGGCAGCAATGATAAAATAATAATTCAGCCTTCTCTGAAAGAGCAACACTAACATCATTGGCAAGAAAAGAGACTGGACAGTCTCTTAGTAGCACAATTCAGGACCACACATACTAGCAAGGAAGGAGACGGGCCTTTTACTTTTGCTATCTAGTACTTCTAACTTTTAAAGAAACAACAAGGCCTGTCTTTATACAAGGCATTTAAAAACAGTGTTTTCACTGTACAGCAAACCAAAATGTCATGTTAGTACTACAAGCATCATTTCAGAAAGTAAATAGGTAACTACTTCTTAGGTAAATACAAAGAATACTTTGACCTCTGGCACTGATGGATGACTCATTGACTGATGCACTGATGTCACATGTTGGGGGTTTTTTTGTGAGCGATGACTCCAGTCTATATTCTTGACTCAAGCAAAACTTCCTAGGAATAAATTTTCCAAAGCAATCCAGAGATTTTAGGCTGAGATCCAAAAATCCAATTAGGTGTCCAGTTTCTATTGGTTTCAGTTCAATACAGAGAAGATTAGATGCCTAGATGTTATAAGTCAAAAAGATTTGAACTCTTAGCTGTTCCCTGATTGATCATCGAGATGCAGGAGAAGAATCTAAAGGTCCAAAGGTCCAACTCACCATCAAGCACAGTCTTAGAAATATTGCTAACTTTGTAAGAACATTTCTTTTCTAAGACTTAATTGCTTTTTGTTTAATTGTATTTTCTCCAAATAATTTGCACATGAGCACGCAACACAATTACATTACAGAACATTACAGTGGCATGTATTTAGACTTCAATAACACTCAGATTCCAGAGCATGAGTCGAAATGTAAGAGATGACCAGGAGAGCCTCCACATTTTCTGCTTTGCCTGTACCACCTTACCCTATTTAAGAGTCATTAAAAATACAAGATAGTGGACATACTTCTTAAAAGTTCGGTATGCTCTTAACTATATTCTGAATCAGGCCAATAAAGATGACTTCTCCAATATGGGGTCCCACTTCAGGAAGCAGCACTCAAACTGAAAAGCATTTAATCATATGTTTAACTTCACAGATATTCTTTAAATATTTTTTCTGAAGTGGAGCCTGAGCATTCACACTGCATGCCCGGTTTGTGAGCACCTGGTGTGGCCTGCAGTGAGAGGCCAGAGAAACTACAAGTGCACTGTCAACTCACAGAAGTTTTTGCTCTGTTTCTTGTGATGATGATGCAGGACCTTTGAGCTTGTCCTTTATAAAACTAACGAGAGGAGGAGAGAATACACCCGTGTTCATTAGATTTCCAGTTGAAGCAAGAGAGAAAGACAGAGAAGCAGTACAAGGGAAGATGAGGAGAACATGTGGAAACCATGTGTTCAGCATCTCTCTGTTAGCCTGGCCCTCTGGCCCTTTCTTGCAAGTTAGAAAAACAACATTACGAAGCAGTGTGAGGAGCATGAAAGGAGAGAAAGGAGGGCAATAGCCCAGGTGATTGAGGGGTGAATGTGGAGGAGGAGGAACAGCTAATAGCTTTGGGAAGTGGAGGAGGGGGATGGCAGAGAAGGACTTTACCAGGGGAAAGGGATGAGTGTGACTTTTGTGACCAAAAGAGGAGGCATGAGGCTGTGATGAAGAGTCCTTCTGACCTATGTGGAAGAGGCTGTGCTTTGGTGACAGCCTGGGAGACCCAAGCACAGACAGCATGTCCTGGGAGAGGGCTCTGAGAACCACGTAATGGACCGTTTCAGTAAATCGCCTTTTCAATGCACCAGTCATCCAAATGCAGTTACCCTTCATGGGCTTGACAGAATGAACATACATCCAGTATGTTAGTGAGGGAGTTATCAACCTCATTAGCCATCTTGGCTCTATCAAGGGCCCCTGAGATGTATTGTATGTGGTACAAATGCATATCAAAGGCCTTACATATGGTTGGTATATATAGAAAGTTTTAGAATTACATACTGTTTACTCAAGGGACTGGATTAACTTCTGCAGAGCTATTCTGGTCCACCTGTAAATACATGGACTAAAAGGCCTTATGAAAAATAGTTACTGTGTACTGGCAAGTGGCACTTTTTAAAACTTTAATATCTCATGTGATGAATTCTGGGGTTTTGGTTTGGTTTTTAAGTACAAAAAATGATAAGGTCGTGTTATACAACTACTGGATACCATTTTTTCTTTTTTTTTCAATTCATAGCTGTTTTTTTCCCCCAGACACCTAGGACTAAAAAAGTGTGTGTTAACATTGCAGTATAAACTACTGCTGGGAATTACCCTGGTCCTGATGCCTTTGCTTAGATGAATAGTTAGGTCTGTTGGCGACGAGAGGGGAGAGGACTGCAGTGCTCCCAGTCCTGTTCACACTGGAGCCTCACTGACATGCCTACAGCATCCTTAGCTGCTGAGTGCGACACTAATGGCATCCTAAGAGATCCAACATGGAGGATGGTCAAGTGTGACCTGAGGACGGCCTTCGTGCTGCACCTGGGGCTGTGCTCTCAGGTTCACCACTGTGGGCACAGATAGCAGATTGTACCTTCAGGTTGCCTCAGGGCACCCCTTGAAGGACAGTCTAGACATACCCAAAAGGTATAACTTAGAATAACTTAGCTTGGAATCAGCCATTATCTCTGTTCTGTAAACTCATGACTTTTGATGGAAAGCAAGAGGATTTTGTGGTAAAAGGAAAAAAAAAAAAGCAGGGAGGTGGCGGGATGGGGCCAGAGTGTGTTTGCAGCTGCTGGCCATCAAATTTCAATTCAATCAACATGACTGAGTTCCAGCTCCTGAGAAAGAGAGCTTTTGACAACATATTGACACAGCCTGAACTTACAGTGGTCCAAGTGGCAGTGCTATAATTATAAGGATTATATTTAATACTGCACTTGGAAATGAAGGTCTGAAACACTGTGAGTCTCTCTCTCCCTAAAAGCTGGCCAAAATCTGTCCTAGGAACCATTATGGTAATAATACACAAAGTTAGTAGGAAAAAAGAAATGTCGGAACTCAAATCATTATGAAAAGGGATCATGTGGCTGGCAGCTCAGGTCTGCTGGGAGTTGAGCAGTGAGGAGGAAAAATGAGTGTGAAAGGAAGGGCAATTGGATTTGCAGGAAAAATGGAAAGTAGTTTTTAAAAGTACAGAATTAACTGGTTTAAGGAAATAAGTCAATTGATTAATACGCTACTTACTTTTGAATTCAGTTTCTTTTTGTAGCATGTAGTGGGCTTCAGCCAGGCAGAGGCCTGTTTGTTGAACAAAGACCAAACCCTGCAAATACTTCTAGACTTGCTTAATTCTACACATCTTGATTTCAGTGCGATTACCCATGTGTGCACAATTAAGCACATGCATAAGTGTTTCCAGGAACTGGGCCATAGAGGTAAGCAGCCCACTGTTGAAGACCAAGTGTATCTAGATTGGAAGGATGTAGAACCAAAAGCTTTTAGAGAACTAGAGAGAATGCATGTCTTTGGAAAACAACATAATTTACTATAAACTACCATAATGACCAGAAATAAAGAGCTCGATCCTGCATTAGGCTGATGTTCCACAAGATGTCCATAGTATTTCCCATAGGCACTTTCAGGAGGGAATGATCAGATCAGAAATGAGACTCAAAAGCTCAGGTGTCGAGATACCACAGCAGCGAGGAAAAGGGGAAAAAGGCAAAAAAAGGGGGGGGGGGGAGAGGATAATGGGGAAAAGGGGAAAAGAAAAAGGAAGGAAAAAGGAAAGGCAGGGAAAGGCAAGGGGAAAGGAAAGGAGAAAGGAAAGAGGAAAGGAAATCTGAGTGTCTGGATATGGTTTCTAAAGCAACAGAACCCTAAATAAATGATCTGATTTTCCAAAATGAAAAATATAAACTGAACAGCCCATGCAGCATTTTTGCCAACTGTCACTGGGGTGGCATTTCTGAAATCTGGTGGAATGACTCATCCCAAAACAACAACTGTTGCCAACAAGGTCTTTCCTCCAGGTCTAATTATTTGAATGAGAGAGCTGTAAAACCAAAATAAACAGAAAAATCAGAGGCAACTCTGTTTTGGGGTTCAATTCTGAAGCTTTCTGTGAAGCCATCCACTCTCCAAGTTGCCTCCCCAACCCAGTGAACAGGAATCCAAGTGATCCTCTGTGCCAAGGAAAGGATCGGCCCTGCGGGAACAAACCCCTTGTTCATTAAAACGACTTCCTCCTTCTGCACCAAGTCACCATCCCTCACCCCATGCATATGTGCAGGACGCATCCACCTGAGCCGTTTTGCCCTCCACGTTAGGGATTTCCCACGGTGGCACACATTACCAGAAGCAGCATGGCCCTGCCAACAGGTAGCACAGTTCTCAGATGATTTGAGACAGGCACACTTAAATTTCGTGGGAGCAGACCTGGCCCTAAGAGTACACTGTCATGCAGTAATTAAACACAGCCCCGCTAGCAGAGATAAGCATCCTTCTTTGGCTAGTACAAAATACAACAATTTCAAAGATGCTTTCTGAAGCAGTGATGTTTTGCTGAATAATTTATGTCCCTGAGTCCTCTGAAAATGAGCAGCATACACTTCAGCGCTGCAATAGCTATTCAGTGGAGACAGTGCACATTATGTTCAGTAAGCTCATTGCTTAAACACTGTTGCCATGACTATAAGAAAGTGATTATACTATTGTTTACGAGAGACTTCAATAAGTTATTACCACAGTAGCCAGAGTTTTGCCTCAAGACAAAAATTTTGGGAAGAAAAAAAAATCTCACAGGTATAATTAACTTTGTGATCAAGATAATTCCACTGAAAGACTTTGAAAACTGAATACATCGTATGGTGAGGAATGAAAATAAGTAAGAATCACGAGTGTCTCAGGACTGTTGACTCTGGTTTTCTGACTGTTTCATTGGTAAATTCCATGGAGAAGAAAAGCCCTGCTAACTAAATAACTGTTGTAACTCATTTTCAAGGAAGAAATAATTTATAAGTCAAGCACCAATGTAGGACTTCAGCTGTGATGAGTAACTCTGTAAAAACAAACCACTTTGTACACAATGTAAGGGAAAAAAGACTTAAAAATCTGAATTTGAAAAGCCATATTTCATATTCCCAAATATTTCTTCTGTGTCCTGGAATGAAATCGATACCTAGAGCACTTAATTCTGAATCTTCTAGCACATATGTCCAGTACATGACCTCTTTATCTCAACAGTGTGCTGATGATCAAGTTTCCAAAACTAAGAAGTAACTCTGAAGCTGTTGGAAAGTCATCCTCACATTTCCTATGGACAGTAACAGGCCACAGAACACAAAGCAGAGAGATGATTAATAGAGTGCTGGACTAGGAGTCAGGAAATCTGGGCTCTGTTCCCAGCTCTGCCACTGACCTGCTGTTTGACCTTGGGCAAGACACTTGACCTTTCTGTGCTTCTGTTCCTTCTTCCATTCTTTGTCTATCTTGTCTCTTGAGGCCCTAAGGTATGCAGGGAAGGGCACGGTTCTCACTGGGTGTTTGTGTAACACCTACCCTAGGGAGGTGCCTGCAGAGCTCTGTAATAAAACCAGGGTACCACAGGGATGACTCTTGCACAACAGCAAGTTTTGTTTCAAAACAGAACAGCCATGATGAACCTTCTTGGGGTTTCATCTGCTAGTCCAGGATGTTACCAGATCATTCAGTTAGCTTCAGGCTCAGGCAGCAGGTGAATGGGTTTGCAAGATCTGCTACCTGACTCTATCAGAAGCCCTTTCATGCCGACTTCTAATTGGCACTAATTTCTCTGCACCTTGATTCAGCTGGGTTTGCAAGTGCATCAGAACGATAACTGAGTGACACAGATAAAAATAGCTACAGGAGACATTTCTGAACAAAAGGAATTTCTTCAGGAAAACACCAACACCTGTATGTGAAGCCACAGGCATAGACATGAACCTTCCTTCATTACTACAGTATAGTCATCTTACCAGATGGGAGGCAACACATGTAGGACAAGGTGGCTCCCACCTGCTAGTGCAGCTGCAGCCTCGACAGAGAGCAGATGACTTGCATATATGCTCTCAGTTCCAGTCCTACTTTGCTCCCAGTTTACTGGAGCATCAAGTACATGAAATGCTTGGACACAACCAACTTAATTGGAAGACTAATTTGAGTACAAACTGACGCAGAATCAAGAGCAAGTAAAGCAAGAAAATATGAAGCATACATTTATGAGGAAAAAATTGGGAAATGCTTTTCTCTCCTAAAAAGAAGGGGCACTGCCACATCTTGCATTTTTATTGTGAATCTTGGCAACGCGGTGCCATAAAAACCTGGCTCTGGGAGTTGTGTGATTATACAAAAGACTCATTTGGGTTTGTATTTCCAGTACCCATACCTGCGGGTCAAAGGCTAAAAAAGTGATTTGAGCGCACCTCAAAGGCTCAAAACACAGAAGTCAAATAAGAAGAATCCATCAACTCATATACATTGTCTGCAGCTTTGCCAAAGAAAACGTTAAAATATCTTGTCTTAGGCTCCCTCAATAATGAATTTGGCTTCTAAGCCATAAAACTCACCATCAGATCTCAATGTACTTTACAAAGGTGATAAACAGTATTTTTCATAGAGGAAACTGAGGCTTATGGAAGTGAAATAACAAGAGTAATCTGTTGAATAGATTCTAGAGTCAGAGTAGAAACACTGAGGTTTTAGTTTACAGTGCGCTCACCTAAGAACTGTTTCTTGAGAGTTGCAGATATTTTAAGTATTGATGTTGGCACTTCAGTACAATTAAGATTGATTACCTGCATCTAATAATACTTTGGAAGAACTTGGAAGGAAGCTATAGGAAGCTTTTCATGGGAAATCTGGGGCATAAATAGTTTATGATTTCATCTAAAAAAAACCCCCAAAATACCCCCCCCCAAAAAAAAAAAACCCAGAAAAAAAATCTGTCTCTTAATACCGTAAAGTTGAAAAAGTGATCCAGATCTCACTTGGCACCAACTCCTTTTCTGCAGCCAAGACCACTGCCTCTTTCACTGCTCAAAGCTGTTCCAAATCGTAGCAGCATGATATGGGTAAGATCCTTTTCAGGTGTACAGCCACTAATTCAGATTTGTGGAAAACACAGACCTGTCATGAACCCCATCAGCTTCACCCTACTGCTGCTGGCACTACCACCACTGGGAAGTCATACAGGGGAATGCTGACATGCAGACACCAAAGAGCAAAGACCGTGTTCCTCTTCTTCTCTTCAGAGCAGCCAGGTGGCTAAAGCTGTTCCATTTACTACGTAGCTGATTGTGTACCCTCTAAAGTGTTGCACAGTGGTTTCTTTAATCATCTTCCTGAACTCCATAGAAGTGATGGTGTCAGGTCATTATCATGTAGAGTTGGGCCCTCAGTGGAGACCAGGGTCCCAAGTGCTAGGCAGTGAGACAGTCCCTCCCAAAGAGCTCAAGCACAGAAGGGAAATAGTGGCACAACAGGTCACAGAGACGCTTGCTGGCAGAGCTGACACCTCTATGCCAGTGCCTTGTTAGCTGGAGCAGGTTGCCAGCTTCCAGCTCCTCCTACACCATATAGAAGGTGCAATATCAATGGACCAATGGAGACATTACCCTTCCTAAAGTTGTCAAAGGGACCGGGATGGAGCCCTTCTTTTTCAGTAATTAGCTATAGGTGAGGTTTCAGTTTCATAAGCCAACAAACAATTGGCCTCCGAAGATGATATCTTGGTAGAAAGGACCGTTGACAGCAGTTAGGAAGAGGAAGAGAGGCATGTTATGGCCTTTCTTAACCTGCTAACTGACTAACCTAGTTGCTGGGGTTTTTTTTGGTCACTGCAAGCTAACCGAACCCCACATACACCTTTTGCAGGCAGTGTTTTTTTCGAAGGGAGAAGTAATAATAGTGAGATAAGTCAAAGTTTCGTCAAAGCAGCTTCTCTGACTCAGACGTACCTTTCTAAGGTTCAGATTTCCCCACAGAGTGGCTAACATTTTTGCTGGAGTCACACTTCTCAGCACAGAAGAAACAGAAGCTGTGTATCACTCTCCTTTGTTGTGGTGCTACATGCAAGGGACCCAATTTGAGTACCCCAGGAGATGCGAGAGCTCTATCAGAGGATGTGCTGTAATAGTCAGGGAAGTTAAGAAGCCATGGGTTGGCCTTGGAGAGTGTGTCAAGTTCTCGCAAACTGTTCCTCTGCTCTCTACCTACAGAAACTTTGGTGGTGGAAACAGTCTGTTAAACAGTTTCAGAACAGAGGAGACTTTCATTAAATGTATTCAAAGCTTAAAAAGCTTCAAAGGAGGCAAGTGATTTGATTGGAGAGCTAGGGCTGAAAAGGCTCCCACACTAGCATACATTTAACAAATTCACTTGCTGAACTTTTCATTAAATATAGCTTTTATACGGCTTCCAGGGGGTCTTCTTGATTTTGGTTCAGAAAATGTTCTCACAGCTGCGGGGAACAAAGATTTTAAATGGTGCCCATGTCCATCCTAACCACATGACTCCCAGCAGGCCAGAGGACCCATGACAGCAGATCAAAGTTTTCTACCCACAAAGGCAACGTGACTTACTCATTTTACCTGAGTCGGCTACATAAATTGTCTTTATCAGAACTCAGCTTCGCTCCTGCAGAAGCACAAGGAGCAGACAGCAGTCCTTCACCTCAAAACCAGAACATTTCATTGCTATGGCACCAAACTTTGTTAGTCAAAAGATCCCAGCCGAGCTTGGCAGAATAGTTTGTGCTCACTGCACCATAACATCACTTCACCTCATAGCTGGTCACCTTATACTGCTTGCTTCAGAGCACTTCCAAAAGTTACATACATCCAGAACCAGAAAATGCAACCACTTCTGCAGGGTACCCTGGCAGCCAACTAGCAAACAAAGCAAAGAGCTTGGGAGATGGGGGAAGTGTAAAAGATACCAGAGCATAATCTTTCCTTTTAAAATACCTGAGAATCTTTAATGCTAGCAGAGGGGAAGCCAAACCTCAGCAAGTACATTGTGGATCATAAAAAAAAGTTATTAGGAAACAAAGTTGGGACTTTCATGATCATCTAAAGGATCTCTGCATTAAATAAGTGCCTAAATTGAGGTGTTATAAGCCAAACTTGGCTCTTGGCACCAGTCACGCAACCCAGTCTTCCACTGAGGTCCTCAAGGAAGTGGGACAAACCCATTGGCTCTTCCAGATTTGTACTGACATTGATAAGAATTTAGGGGAGTAGGAGGAATTAACCCATTCCCTCCTTCCTTGGATACATCATTTCTTTGAGACTGTTTTCCCTTTTCTTTTTTACGTGCTTGCAAACTACATCTGAGGAGCAGGCTCCTTTCACAGACACTCTTCTGAGTACAGAAAATAATAACAAACCTTACAATGATAAATTCAGTGCAACTTTGAAATGAGTGAAAGTAGAACGAGTCACCTGTCACTGATGGGAAACGTCACTTAACACACTCGGAGGAAGATGTTGCCACTGGTGTGATGGCTGAAATGAAAGAACCTGACCAGAATAATACAATAATGCCCATGAAACAGAGTTCTGGGATTGCACAAAGCAAAATGCACGGTGCCCAGCCTATGTCAGAAGAACGAAGGAATGAATCAGCCGCCGGAGATTTGAAACTGCAGTGCAAGAACTTTGGTATTACCAGTTCAATGCTTAAGCCACCGAGGAATGCCCTCCAGAGCTAACTGTTTATATATAACATAAATAATATAAACAGCTAAGTGCTGGAGGGCATATACATACATATAGATGTATGTATAAAAGAAAGACAGAATATTTTATCTGTTCCACTCTGCACCATGAAAAGTAACACCACCATATAAATAAACAAATGTCAGCTCTTGGGAAATGCAGAGAGACAGAAAGTACAAAAGCTTTCCTAGCCATGTCCCAAAGAATAAATTTCTCCTTGACATGCACCCACATCCATCGGCCCAGCTAAAAAATCTGCTCTCCACTCTCCAATTAGAAGATGCTGCTGCCAAAGATGCTTCCTGGAAAACCAAAGTTACACAGCCAAATTAAGCCCAAACCAAACACCACTAAAAAACTCTCCCTTCTGCCGGTTTTAAAATGTCCACTGGGAAAAGATAATTATCAAATAATAGTATCAACAATGTCAGATAATCACTTCAAGCTCTTTGATACCTTGAAGTGAACATTGTTTCAAATGTTATCGAGTGTCAAATATTTACTCTTGAGTCCAACTGTGTAAACGATCCATCCAATGCCACTAACATGGCAGGCACACTTGTAATAAGAGCAGTGGGACCTGCAAAGCAAAGGAAACAACCCAGCTATTTTCAGGAGAGGAAGCATGGAGACAATCTTGGTTTTGCAGACAAAGAGTGTCCTGATAGCCAGAACTCCCAAAAGAGAGTTTTGACTGCCTTCGTGCTTATCTGTGTGGAATTTGTTTTTTAACTGGTGGAGCTACAGTAAGGCAGGTGGAGCTTTAGAATTCCCCCGTGGAGTCAGAGATGTGTCCAATCTCACTTGCTCAGTGTGAGACTCACACAAACACGACTGCCTTGTGCTTCCTTCTGCCAGAGCTGTACCTGCCACAACTGAAGCTCAGAGCTTGTGCCTTGTTCCAGGACCCTGTGCACCCCAGATCTGCCATCTGCTACAAGCAAAAGGTCTGGAATTAGAGGAATAGCCATCGGTGCAAATAAGGCTTCCACCGGATTTCCTCTTGGGAAACATCCCACAGAGGATGAATTCTGCTGCCTTAGAGATGGTTCTCTTCCCCATCCATTTATAATGCCCAGGACAACAGACTTAGTCTGCCTTGTAACTTCCTCTTTCAAGTACCCTTGGAATAACCAACAGAGCAAATTCATCCTCCAGCTACGGCCACAGCAAAAGCAAGACCCCTTTATTTCCTGGCCTATCCCTCCCTGCCCTCTGAATTTTCAAGAACAGGAGCACAATGCTGTGCTACCTGGTGTATGACCCTCAGCCACTTGAATTCACCCCACTCCGACACTGTGTGGTTTGCTTTTCCTTTTTAGTATTTGCAACAATGTTCTAAGAAGCTCTTGGTAAGGGGAACATGTGCCTCCATGACACAGAGACGTGACTTTGAACCGATGCCTTTCTCTGTTGCTTAATTAGGCAGTCCTACCAGAGCAGCAAATGAAGAATGTCTGTGTGAAGCACAGAGTGGGAGGATAAGTGATGTGCAGTGATACCATTGCAACAATACTGCTTCATGAGCCAGCATTTCTTCAGTGTCAAAACATGGTTCAGGGCCCCAAACGTCATGCTCAGTGAAGTCACGTACCTTGTCAGCAGAATTACCAAACGCTAGCGTGCAAAAACGAGGGGGACTTTGTCAGACCTTCCCCTTGTCAAAGAATCGTATGTGCAGAGTTATCTGGGAGGTAACACAACATGCAACATGGAGCAAGGGCTGTGCACAGCATGCTCCAGCAAAGAGCAGGTTAACAATCTTTAACGGTATTTCAGAAACAAGGACAACCTCTCTGCATTTAAAAGATGAAAATCTTTCAATATTTTCTTTGGAGTTGTTTCATATAGCACGTTCAAACAGCTGCCTCCAGCTATTTCATAATAATAGTAACAACTAGTAAAAGAAACCTGAAAACAAACAAACAAAAAAAAACCACACAGGCCTGTTCGCTGATTTCAGAAAGTGGATTTTTCTGGGACGCACAGAGGCAAAAGCCTTTTTCTTTCCCATAAGACAAGTGCAAAGCATTTCATTAATACACACTGGAAAAATAAGATAATGGCTTTCTTGATTGTGACGAGGAACATAGGGAGATTTAATCAGAACATTGAGTCAGGTCGAAGTGCCTAAACTCCCCTCAAAAACAATGTTATCGCATTAATGCTTACATCATCACCCTCATGAATGATGCTGAGTAACGCAGCCCCAAACGTCGATCCACGCACCGCGGCGAACTCCCGAGTAAGAAGAGAGAAACAACCACAAAGGTCCCGGTTTAGCATACGTCAGGCACTAAGAAAGATAGGTTTGATGTCTGGAGAGGAGGGAGCGATCTATTTTCAGCCAGTCCAATAGCAGCCACGGGCCTATCAGGACGCAGTCACTCCTCTTAATATTTTGCATGTGTGCCGAGAATTAAGAGTTGGAAGGCAGCACAGTGCAGCATATGCTTCAAAAGCGCGGTACACTGCTCATAATAAAGTAACAGGAGACAAGGCTTCGCCTCCTTGACAAGTTCAGAGCAATTTCCAGTTGAAAAAGGTCAACATATCATTTACAAAGTGGCAGTGCCTGGAAAACTCCTGTAACTCTGCTCCACCAGCACACTGGGTGATAGTAACAGACTGACCCTTTCTGGTGAGGCTGGTGCTCAGACCAACGGGCGTGAGACGCCGTCGCTGTGGTGGACGTCGCTGTTGGCTCCTGCACAGAGCTGCTTCTGCAAGTGCCTGCCAGTCACTGAGGTGGGCAGCTGAGCTGCACGCACGGGCTCTCATTTCTCGGCACTGCCCGTCCCCCTTGTGCATAAATATTGGCCGAGTTTGAGGGACACGGCAGCAAACTGCCGCCTTGAGTTAAAATAAAAGCCCTGATGAATGGGATAAAATGGGACAGGAGGGCAATTTTGAACACGAGCGATACGTTAGTGCCAGTTTCACCCCTGCTCAAGGATATGCTGACAGCATTTGCCACCGGCGCACCTCCTCAGGGATGCCTGCTGTCACCGCCTTGGCGGGGCGATGGCGGGGGCAAGCGATGCATTTTTAGGACCACAATCTCCTTTAAAATTACCCAAGCAGTTCCAAAATCCCTTCGAGGGAGCACACATCCCTCGGCTCCCCCGCTCCGGGCCTGGCAGTCCTGCTCACCTCCTCCTCACACCCTCGATGCCACCGCGAGGCCCAGCACCTGGGGGGGACCATTGCGGCGGCCGCGAGGTGCAGTGGGTTGGGCCGAACGGCCACGCACACCCACTCAGGACCGCCCTCGGGTGGGGACGAGCCCCGGCCTCGACGCCGACCCCACCTTCGCGCCTCGCCTGAGGGACGGCCACCGGGGAGAGGGGGGTGCCCTGAGGGGAGCGGGGGCTTCTCCTCACAGCCGCGCGTCGCGGCCCCTCCCCGCCGGCAGGGGGCGCTGTGACTCACCGCCAGGAGGGCCGAGGCGCGCTGCTCCCCCGCCGGCTGCTCCCCGTTGATGCCGCCGTTGCTGAGGAGGTGCTGGTGGTAGTCCGGGGGCGCGGCGGCGGCGGCGGCGGGGGTGGCCGAACCGCCGGCCGCGGCCGCCTTGGGGTGCTTGCCGGCCTTGCGGGCGCCCTGGCCTTGCTGCACGAGGTGGAGAAGCTGCAAGGTGCTCTCCCGCTCGCGGTCGGAGCTCTCGGCGCGGCCCCGCTCGTAGCGCCCCTCGCAGCTGAGGTGGTGCTGGCGGCAGACGGCGATGCGGGCCCGCAGCCGTTCGACGATGGCGCTGTGCACCCGGGGCGCCGCCGGGCCCCCCCCCAGCAGCCCGGCCCCCAGCCCCGCGGCCTGGGGGGGAGCCGTGTCGCCCATCGCTGGCTGCCGGTCCTGGCCCTCCGGATGGGTCGGTCCTCACTGCCGCATGGAGGAGGGGGGGGGGGGGAGAGGCGGGGGCAGCGGCGGGAGCCCGAGCCCGGGGGCTGGCGGCGGGGCGGAGGGCGGTCAGCCCCGCGCCCCCAGCCCACCCCCACCCGGCCCCCGGGCGGTGACGGCCCCGCGGGGGGTTGACAGATCGGGGGTGGGACGGGGCGGGGGGGGGGGGGGGGGGGGCAGCGTCCGGCGGCCGCTAAGGTTGTGCCAGCATCGGCCGGGCGGGAGGGGCGGGGGTCGGGGCCGGGCAGCCCCCGCCGAGGGGCTCCGCGGGGCGGAAAGGGCGCCCGGGGAGGGGGGACGGGGTGGGGGCTCCGCCGGGGGAGGAGGGCGGAAAAAAAAAAAAAAAATCGAGCTGCTGCCTCCAAAACGAATCCCTGGATGAAGGAGATCTCCCTCGGGAATGAGTGAGACTTGGCAGGTTTATTGATTTTATTTTATTTCGGGGGAGCGGGGGGGGTTATTCCTTGAAGTGGAAATTTAAGGCATAGCCGTGCTTGGCGGCACGGAGAAACCCCCCGGCGGACCAAAAATCTCGTAGATTTAGTGGAGTGGGGTTTGTTGGGTTTTTTCTTTTTTTTTTTTTTTTTTTTTTCCTAAAGTCTTTAGTAAATGTGCAAATAAAGAGCCGGGGAAGGAGGAGGAGGAGGTTCGCGTTAGTTTAGTCTTTGTGCTTTCTCGTTTCTCTCGCCCGCTCTTTGCTGGCCACTCTTCGGTTTATTACTGTGTCCAACTGTCTGCCGCTAAATTGTAGTTCCTCTAAAAATGAGAGAGACGGATCCCCCGGTCCGGAACAATGTCAGTCAGTGGACTTCCAGACCACGCTTCGCCTTCAGTTAATCCAGCCACTGGATAAAATCCGTATTGCTTTCAGTGCTTATTTCCCCCCTTAGTAATAAAGCAGCAAGCTACGAACCCAGGCAAAGAACTCCTCTCGCATACTTTCCCTTATACTCCCAGATATTGAATAGTTTCAAGTACAGTTTCAAGAAAAGCACGGGAAAAAAAAAAAAGCCAGCCCCTCTTCAGACAGTAATTACAAACGGAGAGTTGCACTTACAAACTTCCAGCATTTTGCACCCAGAACAGTCCAGCCACTTTTCCTTTGTGTTTTTGTATATTCCATCCCCGACCCGCTGGGGTGGGTGGTTGCCGGTGGGTTATCGGCGCTGCCTCCGCCGGACGCTGCCGCCGCCGGGTGCCCGAGCTGCCCGTTGCCCCTCCGTGCGGTGCGGTGCGGAGCGGGTCCGCGGTGCGGGGCGCTGCGGGGGCGGGAGGCGGGTGTCACCGGGGACGCGGCGCCGGGGAGGCCGGGGCGAGGCGCGGAGCCTCCCAGCGGCCGCGGAGGGTAGTCGGGCCGCCGCCGCTCCCCGGGAGGTATTTGCATGGGAGGAAGCCAAGGAAATCCCCTTTCCCCTCCTCGCTCAGTACCTGGGTGCCGGGCCGGGGCGCGGGCGGGCGGTGCGCCGGCTGAGCAGCCGCCGAGGAGCGCAGCCTCCCGCTCTCCCTCCTCCCCCGGCGGCGAGACCTTCAGGCGAGTACGAGGGAGTTCTCAAATAAATCACGGCGCTGCGCTCCTCTACCAGCTGGATTTCTCTGGAACAGACGGTAAAAAAACAAGCAGTGCCTTCCAGGGCGCTCTCATGCACGGGACGAGTGCACGACACGAGGTCAGGCTTGGGATGTGGGAGCTCCGGGCTCTGACAGGAGCTTCTTGGGTGTCCGGGGCAAGTCACGTAGCGCCTGCACTTTGGTTCCTCCCCGGGAAAGCCACAGCCTTGGTACTTCTCTTGCCCGACTCCTCTATTCAGAGCAGGGGTGGCTGACTGTGAGATCTGGCCCCTGGCACTGGCCTCGCTGCCACTGGCAGCCGTCAGGTACTGCGTGTTGCTCTAGGTGAGCTGTGAAGGAGGATGCAGAAATAGCTGGGAGCTGGTCGGTTTTATTAAAGCAATACGCTGTTGTGCTACTGTGGCTGTATTATCTGAATTCCCAAATACTTCTTTGGGAATAAAAATGGCCCCCAAGCATGCAGAGACACATCCCTGATGCAAAACCTTTAAGGTCTTTTGGGACTCTACAGCCCCTAACACAAGGATGCATCATCTCATTTAGTTCTGCAGTGGGTCCCAGTCAGAAAAATACACAACTTTCATCACAACATACTGGGAGCATTAAGCTGAGGATGAGAAGGAACTAATGATGACCCTCTCAGATGGTTTTGTTCCCTTCCAAGGTCATGCACATGGATACTTTGGATGCCAATGATGAAATGACACATTCCTGGAAATTCCCCCAAAATACATGAAAGATACGTAGCTCTGGACATGTGGGAAATATGAAAGCCCCCACTTTCATGACCCCCATCTCCATCATGTGGCAAAAAACATCCATGTGGTTTTCCAGGATCTGGCTGCGTGAGCACCAGCCATGGTCACCAGCACATTCGGACCCACATTTGCCGCAGCAAAGACTTTGATTCTTCGCTGAGGGACAAGGTCTGGGGAAGCCGGGTTTGTGGATGTGCTACCTTCAGAGGAAGGCATTATTGCTAACAGGAAAAAGAGATTTTTTTTTTTTGTTTAACCTTGAACAACTGAGGAAGAGTGGGTTAGTATTTGATATGTAACGGTAGCATGCATCTGTTGAGAACAATGGGCTGGCACAGTTGGAAAATAAAATGAAATTTTAATGTTTGTAAAATAACAGACAACGTTACCTTTGCTTCAGGCATCGCTAGGGCTTTTATTCGTTCTTTATAGCTCAGATGTCTCTGCTGTGTTTAAGAGGGTCAGTCACAGAACGCACATGTAACAGTAACACAAATCTCACGCAGAATAAGCTTTAAACTAAGACTTGGCTGGGGTTTTCAAAGTTGCTGTGGGAATATGAAATCGGTGCTGCTCAGGAAGATATCAGGGTAGCTGCAGGCAGTTCTCTCTCTCTTAAAACGTTTTCTAGAACTCAGAGAATGATCTTTCGAAACAAAGATTTTTTAATTTTAACTTAAGATGTTTAAGATTCACTTTTTGCCAAGCAGCATCTCATGTGTTTTGCGGTTTAATACATCGCTTTCAGGGCGAGAGACAGCTGGTTGCAGGGCTGCGCTGCAATTCCTGGGTCGCTCAATACACAGCAAATGCTGCCCCTGGTGTTTCAGAGAAGGAAATGCCCTAAATCCATCCCTCAGCTCTTAAAAGTTTTGTCCAGAAGACCCCGGTGAATGTTACCAGCCCCTGGATACCACTATCGCTTTTGGATTGGTTAGTCGTCAGTTTTCTTAAAAGCAAATGGTTCTTGACATCATCGTAACATCGCTTGCGATTTGTGTCACAGGAGTTCTAATAAACACACACATGATAAAACATTAAGATAACAAGTCCTGAATAATTACTTTTTTTCCTTCTGTCAACATTAATTTGTGACCTTTTAACATGACATTGTCATTTCATGTGAGCTGTTGTGCTTGAGCATTTTTTCTGTGTGAATTCACCACTGCTGTGGAAGCTCTGAGCTCCCCAAGTCGGCAGCACCTTCCAGATCAGCAAAGCACTTCTTTGTGCTGGGTTCACAGCCAGGAATCCTCACCATAGACATCCCATTGTGTTAATAACTTTCCAAAAATGGAACAAAAAGACTGTGCCGAACCTATGTCACTTAAAAACTTGAGTACATGCTTAAGTCTAGGCGCATACCTCGTTCATCTTTGTTTAGAAATCACGTATCAAATTACTTCGAAGTTGTATTAACTCCACCGGAACAGCACATGCTTAATATCAATCCTGTGGAGGATTTTGCAAACTGGAACTTTGAATTTTCAGCCATTTCCATTATTTGCTTTTCAGCAACGGTTCCTATCTGGCTTGAATGACTACAGTTATACCTACATGTATTTTTTCTGGGGTATTCCCAGCTAGGCAGGCTCACGCACCATGCTGCTCACGTACCATGCTCACCTGGTAAATTGTTTAACTTTGGAGTACAGTCTGACTGCACCTGAATGAGTTTTTATTGTCCTTAAATTTTGGGCACAAGGTGCATGCAATTACTGCTCTGTTTAAACTGTAAAATAAACCATCTTGAACACACACCAATTTGTTAATTAAAAATATAATCCTCACAGCAATCTAAAGAAATTGTGTCTACATCTTATTTAATAAACAACAGGGAAAACAAAACAAACCAAAACAACCCCATGCCATCACTTCTTACCTAGAAAAATACCAAAATTCACAGAAACTATTCAGGGAAGTGAAGCCACAGAGGGGGTTGTTATCAGATTCTTTCAATACCGTTTCACATATTTCTCACATTATTCCTTGGCTAGTGGATCATATTTTCTTATATTTTTTTGTCTCACCTCTAACTTCAGATTAGAAATTGGTATTTCTTATTTCTCAAAGCAGAATCAGAAAGTAAACTATATGAAGTCTATTTTGTGTGTGCTGGATATTTCTCTTGGAGTGGTATTGTATTTACATGTGTTTATCTAACACACCCACTCTGTTTATCCAGACAGACTTAAAGAAGGATAAAACTACAAGTCTTTATTTATCCAAATAAAAGTAAACTAGAGGAGTTAAGCATGGGAATTGCCTGTAATTGCCTGCTGAACTGCTAGAAATAGCTGCTTTTTGGAAACAGGAGAAGCCTTCACTGTCGAAAAAATGACAGCAACAGCTATCTACTATTAGCAAAGTTCACCATCCCATTTGATCCACAAATTACTCTCTTTCCAAATACTGAAGGACACTGGGAGAAAAATCTTTTCATCCTTCACTGCAAGAACTGGACACACAATACAGACCGAAAAGGGCCTTCTCTTCCAGGGGTACATCGTATTAGTAAGCCTGGTCCTGTGCATAAATACCTTGTGTGAACTTTATCGCTATCACAGTCTCCAGTTACAGAATTTAAACTAGAGCAGATTATCAAAACCTTACAGGAACTAAAGTAATTTTCAAGTATGATCATTAATCACCTCCTTCAAGTCTAATCACATACTGAGCTCTCTTCATTGTTCCATTAAGACAGGTACATTATTTTAATTAGAGCTACTACTTCAAAAATTAACAATAAAGACAATTAAAAATGTCCTGTCAGAACAAATGTTATATCCTCTCACCCCCTAAGTCCTTTCAAATTCTCTAATGTGGGCAAAGAAGGATGAAAGACTGCTTAGATTTCTGACTTCTCCCATCATTAGATATTTGCACAGAATCTTTCTGCTACAAATATTCTTACTCCAGTTGGACATGAAAGGCTCAGGGATGAGTCCTCTCTGCACCCCATGCTGTACAAGTACTAGCATTTACAGACTGTCCGGGAAAAATTCATCTAAATTTTCACATATATGGTCCTTCTAAACAATCTTTTCATTTCCTGTGGTGAAGACAAATGTAAACATAATGTAATGATACTTCACATTCTCTGTCTTGTAGAAACTCTTCAGCTAAAACAACAGCCACAAAAATATTATCACTTCCTCCAATCTCAGTGAGAGGAATATCAAAGTTCAAGAAAAACTTATACACACACACACAAACATTATGTCAGCCCCTGCCAAGCTGGATCAAGTATCAGTTGCCTACTGAAACAGAAATCAGTGATGTCAATTCTAGGCATTCTCTTAGTCCAACTGGTGATGCCACAGACAAGATTAGTCCAAGAAACTCCAACAGGATACTTCTGTATCGCTATTAGAGACAGAAGAATTTAAGATCTAGGGGGGAAAAAAATGCCTGCAGGAACAAGAAAGAAGTAGACAGCTCACATTTTTTAGGCGAACGACAAGGAGGTTAGAAACACGATCTGGGGTATGGTAGATATCAATAAATGAGTAAAAGTCATCAATGGAATAATTTGCCAATTTTCAGTTTCAGTCAAAATATATGTATTCTTGAAATATTATCAGTAATCAGCAAGCCAAAATTTCCCAAACTTATTTTTTTAATTTGGTAGCAAACAGTTTAAATGTGGCAAACTGAGAAATTGACCATTCATTCTGATAGCAAAATTTTTAAATAAAAATCATACATTCTCAAGAGTTTTCAGAAAATTCAGAAGGACACAGAAATTAAGACCAGTCAGGAACTGCTCCATACTCCATTATGTGGTACAAACCCCATTTATTTCAGAACAATTTTCCTTTGTAAGAATAAAGTTACACCAAACATAAATGTTATTATTCTAGAGAAGCCAACAAAAGTGTACAGAGATTTTGCTAACACAAAGAAGTGGGGCATCAAGGGGCATTACTTTTCCTAAAAGGGATATATCCAGGATGGATTCCTGAGTACTTTTAAGGTTATGGGTGCGTTCCCAGCAGGACAGGGATGAAGAAGGAAAAAGAAGAGCAAACAGAATTTCTTCAGCTTTGGTAACCAGGGAAACAGGTATAAGATACATCAAATCTCAGAATATTTACATATCTAACTCACAGTTAAGGTATGGAAATAATATCTTCAACATAAGTTTACTTGAGAGTAAGTCTCAATCTGTTTCCTGGGACTTTTCATTTTGGTTTGTAAATCTTGTATCTGTATGGGGTACAATGGAGAACCGACGGTATTAGCTCACTCTAATAGCTTATAAACCATTGCTGAATTTCAACCCCTTAAAATATAAAAGCAGTTCATTTCTTACAATGAATGCTGGAGAAAGGGTACTGAATGACAAATCTAAGGTACAGCTTCTATGGAAAATAGCCAATTAAAGTGATACACCTGGCAGCAGTTGCCTAGCTGATCAGCACACCGGTTACTTGTAAAGTGGCGTAGCGAATATGGGGACTTCTTATGGACAAATCCATGAGAAATTAGGTTTCATTAGTCCTGCTTCTGAGAAACCAACTTGTTAAAAGAATCTAGAGTGTTAACAGTATCTTCCCTTTTAGTAAGTTGCTCAGCTGCAAAAGACTATATAAAAGAGTATGTGCATACAGCGGGACATAGGAACAGTTCCTAACTGATTCAAAACTCTGCGCCATGCACCTTATCTTAGGCTACATCTAATCAATTTTATATGCAGCACAAATTACAGGGACAGAATCATAGAATGGTTTGGATTGGAAGGGACTAAAAGATCATCATGGCCAGGGACGTCTTCCACTAGACCAGGTTACCCAAAGCCCCATCCAGCCTGGCCTTGAACACTTCCAGGGATGGGGCATCCACAGCTTCTCTGGGCAACCTGTTCCAGTGCCTCACCACCCTCACTGTAAAAAAATTCTTCCTTATGTCCATTTATACCTATCCTCTTTCAGTTTAAAACTGCTGCCCCTTGTCCTATCAGAACAGGCCTTGGTAAACGGTCCCTCCAGCTTTCTTATGAGCCCCCTTTATATATTGAAAGGCCGCTATAAGTTCTCCCCAGAGCCTTCTTTTCTCCGGGCTGAACAATTCCAACTCTCTCAGCCTGTCTTTACAGAAGAGCTGCTCCAACCCTACGAACATTTTGGTGGCCTCCTCTGGACTCGCTCCAACAGCTCCATGTCTGTCTTGTACTGGGGCCCCGGAGCTGGACGCAGTACTCCAGGTGGGGTCTCACGAGAGCAGAGTAGAGGGGCAGGATCACCTCTCTGACCTGATGGCCATGTTTCTTTTGATGCAGCTCAGGACACAACTGGCTTTTTGGGCTGTGGGTGTACGTTGCCGGGTCATGTCCAGTTTTTCAGAATGGACGATACAGTGCTTCCTAACTCAAAAATCTACTCCTCTGACTCCAAAGACCTTCGATTTGGGCTTCATGCAATTCAGGGAAGCCATGCATCACAATTCCGAGTAACTTCTACTTCCTGTTAAGTTACGCTGGAAGAATTCTTGCTTATCTTGCACAGCCACATTAATCCAATCTCTTAATTTTTTAGTTGCTGCGAGTTGTTGCCATTATGTTTGCACAACCTAATTTGATGTTTAAAATCTCAGTAAATTGCCGCAGCTGCATATCAGAGACAGCACTGTGGGCCCAAGTGTTCATTTAGATGGCTAAGCCAGACTCAGTCTGTATGACGCCTATAATGTGACTCATCACCTACTCTCTAAAGAGAGGGATGACTATTGTGCTGTAAATGTAGTCAGGACCGCAGAATACTTCCTCTGTTGCCTTGCAACAGTCTATACTGATTCCTCAGAGGGGAAATAGATCTTTGCATTTGGGTCCTGTTTATTGTAACTATCATTCTAAATGGTTGGACTTACTTGCATGTAATGAGGAAGGTAACATGCACGTCATAAGTTCTTGTATAACACAGCCTTACCTTTCCAAATATACCTACTTCAAAAGGTCTCGGCATCTCCTACCCTCCCTGTGATGCAGCTCAATATAAATAGGTGTAAGTTTTATTTCACAAGTAAACAAATATTGAGGTGTTATTTTTAAGAACAGAAGGAAACTTCAAGTGACCTATGCAGTAAGACTGGAAAGACTGATTTGGTAAATTTTTGGGGTTATTATTGACACAGATGAGAAAAAAAGATACAGTGCATTCTGAAACAGTAGTTTAAAGGCATGTGAATTGACCTATAACACAGCCTAAAAAGAATCTTGAAGACCAAGCAGAGATAAAGCGCATGCAGATAAAGCAGGCCACTCAAATTTTTCCAAGATGTCTTTCAAAGAGCTGTATGACCACTTAATCCATTTTCTCTTCTTGGAAACTGTCTGCATCATTCATGTAGGCTTCAAGATCATTATATCTCTGAAAATAAAATAAAACCTGTATTATTTTATCAATGTTTAATAACTGAGTTACATAAAGACTGTTTTTTCTTTTTCTTCACTACATTAACAAGCATGCCAATAACAATTCAGAAGCAACGATATCTGAAAGCTTGCTAAATGCAACTGTACTACAAGTTGTCTTAAAATAGTTCATAAAGTGTTTCTGAGTAAGTCAAAGTACTCCAGTGTAAACAGAACAGTAAAATATTCTTGCTGTGCCTCACGTACGTGCTTCCAATCTTTCTAAGTTACAGCCTGAGTTTGTTGTGTTGCTGTTTTCAAATGAAACAGGAGCCTGCCCACCACCGCCCAGAGATCAGGCAGCTGTCAAAAAGCTTCATGTCAAAAGCTGAGACAAACTCTGTGTGAACGCAGCAGCATACCACTGTTTGAGAGACTGGGCCAGCAGAAGTGCATGAATGGTTAAGCTGACTTACATTATCGAAGTCCAGTAATTCAGAACTGATCAATTAAATCAGACATATTATCTCAGCTTACTTTTATCTACTTGGAAAAGGATACATCAAGTAACTCAGTTGTACCTTCTGAATCCACCCACTGTCTTCCAACTGGCTGAGAAGTCGTTCAACTGTGTCTTTGACTGGTTCATCCTTAACACCATCCAACTCAGTAATGGAGCTGCAATCCACATACAACTTGTATTTGAAGTGCTTCAGATTATGATAAACTCTTGTACGATTTGCACACACCATGCCAACCTTCAAAACCTAGGTCAAAGTGAACAAATCATTCTCTCTGATACAATTGTGATTATCTTGACATTATAAACAACAGCTAAGTCAGTCTAGTAAGATTTTATCAGTCAGTCTAGTAAGAATTTTTGAATAATGAAATAAACAGAATGACACTGCATGCATAAAATCAGCACAAAACCATGTAGTTTTCACAGCCACAGCAGAATAATTTTTGAGCAAGCAGGCAGCCAGCAAGTCTATGCAAAGGCAGCTTATCAGTACTGTTTTCTTGCCAGCGCAACCATGTTTATCATTGGTAGTATCTTTCATATCTCCTGGTGGAACTTTGTTACAAAATCACCAGCATTTTAGACAACCATCATATTGTGAAAGCAGAGGAAGAGAAATTATTTGATTACTTTTGCTTAATATGTAGTACTTCATAGGGACATGAAACACCAGTTCTAGCACTTTGCAGAATGCGTAACATTCAAGATTTTTTCAATAAATACATATGAATATAAATATATGCCTAGAAACATATTTAATAGAGAGAGACTGGATTTCATAAAAATAAACCCTGAAACCTGAGGTTTTATACAATGCAAATGTTAATCTGTAACTGTCTGGGAGGTATAGCTAGGCCATAATGCTGCAGAAATCAAAGCCTCTGCATCTCCCAGTTATTACCAGTTTTACTTCCACAGTTTCCATGCAGAAAAGGCAGAACTGTCTTACTTAACAGTTTTCTTTGCAGCAGTATTTATAGATAAACAAGTAGTAAATACACATGCAAATACATAATCAGAGCAAGGAATAGTGTAGATTCATTATCATCTATCAGCACTAACATTAAATACAGGTAAGTATTTGCACATGCCTTGAACTCAGATTTTATACAAAGATGTTAAGTGGTGAAGGTGTTTACCTGAAAGTATTGACTAATATACTGGTTACGAGATTCTTTGGCAATCCTAAATCTTCACTAAGAGTATGTGAAATCTGAGGTGTGGTGAGGGAGAAAGATTCAAAGTTCATCTGCATTTAAGGACATCCTGTGTTTCACAGGAGTAAGTTTTGTCCCATTTCCACAAGAGAAGTAGTTCAAGTACATAGAATGGCAAATCAGAAGAGAAATCTATCCCCTGTAAATGACCCACAGGTTACTACTCCGACCCATGGAGACAAAGCCTGTCAGGTAGGAAATCTCTATCATCTGGCTGGTTTTCAGAGACCAGGTTTTCTACATTCAAAAGCAACATAATTAATACAAGTGTAAAGAAGTTCAGCTCCTGATACATACAGGAGAAACCGATTTGGTTTCACTGAAAAACCCCCACCATCATTGACTTATCCTTCAGGGGCAGCATTGTTTTGGACTGATGTCTTGTCACACCTTTGTGAGTAAGAACCAGATAAACGGCTAAAAGTCAAAGCTCTTTGCATCAGTAATGCGAACTGCAATTGTATTGCTATTTCAGATTACATGCACATATATCAAAAAACCAACCATGATATATATTGCAAAATGATCCTTCTGAGCCACAACAGTGATACCCTTTATTGCTGCCACTGGTAATAATCTGAATACTCTTTTCCATTATAAGAAGTTTAAGTCTTAATCAATGCTTACAACCCGCATTTTCAGGAAGCTTTTCTGAATGCATGACCAAAGGTTTACCCAAAACACCTGACCTACCTGTACAACCTCACATTAGCAGTATCTACCGACAATGACAGTAACAGAAAAGCATATTCATATTTATAAAGCTTATATAAACAAATTTTATATTTACATGTATTATTTATATATTTTCTTAAATATATGAATTAAGAAATTAAATATATTCACCAGTAGCTCAACTGATGTAAGCAGATGTAGTATCACCGAAGTCAACAGACACGCTCACTTAAAAGAACTTTTGATCTGGCTTACAGTAGATGGTTATCAACTGAAATTTTAACCATCTTGAGATAAAAAATTCCTATTACTATATTGCAAATCTCTACTGATCATGCACATGTACCTATATGCAGCTCCACTTCCTACTCTCCTACTAAAAATCTAAGGCTTGTGTTTGCTGCTATAGGTGCTTCTGAACTGCAAGACCTACTAACTAATGCATAACCTTGATTCATTCAAATTTCCAGAAGTGCCATTTCAAATACTGAAACAATCAAGAACTGAAGTGTTTCATAGACCATGTCATAATTTTCCAAGTATCACGAGCAACAAGGTGTGGCATCTGGAACATTATGTGATGTATAACAGGAGATAACTATTCTGCATCAAACTGATGGCCCAGTTCTTCCCCTGTAACAACAGCTCGCAGGAGATACTTAGGAAGTTAGTACAAGATGCAGGAGAAACACCAGAACAATCATAACATTACCATACAGCTTCTAGCAGTCAACAGTTAAGATAGTCTGTATCATCACAACTATGACGTTCCATAGTGTGGAAGAAGCTTCCTCAATAACCTGTCCAATCCATTTTGGGACTCACTAACACTTTTAGCTTCTAAAGTATCATGTGGCAATGAGCTTCACAGCTCATTTATGTGCAAGGTGTAAAGTATTTCTACACTGGAGAAATGCCAGAGGCAAATAGCTAAATATCATAAAATGTAATTACGTGTTGCATTTTTAAAGTAAGAAAGATTGTCTAAAAATACAATGCTATTCCAGAATGCAGCTTTGGAAAGAATCTCAGTACTGTACTCACTCTGATTTTTTCCCCTTGCAGTTCTCAGTGACTCTGTCCTAATGCTTAACTTATCTACTCAAGCTGGCCATATCAGCCAAAGTTGTGTTAAATCACTTTGTACGGAATGCAGGAGCACAGCCTGACAATAGCACAACATGTAGTGACCGAATTCATGTCCTCTAAGCATGATTAAAAACAGAAGCAGAACACCAAGACTGAGTGTGGAAAACAGTTTATAATCCAGGTGACACAGGAGCAAAGAAGTGTGGGGGACATCTGTACCTCTAAACTGTTCAAATCTCCCTGACCACGGAGGAATGAGAATTGGCAGCTACACTCAGAACAATCACTGCAAGCCTAAGCAAAACTCGAACAGCTGTTTCTCTTCTCTTTCTACTGGCAAAGCAGAATACTTCAGAGATGAGAGAAAAGGAAAGTTTTATGCAGAAGAGGAGGGTTGGAGGTCTGTTTTTGTTCTCTCCACTTTTCTCGGGTATTTTCAAATAAAACTGTAGAAAATGGTCCAACTACGTGTTTCCATTCAATCTGATCTGCCAGTGCTGAACTGCCTTCTCTTTCAGTCAATTAAGTTCTTAAAGTGCTAGTTTTATGTAGCTCTGTGTGCCTTTTTAATTTTTTTCCCCTCCTTTCTTTTTTCCCACTTCGCAGGACAAGTTGATCAACGCATTGCCAGGAGAACTTCAAAGACTACTTGAGAACAGTACCTTAAGCTGTCTAAATTACAGGTCACCATAAGAACACGCATGTTGCATTACAAAGACACTATCAAAAATTACTGGAAAGTGCTCAGTAACTCTCTCCTGGGTCTGTTCTACAGCCCCTGAGCTATACTGAGCATGCACATAGCAGGCATCTCACCAGATGCTGGGGTCCACAGGGCAAAAAAAGCTCTCATTTTCTACTCTTAAAATGAAGAGGACAAAATTGAACTAGTAAGTTAGTTCAATGTTCAGTAGGATATGTCAAGTTTTTCCCAAAGTAAAAAATAGTCAATGTCCAAGTGGAGAACAGTGATGAGTGGTGTTCCTCAGGGGTCAGTACTGGGACCAGCACTGTTCAACATCTTTGTCTGCGACATGGACAGCGGGATCAAGCGCACCCTCAGCAAGTTTGCTGACAACAAGCTGTGCAGTGTGGTCGACATGCTGGAGGGAAGGGATGCCACCCAGAGGGACATTGACAGGCTCGAGAGGTGGGCCTGTGCGAACCGCATGAAGTTCAACAAGACCAAGTGCAAGGTCCTGCACATGGGTCGGCGCAATCCCAAGCACGACTATAGGCTGGGTGAGGAATGGATTGAAAGCAGCCCCGAGGAGAAGGACTTGGGGGTATTGATTGATGAGAAGCTCAACATGAGCTGGCAGTGTGCACTTGCAGCCCAGAAAGCCAACCGTGTCCTGGGCTGCATCACAAAAAGTGTGACCAGCAGGTCGAGGGAGGTGACTCTGCCCCTCTACTCCGCTCTTGTGAGACCCCACCTGGAGTACTGCGTCCAGCTCTGGGGGCCCCAGGACAGGAGAGACATGGAGCTGTTGGAGCGAGTCCAGAGGAGGCCACGAAGCTGATCAGAGGGCTGGAGCACCTCTCCAATGAGGACAGGCTGAGAAAGTTGGGATTGTTCAGCCTGGAGAAAAGGCAGCTCTGGGGAGATCTAATTGCAGCTTTCCAGTACCTGAAGGGGCCTACAGGAGAGATGGTGAGGGACTGTTTATGAGGGAGTGTAGTGACAGGACAAGGGGTAATGGGTTTAAGCTGAAGGAGGGTCGATTTAGATTAGGTGTTAGGAAGAAATTCTTTACTGTTAGAGTGGTGAGGCACTGGAACAGGTTGCCCAGAGAGGTTGTGGAGGCCCCATCCCTGGAAGTGTTTAAGACGAGGCTGGATGAGGCTTTGGGCAACCTGGTCTAGTGGAGGGTGTCCCTGCCCGCAGCAGGGGGGTTGGAACTAGATGATCTTTAAGGTCCCTTCCAACCCAAACCATTCTATGATTCTATGATAGTCAACGCTTTATGTAGGACAACGTTTGGACAGCAGTGAGGGAATTGCTGCTGCTATTTCCACAGTTAAGTTGGAAGTTGAGTAAAGATTAAATTCTTGTGCTAGTTCACTTATTACTTCTGGTTAGGTAAGGCACACACTTCCCATGAAAAAATGAAAATTTTTAAATTAGTGATCTATATTTAGAGACCCGTATGTAAGGAAAAACAATAACTGTACGACGGACTGCAGTATCAGTGCTAGTATGATTGCCAAGGACTTACTGTTTTCCTGCAATAAACTAGGGGAAAAGCCTTTGCTGGAAAAGCCTTGCTCTCTTGACTATCACGCACACACAGACTTACCAAAACAGTGTATTAACAACTGCTGCTCAGAAGGATCCGTAATCTATTTGAGAAAAAACGTGGCATAAATTTTCCTAGATTCTCCATTACGCGCAGAGCCCAATATGACATAATGATAATCACACTGATGCCCCTCAAATTTCTAAGGTGGAATATTTGCAAAGATCCAAACAATATAGGCTTGAGCTTCAGTAAGGTGCACTTCCAGTCTGATGAGGGCTTCACTTTATTTTTATATAAGAAATCCTATTATACTCCATTTCAACATGTATTGTAAATAAAACTTGTCCTGACACTTTTCAGCAAATACTGTGAGGAACTTCAGCTGTATTCAGAAATTCTTTTACACTCACAAAGAAAAGGAATTTACCTTCTATACCTCCTGAAAGAGAAGAAAGGCAGAATTTGGGTATCAGCTTGGTACATAACTGTAGCAATATTTTATTCTTGACAAATTGTGTGCTTTGAGTTTATCATAAAAGGTCATGAATGACATTACTTAAGAAGACTATATGCATACCTAATCATAACAATTACTTGTAGCTGTAAATTTGAAGGGAAGATCCCTAAATTTTAGGAACACCCAGGTTCTGAAGAGCTGAGGTCTTCCAAAAGTCTCAACTGTGAAATATAACAAAATTGACTGCTCAGGTCATCTAAAATGACTGCCTAGTCCAACATCATGTACAACATGAAAGATGTGCTTCATTTCAAAAATACAATTTAATCCAAAATGTCCTAGCAGAGACAACTGAGTGAGAAAAACATGCAAGACTACCTAAATGGAAATGTTTTCTAGTTTGGATGAGTAGTTCTGATAATGTAGTAATGAAAAAAAGGCTCTAATAAAATGCACTGAAGTAGTTAGGAACAAGTCTTCTCAAAAGGATACCAGCAATTTCAAGTGTCAATGCAACTGAGATGTCAAGATACTTTGCCCTGGGTGAAGAGCTCTGGGAAAGAGCAGATGTCAAAAAATCCGAAGAATGAAGCAGTATATTCTGACTAGGCTGCACTTGGACTATCAGAATGACAGTGGCACTATTTCACTCAATGTTCTGACCTCGAGCAAACAAGAACAGCTGGAGTGCACATGCACACTCCAAATGCTAGAGGCGTACTAGGCACAGGCAAACCTAGTGATCCAATGTAGAAAAAACCTTACTTGCAACAAAATAGAAAACAATCATTCAATGAAGATGAGAACAGAAAGTCCCTTTTAGAATGTTTCTGAAAGCTAATCAATGCAAGATTCCTGCTGGGAAAGTCTTTGGAGCATAATAGGCACACATAAAGGTAAAGGGCTTTCAAGTGATCTAATTTCAGTGAAAAGATATTCTGATGTTTAGAATATATGTAAATCTGAGGGAAATGTCATTCTTGATTTAAAGCCTCAGACTCCTGGCATACGGAGACAGGATCTATTCAAGATTAAAAAAAAAAATCATAGTATTTCTCAGGTACTTGGCGAAAACCAGGAATGCCAGGCACGTGCAGAGCATCACTCAGTTGTGCAATTTACCACTGGTTTTCCTTTCTTTAAGATACGCATCCGCTTTAGGATTTCCAATCTTCTCTTAAATGTTCTCTGACAAAACAAAAAACTGGTTTAGAAATAACTGATTGAGTGCTCATATTAGAACTTTGGTTAGTATGTGGATCTACATGTGTGCTGCCAGCCTCTTTGACACACAAACTGCCTCCCCATGCACCACAGAAGACAAGCATGCTGAGTAGGATGCGTAGGATGCCATGTACCTAGAGTTTCCTTCTTGCAGTGGATGAAACTCAAGACTGTAAAGATTTGAAGCAGAGGAAAAATTGAGGCAAATGTCATTTTTGACTTGAAGGTAAGAGTTATCATTAAACCCTATAATATGTCTTAGAGCCCTTTATCTTTTTTATTATGAAGTACAGCTCATGGTTGGGTACACTTACTAGCAGTCAGTGCAGTGCAAGTACATATGCTGCATCAGATACGAATATTAAGTGGCAAAAGTGGGGATCACGGATCATTGTGATGCAGGCAAAAACAAAGGTCATAGAAAAACAACAGATTTATTTGCTTGATAAAAGTTAGGTTTATTTGAGGATACTTTTTATTACCTCTTTCCCAAGATATAAGAAAGGATGGAGGGGTGGGGAGCAGGGGGGAATGCCTCTATTCATCCTTTTAAGTTTCACAGGAGCTTCCTTCATAATTCCTGGCTAAATCCAGATTATACTCCTCCAAAGTGCAAAATGGTCCTCATATTTTAAAATTTAATAAGGTTTAGACATGGAAATACAGTAGCTTAACTCTTGCCTGTAGCATTATAGACATTAGATATTTTGATAGGATTTCTATTCTTTGTATGATTTTCTGTAACACTAGGCAAAGCTTAAAAATAATTATATAGGGTGTTTGTTTGAAGTTACCTGCTTGTCATCTGACATGAAGTCATCTGCTTCCAAAGTTCTACTATTATAAAGCTTTCCAGAGAGCAGCACATTAAACTTGCAATAGCGATTCAATTCACACGCCTGACAAGACATATTTTTTGGATTTTTCAAGATGATGCGAACATCTGGGTAACAATCCACACGCTCCTGAAAAAGAGATTTCAAATAACATTAAAGAATCTCTCTAAATGGAAAGATACTTCAAATAGGCTGCTGAGTACTCTGTACTCGCAGTAAATTAGAACAAGAGAAACCAAAGAGATTCAAATCTGAAGTGTTTCACCATTCAGCTATGATCATATACCTTCTCAATCATTTTCCAACACTTCACTTAGTTCTAATCCATTAATTCCTTCTTTTGGCTTCAGACCTAAAGAATGGCTCCTGCATCCTGACACTTATTCTTCTATCATCTCTTTTTTTTTTTTTGAGGGGGTGAAGGTGCAACTGTGTAAGTCAGTCTAATTCAAATAAATACACTGTATCTCTCCACCTCCCATACTCCATTATTACAGTGATTATTAGATCACCACACCTATGGCACTAATACTGCTCTAGTAATTCACATGCAATGACTATGTTACTGCATATTGACTTTTTTTTATTTAAAAGTAATAGAAGGTTCATTATGAACATATTGGTTTGTCTTTTTGTGGGAGGAGTAAGAAATTTTGTTATAATGTTTAGCAAGTCACAAAAAATCCTCAAAAAGTCATCTGCTGAAGTTAGCAGAAGCAGCATTCAGGTAACTGAGAACAGATTCTGTTATCTAGATGTTTATCTGATTATAAACACATAAAATACTTTTGATATTTACAAATATCAAAACCAGTTACATAAATAACAATGAGTTTCTATTTAAAAAGTATATAGAATTATAGTGATTATTGTACCTTTACTGAGAATTACAGTATAAGAAAAAAATCTGTCAGTAATAATACGATTTGGAGCCCACTTCACTACGTAAAGTGGAAGCTACATACCTTGTATCGATCTTTCCAGCGACTTCTAGAGATTAAGTTCTCAAGACGAGGCTGAATGAAGCGGTCATCCAAATAATGGAGTGAGAGCAACATATCTTGCGCATACTGCTTTTGTCTTGTTCCATCTGTTCAGTGAGAGTCATTACTAATTTGCTGACCACCCTATGTTGCACAACTTTCTTCAAATAAAATTTTCAAAGACATTATGCTTCTGCATATTAAGAACTATGAACTATTTTAATATATTATTACTGAATACTTTTGATACTGTTATCCATAAAAGTGATCCATGCATCTTTGATAAACTGATGTATTTAATTATTTTAAAAGTCTGCATCACAAGAGGTACATGAATAAATTCTACTATCAAGACTAAAGTGAAAAGCTGGAGGCCCATTCACTCGATCCCATTTAAAAGAATGGAAAAGGGAAAGGGGGAAGTGTTTTGCTTTTTGTCTACTTTATGCAAGCTGTTCACAATGCATAAAGGAGGAGGCTGCAATCCATGAAAACAAACTGCCCTGAGCTGCTTCACAGCAGAAATTTTGACAATTCTCCTTCATTTATAAAGAACATATAGAAACTGACCTTTATACTTCAGCAGCACAGTCAGATGCCTTGAGTTAGGCAGCATAAGTACTTCCAAAGACTTACTCAAGCAACAGAAATAAACAAGAATGAGGATGCGTAAAACTACCACTGTTCCACAACTGCCTCCCAAATATGTGTTGGATTCCAAGAATTAAACAGGACTTTCACTGATGCAGGCCAGTTTGTACTGTCTCGAGCTTCAGCATGTACAGACATATAAATTAATTCAGCCACCTTCCCTAGTCTTTTAGCAATGCTGTTATCAAAGGAACAGACTGAGAAGGACCACTGACTATCTAGCTTTCTATATAAAACCAGTTAATTGTCATTATCATTACAGTCACAATAATTACAATTAATTGTTTTCCATATACACTTTACACACACATTTTCAGTGTCAGCTATACTAAAAGCTTGAAGAGGCTGTGCTAGACCATAAAAATCCCTCACAATAAAAAGCAAGTCTGAACTCTAATACTAAAGTGGCTGCTCTTGATTCAAACTAATTAACAGATTCACTTCCACTTAATGCAGAAAAATCCATTCAGTGTTATAAAAATCTATCTTTGTAATGCTAGGCTATGTTCATACTATACAATGTTCTTCAGAAAGATCGAATACAACCTCCAACTCACCCACATAGCTGCTTTACTTCCAGCACCTTGGCAATAAGTTTAGTTTTGTACAGCAGATACAATTTGAAACAGAAGGAAGCTATTAAAACATAAAACTGGCAAAGTTTACTTATTGCTTCTCATAAGCTTGTTTTCACCTGGTAAAACAAACAAAACAAAACTAACACCTGAAAGAACTAGCAGTGGTAGATGAAAGAAATTTTTAGCTCCAAAAATACACAGCCTTTATTCTGAAGTCTGCAGTGTACTTCAGTTTCTCCCTTCCCTTAGCTCCCGATGACACCAAAACTTCCTCTCTTTGGCACTTTGCTGACTCCTTCCAAAACCTGACACTGACGGTCCTCTCATTAATCTCGTCTTTACAGTGCTTCTGAAACTGCATGTGAGGTTGCCATTCAGCCCAACTAGGCCAAATGCCAAAAAGCATTTCCTCAGCAAGAACAAGACAAGAAGTACTGACTGCAGCTGAAATGTACTTATCTGAAAGCACAAATGTTAAAAAAAAACAAAAGGAAAAAACATCAGATGTGGAGTGATCTCCGTAATTAAAATTATTTATTATCTATCAAATTCATCAGAAAAAGCTATAGAGCATGTGACATTTTGACAAATCAGCTCACCTTGCAATGTCTTCATTGAGATATCTACTTTGAAATTAATTTCACTTTCATGTTGGAACTGTTACTACTGCTCAGTAACACAAAAAACACTTCCGTACACCTCAGGATGCCTTCTAGGCTTAAAAGAATTAAGTCTACACATTTTTCCAAAATTACTCTATCCTCTTCAGATAGGTTTTGTTTTTCCCCCAAAGTTACAGAGCAGCAAAACTAAGAACAGATCTCAGGACTCTCAGTCCTATATTCTAATCAGAAGACACATCTTTCCCTAGAATAACTTTGCATAACTTTGAATGCTCTATTATATTATTTAATGCAATTTACTTACCATATAATGAGCTCAGAAAAGTGTCATCAATTGCATTTATGAGGAAAGCCTTTACTATTCTTTTAAAGTGTACAGAATGATCACAGCGAGATACTGGGAAGAAAGCAATATAACCAGAATTAAAAAAAAAAAAAGAAAAAAGTGTAAGCAATGTTAAAAATACAGTAGGAATTATTTTTTTCTATTATTGTAAATTCAGAATTTTAAAGTCATTTAAATATGGATCTGAAAAGAATTTCAATGTACAATATCCACACCTTGCCTTTAAATAGTGCTTCTCATCCCATCTTAATGAATTTTAGCATCCTAAAGTCACACACCCTTTCAGCAAGAGCCCACAGTAAGAGCTACAAACATTAAAAGAAGACAATAATTTGTTCTATGAATAGCAGGAAATAATGCAAACCAGCGAAGGCCATATTTATGTTTTTTTCTTTTGTTTGTTTCTTCTTTTTTCTAACTTTCTTTCAAATACACACAATTCTGCTCAGGTCTTTACTGGGGAAGAAATACCACAAATGCTTGAGACCATCTACGCTAGCACTGACTGTCCAGTCAGTACATACCTGCTTCTGAACAACAAAATATGAAAGACGTTTCAGCTGAGATAGAGTTAATTTTCTTTCTAGTAGCTGGTACAGTGCTGTGGTTTGCATTTAGTGTGAGAATAAGCTGATAACACACTGATGTTTTTAGTTGTCGCTAGGTAGTTGTAGTGTTTACACTCAGTGAATGACTTTTCAGCTTCTCATGCCCTGCCAGGTGCACAAGAAGCTGGGAGAGCACAGCCAGGACAGCTGACCCAGACTGGCCAAAGGGATATTCCCTGCCATATAATGATGTGCTCCAGATATAACTGGGGAAGATAGCCGGTAGGCAGAACTGCTGCTCGGAAACAGACTGGGCATCGGGGTTGTTTTTTTTTCTTTCTGCATGTGGTGAGCAATTGCATTTGTGCATCACTTGGTTTGTTATCATTATTCTTATTATTCTCTTCCTTTATTATCCTATTAAACTGTCTTTATCTCAACCCACGAGTTTTTTTCCATTCTCCTCCCCATCCCCTTGCAGGGGAGGGATGAGCGAACGGCTCCCTTCCTTCCCCTCAAATTACACCCTCCCTTTAATAAGATACAGAAAGACTGTAAAAGTTTACTGTAGAAATCAGAGTACTTCCACAATAAATTGAAGCCTTTTAGGAATCTGCTTTTAAACTATCATATCCTATGACAAACTATTTATATTTACAGTCCATTAATATTTATTACAGCACTACAAGCATGTTATACATACAGAATTCTCACTAAGTTTGATCTTACAGCGTGGGATGTAGTATGCCAGCAACTCGCTATTCGATGTATTTAGTTCCTTCTGTTGTGGCTGGTTTTCACTCTTTATGTGCTCTGTGTTGTCATCATCATCATCTTCCTCTTCCTCTACTATAAAATCTTTCATGCTGTCACTGTCAGTTTCACTACCTTCTGCTGGTGTGAGGGACAAGTGACAGAGTGATTCCACTTCTGCATCATCATCAGAATCCTGATTAAATTTCAAAAAAGTATTTCAGTGTTTGCACTGACGAAATACCACATATACTGGATAAGATTTTTGACTTTCTAATAACACTATTTGTTCAATGAACAAGAAATAATATGTTTCCAAAAAATACATCACTCTGTACTAGATGACAATTACTTTCAGTTTTAAATCAGCCATCTCCATGTACCTTTTTTCAGTCTATTTGTAGGAATTAAGCTAACATGAGATCTCTAAGTTACTTCAGCAGGTATTTTGCTTCTTGATAAAAATCATTTGATAGTCATCTTGTGTCTCTTCTTTACAGGAAAAAAAAAAGGAATGATAAAGAAGTTTTTCCATTCTGACTATGCAGAGAAGATATACCTGTGTTCTAAGCTGCTTAGTCATTAGAATGCCTGAAAGAGTAAATGAAAGGAAATTTTTACATCCTCAGTGATTAAAACTAAAGATAAAGGTTTTCAGCAGTCAATATTGTTATCTAGTTAACGTGACAACTGTTAAAATGTGACAGAACTACTGACTTGCCATGAAGAAAAACAAAACCAAAGTAAATAAAATCCCACTGATTCATATCTATTAGTCTTTGCCTTCCGCTACATTCATTATTTTCTCCAATTGAATTTCAAAGATAAAATCCAGACCTCACAATTTTCACTGCTGCAGGATCTCCGAGTTGCTCTTCGTGTTGCAAGTTCTTTCAATTTTGCAAACACTTTCTGTTTCCTATTAGTAGAAACATTTTCTGTAGAGCAGGTTTTATCAGGCTGCTGTTCTTCAGAACTCTCATCTTCATCCATTATACAGCGGCGTTTAGCAAAAACTTTTCTAACAAGTATATCACTGTCCTCACTTTCATCACTGTCATACAAGACAGAGGTGTTCAACCTTTTACGCTTTCCAGGCATGATGCACTCATCCTCACCATCTTCTGTTACTTCCCCGTCATGGCTTTTCTTTTCCTGATCCGAAAAGCTGTTCTTCAGAACAGCTTCATCTTTTTCATCTACTTCATCTTCTGATGTGGTAGCCTCTTCCTCCTCAGAGGTACGTGAGGATTCATCATCGCTGTCAAGTAGTATGAGCTCCCTCCTAGTGCGTCTCCAATCAACTCGGGATTTGGATGACAGTCCTGTTCCTGTTGTCTTATTTCTTGTTTCATATCTTCTGACAACTGCTTTTATCTCCATTGGAAGGCTGTGACAACGCACCAAAATATAAACTGGTAGAAAAAAGCACTTATTTCATTATGCCATTAAAAAAAAAGTACAAGGGCACACATATTTTATCACATACACTTATGACTTACCAATTATTGAGACACACACAGAAATTGGCACCAAACAAAACTAAGCATGCACAATAACTTCTGAAGAGGATATACCTGACTCAAAAACTGTAGAAGAGCAAAACTGTCCGCACCCAGCATGAATGAAATGGAAAAATCAGGCCTGAAGTGCAGCTACAGATCCCATCATCCCGTCCAAAACTGGAAGCCTACAGCCGAGGCAGAGAGCTTCCCAGCTCCTGAAGAGCAACATACACCGCTCGTTCGGGATCATTACCATCAGGCCTCACTGAAGAGAGGCCCTGCCTCCACAACCGCTGCCCTCAGCTAGGAAGGGACCACCTCGCACAGGGTGACGGGCCTACCCCTACCTGCCCGCCCCGCAGCGGGCAGCGGCGCCCTGAGGCGGGTCGCGCCCAGCTGTCGCGGCCCGCTCCCGACTCTACAGAGCGGCCCGAGCCAGCAGAGCCCATCCCACCCGAGGGCTGTCGCGGCCATGACACAGACAAGCCTTCCCCCCTCCCCGTCCCTCGGCAGCTCGCGCAGCAGCCGTTACTTTTACCGTTAACGTTCCCGCGGTTCGGCGCTGGAGCCGCTGAGGAGAGACTACCGCCTCCGGCACCTCGCGCGCCGCGATTGGCTGTCGCCCCCTGTCACTCAACTGCCGCGATATTTACGGAAGTGCCGGTAGGCTGTGGTGGAGGAATGTGTGTCACATGGTGTGCCCGGGCTCTGCGGGTTGGCGCGCAGTGCTGGAGAGACGGAGATGGCGGGTTCGAGTCCCGCCGCCGGCCGGGAGCGGCAGCCTCGCTCTCCTCTCCTCTCTTCCGGCGCCTCAGCCGGCAGGTTTGAAGCAGCATTAGTGTGGTAGTTTAGTTGTGGTCGCGTTTGTGCTCGCCCTGGATGCGTTCCTGAGGAAAATCTGTATGAGTTTTGTGCCAGTTGCACATAAGAGGTGAAAAACACCGGTGTCTGCTTATCTCTTATGCAAACATTGTGGATTGAGATCTGCAAGGTTGGTATGAGAAGCAGCCAAAGGAGTTTTAGGGCAGCAAGATGGCCCTGTTTTGGCTAGAGAATGAGGAATAAACAGATAGATGGTTTCTATGCAGAATTTTGAAGACCACGGTGCCTGGAGTGAGACCTTTTGCTTCATTATCTGTGAAATGAATATTAAAGTTGACACCTCTAAATATGGTAATAAGCTAAGAGGAGTACATGCTAAACATAGGTGACTATAGTACTTGACTCTCCACCCGAATCATGTTAACTGTCACCCCTGGGAGGGAACAGCTAAGGTTGGGCCACAAAGGATATTGAGGAAGTTACCCCCAGGGGGGAGAGAAGAAATCAAAGACCCCAAACAGGCAGTCGACAAGCTTTGCTCCTTCTCCTCCACCCAAGAGAGGGACACCTTCTTGCTAAGCATTGCGCCTTCACCGTTTAGTGAAGAGTACCTGGGATAGTATTTTGCTAGCATTATAATTATAATCACATATTAGTGCTATTGCAGTAAGTGCATTTACCAATGGCAATTCTGAACTCTTTATATCTGTCGCTTTAATAAAACTTCTGTTTCAACTTTGCGAAACTGTCTCACTGAAAGTCCTTTGGGGGCTCTGACAGGCAAACATTAACTCCAGTATGTGGCTGTATATATAATCCTTTAGACATAAACTGTTGACCAAGTCTGGGACTAAGACTGGACCTAGCTGCACCTAGGCTCCTCTCTGGGAAGGAATTTAGAAAGCAAGGGGGTCCTTTCTGAGCCTTGTGACTCAATGGGAGGGCCTCCCTCAGCCACACGTCAGACTCATACCCTTTACGTGACAAGCATGTGAGGTATGGCACCTCCCCAAAGGGGATGCCAGGTGACCGGTCACTGAGGAGTGGCCTGGCCTGAGGCTTACCCCGTGAAAGCAGCACCCTCACAGCCACTTCCACTCTTCTTCTCTGCTGCCTTGGGAACAAACCTAGTTTTATTACGTTCGACCCCCAAATGATTCACAGATTCACAGATTGGTAGGGACTGGAAGGGACCTCTGGAGATCATCTAGTCCAACCCCCCTGCTAAAGCAGGATCTTCCAGAGCAGGTTGCACAGGATCACATCCAGGTGGGTTTTGAATATCTCCAGAGAAGGAGACTTCACAACATCTCTGGGCAGCCTGTTCCAGTGCTCGGTCAGCCTCGGAGTGAAGAAGTTTTTCCTCACGTTGAGATGGAACTTCCCATGTTCCAGTTCATGCCTGTTGCCCCTTGTCCTGTCACTGGGCACCATCCAGAAGAGTCTGGCCCCTTCCTCTAGACATCCACCCTTCAGATATTTGTAAGTATTAATGAAATCCCCTCTCAGTCTTCTCTTCTCCAGACTAAACAGACCCAGGTCTCTCAGCCTTTCCTCATAGGAGAGATGCTCCAGTCCCCTAATCATCTTTGTAACCCTCCGCTAGACTCTCTCCAGTAGTTCCCTGTCTTTCTTGAACTGGGGAGCCCAGGACACATTATTCCAAATGTGACCTCACCAGGGCAGAGTAGAGGGGAGGGATAACCTCCCTCCACCTGCTCACCATGCTCTTCTTAATGCACCCCAGGGTACCATTGGCCTCCTTGGCCGTGAGGGCCCATTGCTGGTCATGGAGAGCTTCTTGTCCACCAGGGCTCCCAGGTCCTTCTCCACAGTGCTGCTTCCCAGCAGGTCAACCCCTGACCTGTACTGGTGCTTGGGGTTATTCGTCCCCAGGTGCAGGACCCTACACTTGACCTTGTTGAATTTCATCTGGTTCCTCTCTGCCCAGCTCTCCAGCCTGTCCAGGTCTCACTGAATGGCAGCGCGGCCTTCTGGTGTGTTGGCCACTCCTCCCAGTTTTGTATCATCAGCAAATTTGCTGAGAGTGCACTCTGTCCCCTCGTCCAGGGCGTTGATGAATGTGTTGAATAAAACCAGAATGGGGGATGTGAAAGCAGGTTGTGGCAGCTGTAACTATGGGGAGATTTTTGGGGTGCTGGGCCCTGCCGGAGCAGAAATCCCAGCAGTGCCCATGCTTGGGAAGGCCTCTGCCAGCCCACCTGTCCTCTGTGGGCCTCAGAAGAAAACAACGCTTTCTTTGGTGTCTGTAAATCACATTTTGGGTGCGATGCCAGCAGTTCCTCACTGGGCCTCTCAGCCAGAAGCAGGAGCATGCTGAGGGTTCATGTATCCATGTGGAAAATCAGAGGCTGGGTGACAGAGAAGTCCTGCTAGTGCCGTTGCTCAAGGAGAGACCTGCCAGCTCAGCGTGGGGCTCTTCTTGGTTATAGCAACTTTGCAGCATGCACTGAATTGCTGAGCATGTGCGCACTGCTCTCAGCTGGAGCTGGCCCTCATGTGGGGAACCCCAAAAAATGGAGGTTAGGGGATGGGGAGGTGGCCTGAATATTGTCTTAGTCACAGGGGAAAGTGGGAGTATTGCAGCAGAGGAATTTGGGAGATGGAGGCTACAATAAATTAATAAGAAAGTAAGTTGTACTACTTTCACTGCTCAAAGAACAAGACTTTTTATGGATGAGTATATGCAGGAAACTATTAACTTCTACAATAATGAGCTTCTGATGTTTTTCTGCTTAAAATGTCTATTGAATAGGATGCTGGATTCTGTTCAGACCTAACACTCTTACAGATGCATTTTAATAACAAGATTTGTGTCTTAAATTTGCTTTGTTTTGCTTGGTCTGTGGCAGAAAACTACTGCTACCTTGGAACTCATTCTGCTGATATGTTTTGTACCGTTTTAACAAGATCTTGTAAACATCTGCATATATTTCTTTAAAAATAGGTGGCAACGAAACCACAAAGAGAGGAAATACCTGGAAATTAAAGACAATTCTTTCTCATCTTATTTGGATAGCACTGCTATGGATTTCACACGGTGAAGAGGAGTGGACAGGTTTTTATGTAGATGGTGAGTTGAATTCCCACCAAAATGTTTATAGTGCAAGGATTAGAATGGTTATAATTCAAGGATTATATTGTATTAAGAGATTTACGGTCCTGGGCTGACATTTCTTTTAATTGCTTTACATTTAAAGTCGGTACATGAATTCTCAAATAAATAAATGGAGCACAGTTTGCCCGGGATTTAATGTTTCCTCCAAACTGCAGTGGAAGGTAAGATTTCGGGGTGCTGCTTGGTCCCTGGTCTCCATCGCGTTTCTTCCTTCTGACGTCGCCATCTAGTGATACAAGGCCCGAAGAAAACAGCGTAGTTCTATTGCTCTAGTACAGGAGACAGGAATAAGGTAATTACAATAAATATATTCTATGTAACTGGACAAAATATATAATAAATATTTTTTTTACTTAAATGACATGAAGAGTTTCAGGTATGAATACTGGCTTCTGAAGGACAGCTAAGAAGTTTTTTTTATGCACAATGCTGAAAGACCTTGTCTTGATTTTTCTGATGTTTCAGCTAAGTAGAGAGTCCCAGTCCCAGGGGAGTCTGTGCTGTGCGGTCATGTTGGGTCCTCAGGGTTTAGAAGCGGACTTCCAAACAGGTCAATTTTCCTCAAAGCTCCTCTCTGAATTTCTTAAAATGTTTCCTACACATTAAGCAAAGTTATCTGTCACACAAAACATAAATTTAGTTGATTTTCATGTGTACCATAGCCTTCTAACTGGGCTTGTGAAATCATTGTGCCATGTGATGGCTACCACATCTCCCCAGTACTGAATTTTCTGTTTTACCAGGCCCCACCCCTATGATTTTAGATAACAGAGAAATTAATATATTGGAAACTTCACTTTCCTTTAAGTGGCAGCCCCCACTGGCCGCTTCTGTTGCTAGCTGCTTTCACTGCTGAGTATTTACTCTGCTGCTTTCCAGCTGATCTGTTGGCTGTCTGGCTGTTGCTATGCTCACACTGCAGTTTCTCTGAAGCTTTAGCTCTTCTGGGGTTCAGTGATGTACAGGATTATATGGACATCCCTGCCATAAAACAGACCCTTCCTGCTCGGGGTATTCTCTTGTCCCTGAGGTAAGCAATGGGATGCTCGGAGCCCACATTTCCCAGGGACTGTTTCCTGCAGCAGTGCAGCATTTTCAAACCCTATATGACTCCCAGGCATAGCAAGCATTAGGCTGGCTCATGCCCAAATAATAATGCCGGAATTTACCCCAACTGAAAAAAAAGGAGAGGGGAAAAAAAAAAAAAAAGAATAGCTCTTTTTGATTTTTTTAAAGAGGAATGCACCCAAAGCTACAGGGAGGTTGGGCCTGTCTGGAACTGGCACAACCACCACCAAGCTGGCTCTTGCTCTCTGACAGACAGCAACAGCTCAGCAGCTTGTTAGATCAGTCATGGCAAATCACCACTGGGTTTGACAACAAGAGGTTTAGCCAAGGGAACCCACGACAATGAGCTCTAATGCTTTTGAAATAAATTTTCAGCCAGCGTGAAGAGTTTCAGCACTGCAGTTCCTTAGAAGGGATTGTTCTTTTTACCGCTCACCAGCTTACGTCAGTAGGGACTCCCTGTCCCTTCACCAAATGCACTGCTCAGGCTATTTATGTCATACGTTAAACAGAGACGTAAATTAAACAGACAATAACTTTTTTATCACCAGAAAGAGCTGCTAGGACTCGTAGTGAGACCCCCAAGTAAGACTATGCCTGGAGGTAGAAATTGAATACAGGATCATCTTCCTTCCTTTCGTTCTTCTGTTCTTTCTCTCGTTCTTTCTGTCTGTTGAACTCAACCTCCTACAGGGTACACAAAGAGAATATTGCAGGAGACTCGTTATCTTGCATTTCTCTGCTTCCTATTTCTTGTCAAGGGAATATAATTTCTCTAATTTTAGGGAGAATCCCTGCAAATAATAAGCCCTGGTAGCTGTTGGCCGAATTTGATGTGATTCTTGTCATTTTTTGCCATCACTCCACAGCCAGTAGCAACAGAGAAATTGACCTTAATGGTTATAATTTCTTAGGAGAAAATATTTCAAGATTTCAATGCATATTTTAAAGAATGTACATCTCCATTTAGAAGAAAAGTTTTTCCAAAAATGTAAAAAGTTTTCTAGAGCATAAAGTTTTCTAAATGCCTTTTTTTTTTTTTTTTGGCATACTTTTGTTAATAGTACAACTTTTCTCAGACACTGGAATTCATTTCTGCACAGAAGCCTTTTTAAGGAATTAAATGGGGTTTATGAGATCCTTAATCCTGATTCTGGCTCTTTGTGCAGCATTGAATTTCATAGAAAGAGTGAATTTCAGAAGAAAGAGACCAATGGAGTTAACATTTAAGCTCTTTTTGAAACACTGAAAGCTTTCTGGTCTCATGAGATTCTGAAATCATGTTCCATATACAAAAGTTTTCTTTGTGTGTCTTGTAGGCTGGATCATGATTACTAGATGACTTACATGTTTATGTTGTCTGCAGTACTTTTGGGAGTTCTTGTTGTTCCTGCTATTTAAAAGTCCTAATAATTGATAAAATGTGTGGTTTACTTTGCCATTTGTGTGTGTAAGTTAAAATCTTCTACGTTCAGTGCTTGAAGTACATGCAGTCTAATAGTAGGAGAGTACAAGACTGAATGCAGTTAAGGTTCATTATCATAATTTGAAGACCACCTTATTTTGCTCCAATTTCACTCCAGTAAAACTCTTGGGTTTTGGGGTTTTTTTTTTTTTTCATTTTCACTGCCATAAGATTGAAGAAATATCCTGGTCTTTCACAATCACGTGGAGTATGAATTACATCTTTCTGTGTTGAAGTAGGAGACTGAGGAGTAAATAGGACGATGTTTATCTGGTGCTGCTATGAGATCGAGGCATTCCTACCCAGGACTGGAAAGGTTCTGTTTGAGTGCTGTCGAGGTTTAGATAGCATTGGCCATAACTTGACCATATTGATGTGCTGAGTTTTGAGCAAGAGCAATTCAAGGCATAACTTACTAGCATCCACAAGAACTGTGTAATGAAGGTCAGGATTTTTGTGCAATGAGAGGAGTGGGATTTTATCCTACTTTTAGAGTTTTTTCACCTTCATTTTGATAATTCTTTAACAATTTGCTTTTAGCTTTTGGGTGGTTTCTTTACTCTTTGTCACAAACCACATACAATCACTTGGCAGCGGTTCTCTACTCGGAGTACAAACTTTTGCCAGGAAGAATGTGATGAGTCATGATGTGTGACCAGAATAGCTGTGCTTTTAAAATTGCCAAGAGTAGATGGAGTTCCACCCATAAAACTGTGCTTAGCTACTCTTATGTATTTAACCTGGGTCAGCAGAAACAAGGAATGCTTAGAATAAACTGTAGTGGCAGTATAAACTTGTATAAACTTGTATAAACTGCATCCGCGCTAACTTTTTAACTTTCTACCAGGATAATATACCAGGATCTCTATACCTGCAAAACCTTTCAGCTGTAAACTTAGCATCCAATTTTGGCCTGGCTTGATTAAAAGGTATTAAAAGCCTTCTTTTGTGCATTTCCTTACATTATGCATCAGAAAAAAATATAAAGTAATTATTTAAACTGTAATGAAAAGAGCACCTGACTGGTTAACCTAAGCTGCGTGTACTACAAAGAGAATATCAAAGTATGTGCAAATAAACTGACATCCCTACAAATCATTTCTTATTGTACCATTTATTTCTTATTTGATTGAGGGAATGAAGGTGAGGTAATCCTGTTTAAGGAGATGGCAGTTTACGTATTATAGCTGCAAACCTTAGAAATCTATTAAGTTAATTTGCATAATAGCAAAGTCAGAATAAAGGACCGTTTCATCCCAGGGTTAATGGTTCTTCTCCAGGAAGAACTATTTGAAAGGTAGTAAAGCACCCTTCATCTGAAGTTATTCTTTGTATTCAGATCCCTGGAACCAGAAGAGATACAGATATCAAGACAGTTGCAGACAGATTATGAGTTTTGGATCTTAACCTGCTGCCAGTGGATCCAGCAGCAAAAGATGAGCTGGCTTCAACCCCACAGCATCATACACTGAAAGATCAATACAGGGAAAAAGAGATGTGTGAAGAGATGCATAAGAGAAAAAGAGAAAGCAAGTTTGCCTGGGCATTCTTTGAAATATCTATATAATATATTTTCGAATATATTTTTAATTCTGGATTTGCACATTTGGACTAGATGAAAAAGGTAGATCATATGGAGAGTTCTTTCATTGTTAAAATAATTAAAATAGAAGATGGATTTTCATATTAGGTATTCAACTCTGAAATCCTTATTTTTTTCTCATTACTGTGAAATTTGCACATCTGCTCTGGTTCAGTATTCTCCCAAACGCCTCTTATATTCTTTTGTATCTGCTGACCTCTCATTCAAGAACTGGCCTGTTGTAAAGTAATGCTGAATTCAGGGGACATATTTTTAATCTTTAAAATCTGGAAATCTTTCAGCATAGTTGGGGATATATGAACAAAACAATAGTATTAATTTTATGTATTATGTATCAAAAGTACCCAAAAGCAAACTGTAGACAATACAGACACAAATGCTGGTATGCAGTAAGTAATCAAAGATTACGTTCTTAAGATCAAGTTCTTTGTAAGTACAGTAACTTCTTGTTTTCTTAACAAAATGTGTTCACTCAATGGCCTCGGTATAGAGGTATGGTCTTTGCAGAGGCCAGATGGAGCAGTGGGTTTTTTCCTCTCCCTAACTCTGTATTTAAAGTTTCCCATCCTCTCTGCTACATGCTTGTTCCTTTCCTCCAGAAACGGCCTCTGAGTTCACACGAGCCCAGCTACATGACATTGAGGTTGGGGTGTGGGCTCTGGTAAGCCAAAGCGAAGACCTAGATGAAAATGCGTTACAAAACCCTGCTGTCTTGAAATTCTACCTTGAAATTATCAAAACCAGAGGACAGTAGGTTGAGGCCAGCTGCTGAGGTAATCCTCTTCCCTTGAGATTATATAGATCAGAAATACCCTAACCTCTACCACCTTTCCCCGCACTCCCACACAGTACTTAGTGCACAATACCAGCATTTTCAGCAAGGTGAAATAGGCCTGAAAAGAATTACCGCTCACTAAGTAAGCAATCCCGGGCCAAACTGCCCCTGAACACTGCAAATGATGAAATAATTTGGTCATGTGAAAGGTCTCAAAGACCTGTGCCCTTAGAGGTCTGGGCTAGATTTTTATCTTAGATTTCTTAGGCTAATGTAGTTTCTAAGCTCCTTTCCCATGACTTTTCTATTTCTGATGTTATCTAAGCATATGTGGCATACTTTCCCATTCAGATCTAGGGGTACATAGTTCATTAACTGGTGTCTTATATTTTAGCTACACAACATGCTTAAGAATTGTCATGGCTACTTTTTAAGCACATGGGGATATTGTGGGAGGGAAAGTAAATTCTTGGTGGGGAGTGTTGGGAATGTTGCTTTTGTTAGATATGGATGTTTGCCAGTAGCTTGATTTTAAAACTAGTGCTGACTGTAATTTTCATTTGTTGAAAGGCTTTTGCACCCCCTCCCTTTTTTTTTGTAATTGGGCTTACTAAAAAAAACTTATTAAAAATCAGATTATTAGCTTTTATAAATTCCCATAAAAGATTTAAACAACTTTCTTCTGTCAGAAGAGGAATCTCTCTTTGTGTCCTGTGAGTTGAAAAAATAGGTATATAACCAGTTGTGAGCAAAACTGTCCACAATGAAAAACTTCCTTAGGATTTCTATGACTGCTCATACTAAACATCTATGATTTTTTTCCATGTTAATACAATAATATCATGCAATGAAATGGATTTTTGCCTGCACATAAGGTGCCTACTTCAATGCTAGGGTACAATGTATTTGGAGATTACTCTTTTCTTACAGTATTCATTTTTGGCTCCATTAAACTTAAGCACGTCACGTTCGAAGTTAGTAAAATGGTGATAAATTACGTGTTAAATTCCAAGCATCACATTTGCAAAGTGCTTAATATTGTTTGTAAACAGAAGAGCACAGAGCAGAACATTAGAAAGTAATTGTATGATTGCTGGGTCTCAAACCACAATGACTTGATGGTAACTACTTGCAGGGGAAGCACAGAAGGAGTATTTCAGTTTCAACTCACTGTTCTGAGTATGCTCAGATATAATACTTGTATTAGAGAAGCACCTACCAGTTCACACACGGTCCTGCACTGTTGCTGTGAAAAGATGCTCTCTGTTCCTTAGAACATACGATTTAAGGATGAAGTAAGAGACAGAGGGTGGATAAAGGAAACTAGAAGGAGCAGAGGGAAACAGACAGTTATTTATGACTGCAGTGATAAGCAGAGGTCACAGAACCACAGTTTTGTAAACACCGTGAATCAAATCTCAGAGAACTTTGGAATTTGATTGTTGTTTTGGCTGAAAACAACATTTCTGTAGCCTTAAGTTATTAAATAACTCCCTTCTCCCTCTGACAGTGCGAGACAAGTAGGAAACACAGGCAGTTATCTCAACGTTTTAGCCAGGGAGCTAAAGGAAGTAAAAGGAGAGAAGCTCCTAAAAATGTAAGACATAGAGGAGACAACTAGTGTGCTTATAAAGATTTCATGGAAAATAACCTTGCTTCACATGTGTGTGCAGGCAAACTCAGGGTGACCACTTACTCCACTTGAGCATGATTAGATGATTAGTGCCGATAATATTTTCTGCATCTGCAGAGGTTTACGCTCTAAACTGGCTATAGTTTCTGCCCTCCTTTGGACCCCTAGAGTATTTTGCTTAGTCAAAACTGACAGCACTGTTTTAGTCAAGGCTTTATTTAAGCAAATAGCAAAATTCTGCATAGCACTCTGCTCTAGGTCTGCAGGTGATCCTGTACCTGAATATTGTGTTAATGTTCGTTTAGGTGGTGTTTGTTGGTGGGACTGGCACCTGCTTTTGTTCCTCCTTCTTACAGTTGAGTAGGCAATGAAGGAAACTTTCCCAAGTGTAGCTTCATGAGTTCTGCCTGCGACCACCCATCTCCCCCATCCCCGATACTGTGTAACCCCAGAGCTAGTGATTTCTCAGCCCCTTACTCTTCTCTGCTTCCCATCTCCCACCAAATACTTTGTGGCATTTGGGGGCTTATGGCTCCAAATTTGGGAGCAAAGATGATGGACGTATCTGGTATCTAGCTAATAGCGACAAAGATGGCCATGAGTCTGTTCAGATATGCTGAAATGATTATTTTCTATCTGTGCTTCATAATGGAATAGCTCACATAGCAAATACTTCCACCTCAAAGAAAATCCATGAATTAGTTATGTAGGAAGAATAACAATTTTCTTTTTTTCTGCCTGTGGGGCAAAAGGAATTAAACATATGACAAACATTGTTCCTTATGAAGTCTCACATAATTTTTTTCTTAACATGCTATTAATGCCAGAGATGTGAATCCCAGGAATCCATTTTGAAACAACTGAACAGTGTTTAAAACCCCTCTACATTCACTGTTTTTAACTTCTGAAAAACGAGGGGTTAAGGTCATTAGGCATTAAAGACACACTTTTAGGGACTTGATTTCCCACTGAAATCCTTGTGCATCTGGCTCTGAGTCCTATATAGGTACTTTACTGTCATTAACTTCAGTAAAAATTATATGCTTTAATGCTTCTGAGATTCTGAGCTTTGCTTCCTGTTGGTGTCTCTACACATTTTGGGATGAAAAGGCGGCGCTCTTTCAGTGTGAGAGCAAAAGGAACTGAATCACAGAAATCGTGGTATGGTAACCCACCCTGGACTAAACAAGTGGTAATTTGGGGAGTCTTTGCATGGTGAGGAGGAGCAGAAGGACCATGGTGACCAGTGGTGGTGGTGGGAGCAGGAATGACGGATATTTCATAGCGACACAGCACAGTAAGATTGTTGTGGGGTGCAGGTTTGTAGCATGCTCTGGGTATCGCACAGCAGAGGTTGCCGGCTCTGGGCCCTAAACTAGGGTGCAAAAGGAGGCTGTGGAGGGGGAAACAGAGGAGAAGTCCTGGAGAATGATAAGGAAGAAAATAAAGTTGATTCCCTTGCACATTTATCTATGATTGGGGGTGCATGGTCGAGGGTGGGGGGCAGTGCCACTTGACTCACGAGCAAAGTTGCAAAATAGATGGATCTCATTGCCGGCAAACACCCGACCCACTGACCGGGGCCAGGGCTCCTGTGAACTTCACAGTTTGGGACCATGTCCTCCTCCCCTGTGCCAGTGGTTCAGAGGCACCCGGCAGGTCTTCGCCTCGGCTGCTTCTGCTGTGTCAACAGACGGAGAACAACTGACCCAGAACAAGCCCTTTTCTTAACTGCTAACATAAAGTATTTTTATCTTTCACAATGTATGCAGTTTTATTGCGTTCTTGTTAGAATGTGGTTCTGGAGAAAGAATTTGAAGAGAGTTTTTAGCATGGGAAGTTGTATTTTATAACAGCAGTCTTTTAAAATAGGCATTTAAAGCAGGTTTTTAAAAATGATTTTTGAGGAAAGGAGAAAGAACTGTTACTATCGGATAATTTAATGATAACCCTTCCTCATTAGTTGACAGGTGCTGATTTATCTTTATCTGGTGCGCTTACTGTACATTACGTAACGCCGATTATATTTTGGGACAGAGCTGGGTTTCTGGATTTATCCACTATGTTCTCAGGAAATTGCTATCTTGCTGGGTTTGCTCTTTTATTCTGAATTAATGAAAAAGCAGTAGTTACTAAAATTAAGAAGTGGACTGGTTTGGGAACTATTTAATAAACTGGTTTATCAAAAAAGAAAGATTTTTTTTTTACAATGCTTTTTGTAGAAAAGGGTTAGTTGAAATTACCTCCTCAACATAAAAAGTGTTCAAAGCATTTTTTCAAAATTGCCAAGATATTAATATAACATTTTAAAAATTGAGAAAGCCCTGTCTTATGTTTCAAAATAATTTTGTTTGAAATTATTGGTTATTGACAACATATTATCAAATTAATTACGAATCACACATTCAAAATTATCCAAAAAGAATTGTTTGTACCTTGCAGAAGCCCAAGTCATTTTTACTAACATTTATGTTCAGATTTAAGGGGGGTTTGTAATATTTTTTAGGTTTTGCCTATTCCTCAGAGTTTGGAATAAAATTTATTTACAAAAAGTTTCAAAGCTTCTCTCATTAAGTAGGCCAATTCCCACTGGTCCTATTAAAGTGAAACAACACTGAAAAGAAACCAACAAAAAAGTCCGTTTGTCCCTAAATCTAGAGCTTTGGGAGATGGGTTAGAAAGAGAGAGGGAGATGGAGAAGAGGAAGGAGCGAGAAAATGACCACATGTGTACTCATAATCTGAAACAATATAAGATAAATTAATTTAAACTGCATGGTAGCTTTGCTTTGTAGCAGATCAAAGAAACAGAGAAGGGGCCTGAAAACCAGAACTGTAGCTCACAAAAGACTGCTGAATTTGCAGAATAATCTGGGGGTTTATTAGCCCAGGATCCAGAAAGCCAGTTCCAGTTAGGCTTTGTCCTGAAGGAACCTGCTTGCTGGAATTAGGGCTCGGTGCTGGGAGCTCCCCAGGTAGGGACTCCTGCTTGGCTTAATGGATTGATCCTTTGTGGTTCTGGTGCAGTGCTGAAACAAAGTAATTGGAAAACAGATTCAGAGTCGTCAAATGTGAAAGATACTTACTCAGAAAAGCCAGATAGGGCCACCGGTCTGACTCCAGTCTGAAGCCTGAAGCGGACAGAAAGACTCCCACTGCCTGCAGTGTGCTTGCAGTGCATAGCTCATGCTATGGGCCAAAACTGTGAATCATTAGTGTTTCCTTTAGGTTTCTTTTGGGTTTTTTGGTTGTGTGGGTTTTTTTTATTTTGGTTTGGTTTTTTTTATACTCACAAGTAATGTGACTTCTGGTAATTATTTGGCTTTACTGCACAATATATCCCATTCCAAGAGTACCTTTTTTTTTAGGTGCTCGGCAGTGGTTTTCGTGCCATGAATCACGTTTGCGCTCTGAGCCGTACTTGCATTGCAAAATGCCTTTCTCCCTTTAGTGTTTACAGAGAACTTTGTGCGTGTATTTTTACATTAAACCTTTAATACGCTGTCATGGGTAACTCTGTCCCTCAGTTCAGCAAAGCACTAGTGTACTGCACAAATCCTGCTGACTTCTCAAGCCAGAGTGAAACGGGTTTAAAAGGTTTCCTGAGCTTTAACCACTGTGGGAAAACTACTGAGGGAGGAAGAGAGGGGAAACGGCAAGCCCGGGAGTCCCGGTGTACTTGTCATTTTACAGCCTGAGATTTGCCCAGTAGATGGCACCTGAAACCCACGCACTGTGAACTGCTCTCCACCCAATTTTAATGTAGCTCAATTTTCCACGCTGAACTGATTTTTAGTTAACACATACCCTATGTTTTCATTAATACTGGCCAAATGAGGTTACTTTGACCTTGATTAATAAAATGTATAATCATTTTGGAAATATTTGGAGTCGGAGACCTGTCAACTGCTTCCCCCCCCCCCCCCCAGACTGCGCAGTAATCAATACAAGAGAATCTAAATTGCAAATCACGCAAAGTGTATTGCATTGCACATCTCCCCCTCAGCCTCCCTTCCCACCTCCCCCCGCATAATTTAATCCGTCCTGGAAATGATTTACAGTTGTCAGTACAGGGATGAGGAAACAATAAGCCAAACTTGCCCTTTCTTGTTACTTTTCAAGGAGAATAACTAATGTACAGAATGCAAATATACAGAAAACCACTGCTCCCACCACACGCGGCATTAATCAAAAACCTACCAAGAGCGGTGCCTCTGCTTTGGCACGGCCCCAGGCCAACCCGGAGACTTTCAGCCACCTCATTTAAAAATATTTGTGAAGCCGAGAGGGTTGGGAGCCGAGCGCGGTGGCGGGTTGCCGGTGCAGGGCCGCGCCGTGCCGCCAGGGCGCGCTGCTGCCCCACGGAGCCCGCCAGCGCCCCGGAGCCCGGCGGCCCACAGCGCCACAGCTCCGCAGCCCCTCAACCCCGCAGCCCCTCAACCCCGCAGCCCCACAGCTCCGCAACCCCTCAACCCCGCAGCCCCTCAGCTCCGCAGCCCCACAGCTCCGCAGCCCCTCAACCCCCGCAGCCCCACAGCTCCGCAGCCCCACAGCGCCGCAGCCCTTCAGCCCCGCAGCCCCACAGCTCCGCAGCCCCTCAACACCGCTGCCCCTCAACACCGCAGCCCCTCGGCCCCACAGCCGGCCTGACCCCCAGCATCCCGGGGCCGGGGCCCACCCATGCCCCACCTCACCGCAAACGGCAAGGCAGGCCTGAGAAAGAGTGTCCTTAGGACCTTGAACAGGACCCCAGCAAGGGTCCCTTCTGATACTTCCCAGGGAAAAAACCTAACAAAACAGCAAATGAGTTTGTAAACCAGCAAACTCTTCCCTTTCCCTTCTTTCCCTTTCCCTTTTCCTTTCCCTTTCCTCTCCTTTCCTTCTCCTCCTTTCGTTTTCCTTTCTTTCCCCTTTCCTCTTTTTTTTTTTTTCCTATAAAATGTGATTTTCTATATTGTGTGAAGGGACAGCAATGACTGGCTTCTTCCCTTACGAGGTTATCAATATTTTGTAATTTCCTATTGGCATGAATTTAATACAGGATTTCAATTATTCTGTAGGAAACAGACCCATCTTGCAAGCAGGTTAACTGGATTCATGTTTTGCATGTTGAGTCTGTTGTGTTCTACAAAAATCAAATATCCTCTTGGCTTAATGTTGAAATATGTACTTTAAAGGTGCACCTGAAAAGAAGATTTGCTATTACTGCTCCAGGAGATGTATTCTGCAGTACTTCTGTGGTTGTGTCATCTCTGTGTTTCTGTTTGTTGCATGTATTTAATGATAATTAACTGATCAGTGAAGCACTTGAGCGCATTTTTAACTCTACGTATACAAGTAGCCCTGCTAAGTCAACAGTTCCATTCAAGCACTTAAGGTTAATCATGTACTTGAAACGCTTGACTATGTCTTCAGTCACTACATTACAACACTTGCAGAGGAACTGTGAAAAGTATTATGATTAAATCCGAGTTAAGAGAGTCCAGGCTGAGATCAAGTCCTGTGCCTCTGGAACAAGGTAACACAGTGAGGGGTCCTGCTGGGCGCAGGGTCCTGGATTAGGGGAGCTGAACACGAGATCAGTGCTGATCTCAGTAGTCTATCTATCTGGAGATTAATGGCACTGTCCTGCTGAAGGGGCTGCCACAGCATGTTGTAAATCCGCTGTCATGTCATATGTAGGCATTAAAGAAGCTGCAAAATGCTTTAACAGAGCCTGGATGTACACTAATGGCCAACTTTCAGCGTGGGATTCCCTGCTTACACACGTTCCTCCCACAGCTTCAAATACCATCAGACTTTGTGTAAGCCGATCTGAGTATCAGTCAGCTGACATTGATTTAAAAGGATAATCTCTACGGAAGTATTGACCTCTGCATATGAAAGAACTAAAAAGAACAGCAGGTAACTCTCTGTGTGAAACCAGCTCCTGAGGCATCCACAGGCTTTGTATTGCCTAAACCTAACCCGTGCCGTACACTGAGCCCACTGGGAGAAATGACCACCACCTACGTAAATGTTAACTCATCAGTTCTGCAAAGCAGTACCCTGAATTATGGTGTTCATATCTCAGATCTTGATGAGATGTCATTATTAGCCAAACTTGGGGGAAGGTGGAAAGGAAAGAAGTTAAAGTATTGATAAGCCAACACAATATGCAGGGAGTAACAATAAGTTTTACATATGGTATTAAGTAGTAATGAATACACCGTGTTGGCAGATGGCTGGGAAAGAGCAAGAAGAATCTGCTCCCCCCTGATTTAGAAGTGGATGGAACATGAAGATCCTCAACTAGATAGTTGGAGCAGTGAGCCACAGAAGGATCTAGTCTCCTCAGTCATTTGAAGGTATTATTTGGACTTCAGCAGTTTCAGCAATAAGAGTTTTCATTATGTAAGTAAGATAATGTCCATCTCAAACTCAGTCCACTCAAATGGCTGGTGTGTTGGTCTGTGAAATGAAGGCTAAATCAGAGTTAACCCATTGTATTGGATGCTCTTGAATTTAGTCAGAGGCAGGCATCTGGTAAGCATCAGTAAACTTGTTTTGTTATTGGAAAGCAATTTATTGCACGTTGTTTTCTACTGCATTAAAGTTAGTTCATAAGTAAATCAGAAACAGACTTGAAATATTTTGCTTTGTAGATAAACACTCAAAGCAACAAAAATGTTAAATAGCTTCAATGAAGATATTTTTAGCGAAGTTATTGAGTACAGTCTTCTGATTCAAATGGATAGCTCAGAACTCACAAATCTCACCTTCTTCTGCCTCTACTTCTATTTTTTACTTAATATTTTGTTTAGAAAGTACAATCAGATTATTTTCTCTTTCACACAGCTGAAAACTGAAGCCAAACTCCTAAGGGAGTTCATTTCAGTGATGTGTGAAGTGACCAGAACCTGGGTTTTTTTCTTAATTTCAGGGTAGTACAATATGTAAATTGGCCAGAATACTCTGGAGAGTTTCTTTTGGGAGTTCTCCTGAAATCTGTGATATCTCACACTTTTGATTTCCTAGTGTCTACAACTGCATGTGCAGCACAGTGCAGCAACCACTCTCCCACTCCATGACTGGTATTTTTTTTTAACCTAACTCCAAGCACCTACCCTGCAGAGGTCCTTTTTGCTGAGCTGATCTGCCCAGGCTCCCTTTCCAGTCGATGGAAATGAGAAAAAGGCATTTCTTGGGCATGAGTCACCTTACTGCAATGTACACAACCAAAATCAGGAAGAATGCTTTTGATTTAACAGGAAATGCAAAGTGTTCTGTGTTCAAGGCATTGAGAATCAGGGAAATTAGGATTTGAGCGTTCTAGTTTCCTTCCTGTCTGCAAAAGGCATGCATTTGACTGCTGCTTCCTTATAGCTGTTGTGAAAACATAGATCATTAACAAATCTGAGGTGTTTGGGTAGTGGGGTCACTCTGGCTAGGTAAGTACAGGGATATCTAAGCAGCCAAGACATCTGTAGGTAGAGAACACAGACAAATGACTGTATTTTTTTAGGACTGATGAGTCACTGAAGCTGAGTTTGAAAATTAAGCCAGTAACTCGTTAATGTTTGGAACTTGCTATGAAAACTGAAGGAGGGTACTGTACGAGTACCAAGAATAATTATTCCATAAATGCAACTATTATGGTGTCAGAAAAAGAATATTCTGAAAGGTCTGCAGCCTACTTATTATTTTTTTTGAAGTATAGAAAGGCATCAGTAATCACAAAATGCCTCTAAAATCTCCTTGAAGTGTTATAAAGCCACAAAAAGACAGCTCAGCTAAACCTGGAGTGGTTTAGCCGATAAGATATGCAAAGACTGATTTCCAGCAGATTCAGGTTTATTACAGCCCCAGCTAACTCATCCACTGAGAATCTCACTTTTCTGGCCCACCTGGTAAAGCTGCTGTGTGTGGAGCACGGAATGTCCCAGATCACATCTTAGTTGTTCTTAATGTGCATTTTGGCCAGCGCGGGGGACTGTGCTAATTGGGTAAGTATGTTCTAGTGTCTGGCCACCAGCTGCCAGACACAACATTGCACAGTGCTGCCTTAATGCTGTTTGTTACAATCAGTTAATTTGTCTGGATTATGAACTCTTCTGCCATCAGGAAGAGAAAAGCACTTTAAGGCTATTTCAATCCGTCTGCTCTGCCTTCCCCTGTCAAAAGCATAATTTGCAATTAGGAATTTCAGCAGCGCTTTCATGTGCTCAGAAAGCAGCAGAGCAAAGCTTCCAGAGAGATTTATTTCCCATAGAAATAGAGGTATCAGCAATTCCCAAGAAATTGGTCTTTACCAGAAGTTAGTAAATTGTTAGTATTGTTGTTGTTTATGGAACTATAAATGGGCACAGAGCCGAGTTGTCTCATCCGGAGACCAGCGCGGTAACCGGTGCGTCACACAGCTGGTTCCTTGCTCAGGCCGAGCCCGGCGATGAGGCAGGAGGCGGCTGCGCCGCTGGGGGATCAGGAAAGAGCTCTCTGCTGGGGAACCCCAAGCTCGGAGTAGTCCTGTCCTTTATGATGCCCTAATAACGTGCTGGTTCGTGTAAAATAGGGATGAAATGTGTCAAATCCTCCTCGCTTCCTATGGCACTCGCTGCCAGAGGTCTCCATCTGCTCTTGTAGCTGTGCCTTTGCTCTTTGAGTTATGATCCTTGTAGCTGAGCTTCCTAATTTATAAGACCCCTATTCAGGGTCTTATAAGATGCTGAATTACTTTCTAGAAAAGTGTTGATTTTCTATAGTTCCCATCTATTTCTTCTGAAACCAGCAATACCTTTGAGATTATGGCCTTTGTTTATTAGCTCTGTTGTTATTATTATTGGTACAATGCAAATTCCTTCCAAATGAGTGATCTGTACTTCTGACAGTGCTGGTTTATAATTAAATCTTGGGTCCATGCATTCTAAGGGGTTTCAATCCAATGAGTAATTACTCATTGAAATAATGTGTAAATAAAGAAGACAGGGATACCGCATGAATAGAGAAGGTAGGAATCGTACACTCACATGTATGATTCAAGTGCATCCACAGTAAGTTTGCAGACAACACCAAGTTGTGCAGGAGTGTTGATCTACTTGAGGGTAGGAAGGCTCTGCAGAGGGGTCTGGACAGGCTGGTTCAATGGGCTGAGGCCAACTGTACGAGGTTCAACAAGGCCAAACGCTGGGTCCTGCACTTGGGTCACAAGAACCCCAGGCAACGCTACAGGCTTGGGGAAGAGTGGCTGGAAAGCTGCCTGGCAGAAAAGGACATGGGGGTGTTGGTAGACACCCATCTGAATATGAGCCAGAGTGTGCCCAGGTGGCCAAGAAGGCCAACAGCATCCTGGCTTGTATCAGAAACAGTGTGGCCACCAGGACTAGGGAAGTGATTGTGCCCCTGTACTCAGCACTGGTGAAGCCGCACCTTAAGTACTATGTTCAGTTTTGGGCCCCTCACTGCATGAAGGACATTGAGGTGCTGGAGCGTGTCCAAAGAAGGGCAACGAAGGTGGTGAAGGGTCTAGAGCACAAGTCTTATGAGGAGTGGCTGAGGGAACTGGGGTTGTTTGGTCTGGAGAAGAGGAGGGTGAGGGGAGACCTGATCGCTCTCTACAGCTACCTGAAAGGAGGTTGTGGTGAGGTGGGTGCTGGTCTCTTCTCCCAAGTAACTAGCGATAGGACAAGAGGGAATGGCCTCAAGTTGTGCCAGGGGAGGTTTAGATTGGATATTAGGAAAAATTTCTTAATGGAAAAGGGTTGTCAAGCACTGGAACAGGCTGCCCAGGGAAGTGGTTGAGTCACCATCCCTGGAGGTATTTAAAAGATGTGTAGATGTTGCGCTTAGGGACATGGTTTAGTGGTGGACTTGGCAGTGCTAGGTTGATGGTTGGACTTGATGATCTTAAAGGTCTTTTCCAACCAAAATGATTCTATGATTCTATCATTCTATGTAAAAGTTCTTGTAACTGTCCCTCTCTGAATTAGCTGCCTCGACCCCTTTTATAGTCAGTGGAGGGAAATGAACTCTTCTAGGGTGCAATTCCTGTGAGCCTAAAGCAGACATCTAAAACAGATCAAATGATCCATGCCCTAAAAGTACCTATTTCACTCCAGTGACTATAATAGGAGCCCAGGATGACCTGATCAAATGTAGATGACTACACTATAGATACCTAAAATTAAGTGAAAGAAATCTCACAGTGAATATGTTTTGGGGCAAAAAGCCAGCGTCTATCTTCCCAGGTTATAGGGCAGCTGCAAAGAAGTCCAGCATTAAGCCCCAGATCCTACTCTCTGCAAAATTAAAGTATCACCCCCCTTTCTGTGATGTTATGCCATCCTGCCAGTGTCCCTCTGGGTCCTGGGGCTGACAGCAGAGGGGCTGGAGGGAGTGTCAGCAGCCACCAGTGTCCTCCGTTCTTCCTCAGGAGGAATTTGATGCTGGAGATTCCTTCCTGCTCTGTTTTGGGGCCAGTTTGGTTTTATGTTTGTTTATTTTCTTAATACAGCATGCATTATATGGGCTTTATTTTCTTTAGTTCTCAGTTACTCAGTTTTGTGGTCTCTTTGTTATATCTAAACTGGTTTAGACAGTTGCATGCCTGCAGTGACTGCTGACTGACCATTGGGATTTGTGTTTACAGTCTGGGACCTCCAGTGCCATCCTGTGTTTGCATTCTTGCAAACCATATTTTATTCTAGGATCACAGATAATTTAATCTACACAGAAAGTCTACTTGTTATCACTACAAACTAGAGCTAACCCAAAGCAAACCTGACTGCTGGACATCTCCTACCCCAGTTAAACAAAACAAGCTCATTATCAGCTTAGGCCAGGACAAGCCCAAACAAATCCTGACACCCTTTGCTTTCAGGTCAATAAAAACCATGTGGCCTTTTACTAGGAATGGCAAAAAAAAATTCATATTTACTGGGCTACACCAAACACCATCCAGAAACTGTTTGGCTGTGTTTGCACAGTGCTGTACCTCATCTGTTCTGCTCCGGAAGTTGTGTAGCTATGTTGACACTGCTGTGCTAATACAGCTATACAACTGCTGAGCAGCAGTGAGCTTGCGTGTGTCCAACTCAGCACATGGACAGAGAGAGCTTCCATCTGTCTCCATCCGTCTTTAAAGGCAGGTCCACAGTCTGTCTGTCTCTTGTAAAAATGCAAGCAAGTGAGCGGACAAAGATTCTTGAAGTGTTTCTTATAGTGATGGCTTAGCGTTTAGGAAAGCCACCTGAGTAATTCTAAATGCCTGGATATTTGGAAACAGCCGAACATCCAATGTCCTGAGCACTGGCCACCTTGAAAGCAGTTTCAGTTAGGCATTGGGTAGCTAAGGAACCACAGATCACTAGTCCCTTAAAAATAAAAAATCAACTCAAATATTATCCGTGCTTCCAGTTATTCATTAGCAAAAATCAAGGCACCATTAACAAAATTAGGTGCACGGCATGATGTTTAGCAATTATAATTCCCAGTGTCCTGGCATGATATTTTTTAAATGCAATTTTAGGATTGCTGTACTGACAAATTGGAATCTTTCTAATTGTTTAAATGACTCCCCACCACCAATCAGAACAGAATACATACTCTATTAAGTTGATAATTACCATATATTTGAGTATTTCACAGTCCACTTAGTCTTCTGATAGAGTTCCCTGAATGATCTCCCCTTCACATTTCTTCCTGTCTAGCAGATTGTTTTAAGAAATGTTTTAACACCAGAGCAGGTGATAAAATATTTCTGGTAATCCTTTAAGGTGAATTATAAGCTTCTGGGAAGAATGGTTGGCTTTCACATAAAGGACAAAATATGGCCAAATTCAAAAACCATGGACAAGTAGCAGCCCCCTGACAGTATACAGGCAGAGACACCTACACTAAAGAGACTGGTAGTTTCACTCTAATTTGCATTTGTGGGACTCAGTTGACTACGTACATACATATCCTATAGATGCCTACATTTCAGCTGGTCACTTTGATTCTCTTTTAGGTCAATGTAAAGAAATGGCGGTTTTTAGGGTTAGAGTCATCATGTTGTGAAAAGGGCTTCCAGAACAAGCCAGGGAAGCCATGCTCCACATGTTCCTTTTTTTCTCTTCACTATCATGGGAGACTCCGATGGCTAGCTTAGACCTAGATGCCTAATTTATTGACATCTAAACTTATATTAGATAAATCCTATATGCATCCTAAAGGCACTGCCTCATAGCTAGAGTTTCCAGTGATGAGTATGGAGTCTCATAAACTGCTGAACACATACGACACTGAAGCTGTGGTGTACAGCTTCACTTTAAAAGACTAAATCAGATAAAACCACCACAGACACATGGTGCGAACACACAACTGATGCAAGCTCACCCTGCCAATTCAAATGTAATGCTTTTTCCTTTTGAAGGGAAGACTTTGTGCCAGTGGACTCTATTCCACAGCAGAAGGGGTCTCATGTCATTCCCCTCTTAGAGCGGGCTGGGTATTGACTATCTTTTCCAAGTGGCAAGGAGCTGATGTAAGTACCGTATCATTTTTTTCTAACATGACAGAAATACAGTCATGTGCTCTTGTCTGACTCAGATCAAATTTTTACTGTTCAGTAAGGCACATATCAGGTATCAATGAAGGTGGAACCAAGGGTGTGCTGTAAGGGCTTTTATTCCTGAGCAATGACATACTGCCATCTGGCTCGTCTCCTGACTGATCTGTGCTGGCAGACCCCATTTTGAAAAGTGAATAAACCTTATCAGGCACAGACATATTTCTGTTCATTGATCATAGTTACCTGCTTTACTCTCTCATTTGTGCTGTCTGACATGTCTTTCACCCCAGGAGATCTCCTTTTAGATGATACGTGAGGAATGGGACTAACGTGTGCTGGCATCTTCCAGTGCTGATGCTGGTTCCATAACAAGCTTCATACTCTGAGATGGCTGCTAGTTTGAAAGCTTTATTGTCCTGATAAATGTTTCTAGCTCATGTTAAATGGGCTGTGAGCTTGATCCAGATGGCTTGCTGGATACAGCTTTGAGGTCAAATGCTGCCGACACTTGAGCCAGTGCATGTGCGTGAGCTACAGCATCTGGGATCAAAACCACAATTCTCTTGTTAATCGAACCAGGTCTGTGTTAGTTGGTGGTGGTTTTGCAGCATGAATTTCTCACTTGATATATACACTAACCAAAGGAGAACTACTTGTGTGTAATAACTTGAGATAACTGATGCAGAGAAGACAAACCATCAGAAAATATTCTCCCTTCTTTCCTCATTTTCCCTTGCACTCACGAAGGTACCTGTGTCAACAGCGAAGCTGAAGGAGCTCCCTATAAATGGATGGTGCCATTTCTCATTAATGCTGGGACAGATTTCCCAGAGTTATATGCATTTTTAAATCAACTGGGAGATTTGTATTCAGATGGAATAATAAGACAGCACACTTAAAAATAAAATAAAGGAGAATATAAAATTGGGCTAGGAGACCCAATGTTGTTTGCTGTCAGACATAATTTGTTTTGCCAGAAGGGGAGATGCCAAACAGAGCTTTGGTGAGGATAGCAAAAATATTTTCAGTCAATAGTTAGAGTAGAATTTCTTAGCAAGTTCACTTTGATTGTGATTGCATCTTTCTTCCAGTACTCTAACAAAAGGTTGCACAAATAGTAAGTGGTGTGAGAAAAGACAATATTTAAATCAAATAACAAAGAACTTTTGCAAAGTTCAATCCCTATTCATATTTTTGTGGTTGCACAACAGGAAGCAATTTGGATGGTGCATCCTTCCCATCTGGCAGAAGCAGCTTTCCATGTGACTAGTGAGTTTACTCAGAACAGTTCATGTTTTAAATATGAAAAACTTACTAAACTGATTTAATCAGGAGGGGGTGTCAAATTTCTTGTGAAGATTAGACAGTTGCCAAGACTGGCCTTTTTTTGGAAGTGCTGCAAAATCTTGCCCTTTTTGAAAAAGACCTTCTACCATAGCTAAAATGTCACTTTTAACTCTGCGCTGTCCACCTATGTAGCAGCTTTTCCAAGAGCCATCAGCCTTCCAAGTGCTGATCCTAAACCTTGAAAAAATCAGCAAAGTAACCAGTCAAGCAAGATACTTGTGTCTCAAGCAAGAATAGATAGAAGTTCCATAGACATCATGGCACTTTTGCTGTTACTAATGCTATATAGAAAATGTTTCAAATATTGCAATATACAGTAATATGCTCAAAATTAATTCACTGAATGTTTTTAGCTCTATCTTTCCACCCTGGTTTAGAAATTCACAGTTTACTCAGGGACGAGAAGAACAGACAAGGCAGTTAAATAATTCATTGGCATTTTTTTCTTAGAAAAACTTAACTAAGCTGATCCTCCATTCTTTTTGGAACTTCTAGCATTACAGATGAGGTCTATGAAATGTGCTTGCATTTGGTTACCTGTTATTTGGTGATACTTTTTAGAAAAACTGCCAGTAACAAGCACTATTCTGTACTTCCCTGAATTAGTCAGGGCACCTAAGCTGGTTCATGCAATACAGATAAATGATATCAATGAACGGTATGTATAAATGGGAACTTTAATTACAAATATTAGATATGGTGAAAGGTCAGTTTTGGTGCCTTATCATCCTGGTTTTTTTGCACATTAATATAGGGTCAATTCTATAACATGATTTTAAGTGCTTGCTTTCACAGAATCACAGAAGGGTTGAGATTGGAAGGGGCCTCTGGAGGTTGTCTGGTCCAACCGCCCTGCTCAAGCAGGGCCATCTAGAGCTGGTTGCCCAGGACCACGTCCAGATGGCTTTTGAATATCTCCAAGGATGGAGATTCCACCACCTCGCTGGGCAACCTGTGCCAGTGCTCCATCACCCTCACAATAAAAAAGTGTTTCCTGATGTTCAGAGGGAACCTCCTGTGTTTCAGTTTGTGCCCATTGCCTCTGGTCCTGGCACTGGGCACCACTGAAAAGAGCCTGGATCCGTTCTCTTTGCACTCTCCCTTCAGGTATTTATAGACATTGATAAGGTCCCCTTGAGCCTTCTCTTCTCCAGGTCAAATAGTCCCAGCTCTCTCAGCATTTCCTTATAGAAGAGATGTTCTAGTCCCTTCATCACCTTCATGGCCTTTGGTTGGACTCTTTCTAGTACGTTCGTGTCTCTCTTGTACTGGGGAGCCCAGAACCGGACACAGTACTCCAGGTGTGGCCTCACCAGTGCTGAGTAGAGGGGAAGGATCACGTCCCTCTACTGCTGGCAATACTTTACGTAGTGCAGCCCAGGATACCATTAGCTTTCTTTGTGGCAAGGGCCCATTGCTGGCTCATGTTCACCTTGGTGTCCACTAGGACCCCCAGGTCCTTTTCTTCCAAGCTGCTTTCCAGATGGATGGCCTCCCAGAATATACTGGTGCCTGGGGTTGTTCCTCCCCAGGTGCAGGACTTTGCACTTCCCTTTGTTGAACTATCCATGGCTTTTTCACACTACTTAAGCAATAAGGCTCCCATCCTTTCCCTTGTGGAAACTACTGCATAATTTAATAGATCTCACTGTTTAAAAGTATTTTCTCACTATTTTGGCAAGACATTAATTCCACAACTAACACTATTGGCAGCGGCTTCAGGATGAAATGGAAAGATGAGACAAAATGGGAACAGTGAGAGAGAAAATTGTTTCTTAATTTTGCTCTAGGCAGTCTTTCTGCTTGCTTCTCCTCTAAGCAGAAGGGGATTAACCTATGCCCATTTCTTTTTCAGATACAGCAAAGGTAAATTGTGAAATGAACCTGTAATTATTCTCCATTTGCCGACCCCCAGACATACTGTTTCCAGCTAAATATCCAACTTGTAAAATAGGGAACAGAATTAAGTTGTTTTGTACTTAAAATAATAGCCTTTATCAGGGTAATCAAAAAATACTCTTCCATACCAGCAAAGGCAGTATGGCAGAGTCCTGTATTATAACCCTGACTGGTTACAGTCAGGTCTTCCAATCTTGAAACAGCAAGGGTACACATTAAATAGCATGCACGTTATGCACAAGCAAATTGTGCTTTATACACCTTTTTCCACTGGCACAGATATTTTGTTCTAAATCCTTCATGTTAATAATCCCACTGAAATCAATAGCATTAGTTGCATGGTTAGGATTAATCTCATTTGTAGATGCTTCTTTAGATGGAGCTACCACCTTGCATGAGCAAGCTCTCCAAGCAAATTTTTTTTTTTTTTTTTTGAAGGGACTATACAGCTATTGACTTTAGTGGAAAGTGAGGTAAAAGAATGATATTGTACTTATATACAGTGATGAAGTAACTGAGTCTTCAGTGAATAGGATCCCCTAAACATTTGAACTATTCAAATTGTGATGGAGGCTTCATGAGAAAAAAAGACATTGCTTCTGTTTGAAGCTCAGAAACAAGGAGCTACAACATATACTATCGACTACACATCACCCCTCCAGTAGAAACACAGGAGACATCCTCTCCAATAATGGCACAACATTAGTCCTTTAAACATCACTTTTGGATCAGTCATAAGCAACTCAGTGGTCCTATTACAGGACTTCTGATTTTCCTGCAGGCACCAAATGCAACTCTCTACCTCTTTCTTTGGGTCTTGCTCTTCATACTCTGCAAAAATTTTATCTGTTCTCTGAACTTTTTTTCAACTTCATATTTCTGACATTTGTGAGCCTCTCCAGATCAAAAAGTCTGACTTTTTTCTCCTACACCTGGTTCTTTAGTTGCACATGGAGGTGGGGAACAGGTGCCAGGTTCTTCCTTCCGGAATCCAAAACCTGTATGCTATTTTACACTTCCTCGGTGTAAACTATTGCACTTTTTTTCTCTCAGATAGGCAAAGCGTTACTGTTCCATTTTCCTAGCCTTTCTCCCAAGAAAGGGAGCCTCACCTGTGCAATGAAGCACTTTGTCTGTGTCATTCCCCAGAGACACAGATTAAGAGTCTGATAAAAAATACCAATTACTGTTTGTCCCTCTGAGCTTAATAAACTGTAGTCATCAGCAGTACCACTGTAAGCCTTCCCAGAAGTCAGGTACTAAGATCAAGTCTTTTCTTAGTGTTTTGGGAGTACCTATCAATAACGAACATCAACCTTCTTTGGTCCTGAGTTCCTCCATCCCTAGATCGTCATTCATCCATTTTCATCCTTCCTTTGATCCTTTACATGGGTCCTTTTTTCACCCCTTTAGGGCTGTTTGTTTCTTTTGGTTTAGAGTGTTTCCATTGGTCTAGAGTGAGGATGGTTTTCTGGACTGTAGACAAAGGTGTTTATTTTCCTGTCCTATTGCAGAGGTAACACCTCTTTGGGTGACAACTGAGAACCTCTGGTAGAGCTTAAGGACATCTCCTGAGGAAAGGACCTGGCTGGGCAGCAAGGAGGAGGTCTGCCTCTCAGCCTGGCCTCACCACTAGACCCTGGTTCAGGTGGAGTCCTCTAGAAGGAGGGAGAGCTTCCAGACTTTCAAAGTAACTTGACACGCTCAGCCAGGCAGAGGCAGAGATTGCTGAGGAGAGCAAGGAGCAGGCACGGAAGGGATGGAAGAAAAAGACTTTTCTTAGGAGCTGAGGAGAGACCACAGCATTTGTTGCAACCCAGCAAACTTGCTAGATTGAGACTGAGCCTGGAGAAAAGCAGTCACCCTGCAGGGAGGGGACAAGGGCAAGTCTGCCTCACATCCCTTTTTTATTTTTGTTCTGTTGCCCAATGGATCTGGGTTTCCTCCTCCATTTTAGTAATTTCAGTACTCTGGGGAATGCTCTAACAGAATGTGGTTGGAATGCTTACAAGCCCTGTGGGTCTCCAATCTTTAAGGAAAAGGCACAGAAAGGTACATCTGAAAGCATCACGGCAGTATAGCTTGTTGGTTTAAGCTAAAGTAGATACGTGTACAGCATCAACACCTCAGCTAATGTAAACAGGCTTGGCCCTGTTTAGTCATTAGGATGGTACCAGTCTGTGTCAAAAACTATAGGATAACTCAATTCTGTAGCATGGGAAAGAGATTTAATGTTTTTCATGCTCCCCGTGCGCTGTCAGCAACAAAGGACATTACTTCACTAAATTCTGCTGTGTTTAACTATACTGAGTGTTCTAATATTCGGCTTTGCTACCTGTAGGAGCCTGTGCCTGGAGGAGAGGATCGATAGCGGGAGGAACCATTTAGCTGGTAAAAAGTAAGCATGCTCTGAAAACTGCTACCAGATGCCTTATCTGATAGGAAATTCAACAGCCATGAAATGTTCTCTCATTTCCAAATTGGAAAGAAAATCAGTGAAAACTGAAATTTAATGTGAATGAAGCTATCACATTGGCTTGGTTGTTTCAGTTGTAATGTCTAGACTGTATTTTACATGATGTAAAAAAGTTTTCAAGCAATAATTTCAAATAATACATTGAAGTATTTTAAAGAATTTTCCAGTTTGGTTTTTTTTATTCTTTTTTTTTTTCAAAACAAGAATTAGACTTTGTCAGGGAGTTGTCCCAAGATGTGTTGGCTTAAAACTCCTCAAAATTTCCCAAGGGGAGAAATGCTCCACTAGTTTTAATAATTACTTATATTTTTATTTCATATGATCTGCATTTCATTAATTTTGAATTTCTATGTTTCTTATTCAGAAGTCTTCAGTGTTAGCTGTCTATTTTAGTGGGGATTTTTATCTAGATGTTATACATGGGAAGTAAATGTAAAAGGTACTTCAGATGTAAAATAAACATTCATTTAATTCCTACTCACTCTTGCTAGGAACACATTTATATTTCATGGTTTCTAAATTCAAGGTACTGCAATATCTAGATCTGGATGGCTGCTTTCAGGGGGAAATGATAAACAGCATTGTCCCTTGCAGTTAGATAGCAATACTTGAGAACAGTCCATTCAGCAACAAATCAAAAGATTTATATTAAAGAGGAAAGCCATATTAATCTTACCTAGGTTGCATCAATGTATGAAACTTATTTGAAATAGAAGGTAGAAACAGTAACCTGTGAAAGAGGGTGATTACACTTCTGCCCAGAGAAGAAATGATAACATGGTGATAGAAAAGGAACTGTCTGTAACTTGGAACTATATTTTCTTCTGCATTGAAACAGAAAACTCGGTATCTACAATAACTGACTAAAAGGATGAGCTTATCTGATATTACACATGTATACTGCTTCATGGAATAGACAGAATACATGGGAGAAGATGCATTGCAGTGTGTAAAAAGTCTTTGTCAGATATAGAGTGCTTTTGATCTTAGTATTTTATCTTCTGTGAATTTTTGTATAGTGTGACTTTCATATATTATATATGGCATAGAATAGTGTTTTTTACTGATAGTGAAGGAAAAATGAATATCTAATGCAGCGTGATAAATGAGGTGGAGATATTTTAATACATACAGCTATTTCTGGACTTTGTGCTTTTTTTTAAGGTATGCTTGAGTACAGAAGAGCAAATAAAAAATTGTAGCTGATAGCTAGATTTTCTTTATTTTAGCTCTCTGTTTCATAGTAGCAAATACAGATAGCAGGTTTAAGATTGTTTTCCTTAGATGCTCCCAAGTTCAGTTAACATAAAATATTTTCATGGACTCTATCAACCAGGACTTGTGAGATTTGGGTTAAACTTCCACTTCTGCTGCAGCCAGGCAGTAGGCTTCATAGGTGCGACACAATCTCTTAATTTTCCATCCATAAAACAGATCAAACAACCAATAGCAGTAGCATATAGGACATAAATGAGTCTGCCATGCATCCAAATATGGATTAGATGACCTCTTGAGGTCTTTTGCAGTCTTATTTTCTGATTCTTTTCCCCTGCCTCTCCCATTTAAAACGCAGTGCATCTGATCGGTCATATCAGTCAGTGTCTCTTATCCTGTGTACACGCAATTCCAACACAGTGACATCCAGTGCCAGCAAGGGGCTCCCAGCACTACTGCAGTACAAATAATAATAAAAAAAATACAGCCTTGATGTGAGTTGGTTATTACTACTCACAAGCAATACAGCAGATTTGTACAAACTATTTTTTATCTCCCAGGAAGAAGTTTTCACTGAGACAAAGGGAGAGGATTATTGCTTCACAAATAAACAACAGCAGAGAGTTTGCAGATAAAAAAAGCAGAGATTGCAAAAGGCTTTCCAGGAATCGGATCATTTCTTTTGTTAAGTTGCACTAAAGGACATTGTGTTCCTTGCCATTGTACCTCGAAAAATATATTTCTCCTGCTATGGAGAAATTTGTTTTTCAACATGGTGAAGTATGGTGGTGTTTTTAGAGATGTTATGAATCTTGGGTAGGAAACATGGGAACTGTTCTGATATATGGCAGATGTAGCACAACTACTGTGATGAAAACCACCCAAGGAGCTCATATTTCTTCCTTCTCCTCTGCTGTCTTCAGAAAACCCTTCAGTGTGTATCATCAGTCTGGAATTACAAAGCTCCAAAGCTGGATGTCAGAAGATTCAGAAAACATCACTGGTTCCAGCTCATCCCTCATGTAACTCCATGGATTTGGGTGAGATTATACCAGGAGTAAGCTGAGCCCGGTGATCTTCACTGAGCCTGCTTGACTTCATGAAATCCAGCATGAGGATTTGTAATGCTAAACTGACAGTAGAGGCCAAAGCGTTGTATAAGTAGAGTTGAGGAGTTAGGAAATGGGGAAGGGGGAGGAGGAAGAGAAAGTAAGGGGGGGAAGAGAAAGCTGATTTCCAATTATTATTAGCTCTGCCTATCTCTTTGCCTTTTATCTTTCCCCTGCTTTTATTTGTTGGGTTGGTTTTATTTTCATTCTTTTATTCATCTTCACTTTATTTTCATGATTCGATTGTTCTAGCTGGCCTTTTTTCCGTCTTGCTTGTTCAGTTTTTTAGCACCATCATTTCAACAGCTTTTAACAGCTACAGATATGAACCAGGTTACAGGGACGCCCTGGGGGCAGGCAGTTCAGCCTTTTAGCAGCACTGGGGTAACCTCCTTTACTCTGATCCCATGGTGCTCTGCATATGCTTAGTAGCAAAAAGTAGTGGTGAAAAAGTGAAAAAGTGGACTTTTGTAGGTCTAATGCAGAGCAGGTGGAGATCTTGGGCTGTGGATCCATTTAAAAAGAATAAACTCCCTCCATGAAATGATAAAATCTGGACTGGATGCAGAGTTTACTGATGTTTGCTAATATCATGCTGTTGCGGTTGTTATTTCACTGTTAAGCACATTATCACAGTGCCCAGGAATCGCAGTTGAGGACTACAACTTGTGCTTGCTACACACACTGGCCCTAAAGCAGAGCTCCTATTTTGGGAATGCTGTCCTGGATGAAGATTATCTTTCTGAAGTGAGCAGGAGGAAAAAAAAAAAATAGGTTTGCAGTTCTTCTCCGAGTTTCTTTTATCAGCAGGTCTTGGTGACATTTTCAGGAGCAGGTAGGAAAAGTCAAATTAGAAAGCAATTTCAGGTGTCCAGTCTGCACCGATACTGGGTTTAAAACCTTGTCTGACTTAGAGTTATGATTTTGAAAGTATTTTAGAGGAAATACCTTTTTTAAAGATCACTTTACCACTCGAAATCATATTTGGCAAGAGAAATCTGTTACAAGATCAAATAAGAACTTTTTTACTTCTTCACTGAAGAATTTCAAGAACGCAGCGCCAAAGGTGAAGGCTTTTTTGGGTTCAGTTTTGCTTTTTTAAACTTTACAAAGATGGTGGCTGTATGAAAGCTCTGGTCCTAGCAATATGAGGCAAGCTGAATGATCTGCGAAAGAGTCTTTCTGCTGTGAAGTCCAGAGATTAAACATACTTGAGGAAATAATATATAATACTATGCAAGGAGGTGTGATATACAGTTCCCACTGCAGAGAAGTCTCTGTAATGTTTGAGAGCTTATTGTGTTTCCTCTGGGAGGAGGCACTTTCTGATTATGCTCCTAACAAAACAAATGAAATAATAGTTGGTAATGGTTGAGACTGGTAATGATGTAAATGAATGTCATCTTTGCCAGTTCAGACATCACCTGAATGTTTTATATATGAAGGTTGAAGGATACTAAAAATAGAATTCGAAAATCTTGCTAGCATTACTATATTGATTGAAGACACAAAGTATTCTGTTTCAGCTGATGCTTGGATTCATCGTATGTTCAGTCTTTATTCTCTCTGGCTATATATATACATAAATACATTTTTTAAAAAATTAAAACTAAGTTACTGATCTGTCAGATTGCTTCTATGAAACTCATGCTCTGTCAAGCACTTTGCTGAGCAACACGTACCTCAAAGTAGCCAATTTACAAAAGACAGATAATTTAGAAGCAAAGTTGTCATGACAACTTTAACTGCGTGTCCGCCTTTTCTTCCATGCACACGTTATGAATGGAGGAGTGGAGGGGTTGTCAAGGGAACTTAAGCTGAGCACCCTGATTTCTGTGGATTCGGAGTTTAGTCTAAGCACTATTTTAATTTATTTTTAATTACTGCTTCCTATTCAGAATGATGGTTAGTCCTTTATAAAGACTTTTAGGATATTTTTGGATCTTATGGATGAATGACATGCATAATATGCAAGAAGAAAAAAAGGAAAAAAATACTCTTGAACTTCTGTTGAAAATAGCATAGAATTCCAGTTAAAGCATGGTATTAAACCCCTCTTTCAGCAATACTTCCTATGACAAGAAGGATTTCTGATGCTGTTATTCTAAATGCAATGTTCTTGATTTTGATTTCATGTCAGTTTTACCCGGCGATAACACCACAGAGCTAAATGGCGCTATTTCTGATTCACAGCAGCATAAGTAAAAACATGTCCAGGTAAAACTGCTCTTTAAGAAACATAACAGACTTTCCTTCCTTTGTTCCTTGTGTAAACAAAGTAAATTAAACAAAAAAATCTTTGACTCTGATCAGTCACTAAAGGACTAATGGCTATCCCAAATCCAGCCAGGAACCGTCTTCACTTAGTGCTCAGTGTTTCGTACAGCCAGTGCAGGAAGCAGCAGAGATGGTGGATGTCCAACTTGTTTTGTCAGAGCAGAAACCACCCCAGAGTAATTTAAAATAATATTTTAAGTGCAAAAGTAATGGATGGATGGCTCTGTTTCTTTGCTGGTACTAGCACCAGTTAAGCATGTTCACTAACACTGTTCTGGAGAAAGCCAGTGCTGCCTGCAGGCACAGGGACCTGCAAACCCACCTGCTCTCCATGCGTCCAGCCGACGTGTGAGGGTCCCTTCCAGTCTATCCCTGACCATGCACTTCCCAAGGAGCCTACCTGGCAGGTCGCAGCACTGCTGCTAGGACACAGGAAATTTGGCATAACGTCCAAATGCATGATGTTATGGGTTAGAATTAAACTGATGAACTGTTTCAGTTCAGTACAGTGTTCAGGACTCTCCTGTGTAGGAGAGAAATTGCCGTACTCTGTACTGATTCAGCTGGACCTGAGCTTTAAACTTTGGGCCAGATGTTGGTACCAGCTGATGTAAGCGATGTGGAGCAAAAGCTGCTGGAATGCAAGAGTTGGAGCATGAATTGCAGACTGAAGACATATCAATGAATGGCTTTAGCAATAACTTTTGGCTACAGATACCTAGGGTCCATCTGTGCTAGGAAAACGGTCAGCTGCTCACAGCTGTTGTTAACAAGAGTGCAACAATGGCAGAAAACTCTCCAGGGGAGGATTAAAGTGCAGGCATTAGGAGGAAGCTTTCCCTGCTGTTGCCCTGAATATACCTTTTCCGCAGATAAGGGGCTTCACTCTGCTGTGGTGCCTTGCTAAGGGTACGTTTACCATATTGTGAAAAAGAACTATGCTGAAGAGTAAAGCAGATGGAAGCTTGCACAAAACGATTTAACAACCCAGGATAAAGTATCACCAAGCAGAAGCAGGTTTGCACTTTGAAATGACCCCTTGGGAAAGACTAGTCAAAGCTAGACTTCTGGATAAATTTGAAAAGCTGCTGCCTGTGTCTGCAGGGACGAATGGTTGTGACAATCTGCGGAGTAGACAGCTGTTTCAGGAGGAGTGGAAGAAGTGCAATCTGGAGAACGCAAGCACAGGCAGCCATTGTCAGCTGGGTGGATGGGGCCGATAGATTGGAAACTGAAGCTTATAAACATTTCGGGCAAACTTCTGCAACTGCTTCTGATCTGTGGATGTTCCTATCCCTATGGCAAATCTCTGCTGTACATCCTGCGCAACTCTCATTGACACTGAGGAAGATCAGTGTGGAATAATGTAAGTAAGATCTCAAAAGGTAGGTGATCCACAGTGCAGGTAACACACCTTACTGCCTGGATCAAGAAAGCTCCATGCAGTGTCGCTGGCTGTATGTTCTTGTTGGGAGATGTGTAAATGAACTTTCAATGGTCACAAATTTACTCGTAGGCTAATAACTAAAGGAGAGGAAAAAGACTGTTATGACGAATTTAACTGTTTTGAGCACAGAAGGTCTCCCAGCACCTTGAGAAAATTATTTGAATCGTATTTAAAATAATTAGACTACTTGCCCAAATGCGGGGAGGAGTGGGAGCAAAGCCAAGAAAGCTTCACTGGCTTATTTCCAAGCATATGGAACAATTAAAAATGGTCTGAAACTGCAAAATTAGAGCTGGATATCGGGAGTTTTGGATAGTGTGCATTGGTTCAAGATGAACAGCACTTGAACACCGCAGTGACAGGTACATACAAGGATCTAATAATGCATACATTCCAGAGATATAAAAGTGTAGAAGTCTGCTGATGCATAGGGGAAATAAGTGAAATTCAGCTATTCCTTTTATTGGCTGTGAACACTTCACTAGAGAGGCTTCATTACCTAGCAAGAGCTGGCACGGAAGCCCCTTATATTCTTACTGTCTGTGAACATTTTCCGTACAATTGGGACTTGTAATGTCAAAGCAACAGAACTGTTTTGGACTTTTGACTCAAGAACTATGGCATCCAGGTCATAAATTTTATAATTTCATAGTTCACTTGGAAAACCCCATTTCCCTCTCCCCCCAGCAAAGTTTTCTAGGAGTTCAAATAGACCATTTACCCTCTTTGAAAAAAGGGATGTTGAATGATTAGTCTTTCTTGTCATGCATGGGTTGGGTTGTTCTTATTGGGATCCTGGGCAGAGCTCCATGGCACATGGGAAAGTCTTCTGTTCCCTTGGTCTTTATGGACCTGTCCTTTCAAGGCCAGCATTTTTGATGTATGCACACTCATTTTTGATGCCAGGTAGCCCACTAGTCTGAACTCAATCTACAAATTATTACCTGTGACTATCCCTGCTAACTTCAGGGCATGCAGCTTCATCAGTATGACTTGAATAAAAATTTGGGGGAGGGGAGCCTTCCTTTGTTCTCCTTTAAAAATACCAACTGTAAAGGTTAAAGCTCTTGCTTTAACCAAAGAATCAAATATAAGTTAATATATGACATTAAAACTAAAGATCACAGAATCGGATGTGTGGGGGGGAACTGGTGAAAATGCCTTGTTTGAGTTTGATATGCGCTATGCACAAATCCTCCTTCCCTTGTTACGTCTGGTACACTTTACGGCCAAAGCAAGCGTGGCAATTACAGCTACTCTGGTCCCACTGCAAAGGGTTCATAAACTTGCACGGGGGATCTGTGAAGTCAAGTTGGAGGGGCAGGAACTGACTGTTCTGTATAATCTAGCTATTTTGCTTTGATAACATCTTCTGCAGCTAAGCCACTGCTGGTATCATGTGCCGTTTTTATTTTCCCTGTGATCAGGCATGCGTTTAACCAGTAGAAGCTTGGATATGTAGCTTTTTAAAAGCAGTTTGATGTTTTTATTTGCTAGACTTGCTGTTTCTCTGGTTTACCATAGTGGCTCAGATACAGGCTATAGTACCTGCTCTAGGATGGGCATATAGAAATGCATGTATCTGTTTGATTGTTATAGAAGAAACAGAAAGTCTGGGAATATATTTTTTTTCCTGATTCTAGCTAGCTAGAAAGGGTATCTCTAGGTCCCTCCCAGAGGTTCATCCTTGTTATGATGTTGGAATGAACATTCCTCCAAAACGCTTAGCTCTGTCTGACGTTGGACACTATTGGAGTGGAGAAGTGGAAGTGGAGAAGGAAAGAATAAGCAAGAACCTTTTTCAAGCATGCAGTGAAATGCTTTCCCCTCTAAGCAAGACAAAATAGGAACTTGTGATTTCCTCCTGAGGCTCCTTCCTAATGTGGCATAACTAAATGTTACCCTCTATTGAGAGCTGTGTCTGAGTGTCACTGTCAAGGCCTAAGGAAACAAATTCAGAAAACCCCAAAAGTATCGGCCTATGTGCCTCCAGATTATAATGTCAATTGCCCGATTTAATGCAACGCAAGTAAGAATTTCATCTGGAGACAATTCTGCTGCCCTCAGTTTGTGTCTTAGATTTCTATTCCTTTTCTGAAATAAAGTATCATCTATAACTTTGAATATTTTTGATTTGTCAGTTTGTTGTAGATCAAATAAAGTAAGTTTTAAATGCAGGATTTTTAATATGTGTGTCTTCTTATGCCTTATTAATGCAATCAGCCAGTTTAGGAAAAATATGTCAGAGAGAACAAACTTGTAGAGAGCATTCTTTCTTCCTCTCCTGCTTCAGAAAATATAGGTTATGCTTATGAAGATTAACTGCTTGCTTTGGAAACGGGAGTGATCTATTTTTATGCAGGTGAGGTAAAATATGGACAGCAACTGTTTATGCCTTTTATGTCCTCCAGGGCCTGATTCTGTCAGGTTCAGAGCAATATTGCCCCACAAAGCCTGAGCCTGGTGCGGGCAGAGCCCAGGACATCAGGGCACGGAGCCAGGTACAGTGTGGGTCTGGGAAGGAGCTTTGGCTGGCTGGTGCCCGTGCTGGTCTGCAGGTTCATGGCACGTTGTGTGGTGGACACATGGCCTTCCCAAGCATGTCCTTGTCCTCCATGCAGGCAGGACAGTTGCAAGGACAGCCAAGCAATCCCGCAAGCAGCACGAAGTTGTTCATGCTTTGGGGTGATACCTGGTGGGGAGGAGAGGGAACACATCTCCAATGCTACGCTGGCTGTCTTTTCTCCAGCTGCCTTTTTGTAATGTGAGCCAGAGCAAGCTCATGGTAAATAATAAATAACCAACTGATTTCCTTTTTATTCTATTGGATGTTTTCAACCTTTGCACAGAAGGTATTGAGACTTGACTACGCATCTTCATAACCGAGTGTGCTGAGGACCTTCAAGATGGAGCCCACACTAAAATATTTCCTCTCTCTGGTTACATTGCTGCATGACATGGTTCTGCATCAGCAAGGAGTTTGAAGATGTGGTTGACAGACTGACAGGTAAGAGGAAGAAATGCAAATGTTGCTTCAGCTCATCTGGTTACTTCTACAATTAGTCATTGCTGGAGTGGTATTTTCAATGTGTGCTAACCCAGACGTATGTTATAAGTGCAGAAGAAATGAGGACCTGATTTACTGCTTTTGACAGGTAGTAGCTTAAAACACACGCCCCCCTAAACCTATTTATTAATTGGATTTTACATGTTGAATACCTAAGCCTTGCAGCGGGAGGTGTGAGGATTTGCAATTTGCAAAACTTGTAGGTGGTGATTAGTTGGTTAAATCCTATTCAAAGCCAGCCTGGCTTATTTCTCAGCTGTGAGAGAGATCTTTAGGCAAATGTCGTAATACATTCACCATGTGAACAGTTTGCAGGTCAGTGACTGTACATTCAAAAGTGTTTTACTCAGCGATAAAATCTTCATCACGGTTTCATTACCATAAACACGTGGTGACAAAAGTACTTCAGAGCTTTGCACCACACGTGGGCTTTATATTAATTCTTAATTACAATTCTCCTGGGGTTACCCACAATGACTCAAGGTCTTGCACTAATTGAACAGGAGGAAAAAATAAAATTAATGGACTGCAAAGGTCAGTATGTGACTTCTGACTCATATAATAACTTATTGTAAATACATGAGAGTGGCTGTACAATGCTACTACCTGTGTAGTCAGATGGCAGCCTATAAAGATCTGGCAAATGGGAGCTACTGTCGGTTTTCATTTTAAAAAAAATTCCCTTACTAGTGTTCTGGGCATTCATGATAGCCTTAATTTCCTTAATTTCTCATTCTTTCCTCCTATGACATATAGCAGTTTTTGTGATTTTTTGGTCTTTGTGTTTCTGGTTTTGGTTAAGAAAATATATATATCATGTTTGCCCAAAGGTCCTTCTAGCGCAGTGCTGTGTTCCCAGGAGCAAATGCTTAAATTAGAAGAAACTGAGCAATAATGGTGTATTTATTCTCAGTAATCTGTCATTATTTACAATTCAAGTTTTCTAGAGGCCATTGGAAGTGTTATGTGTCTGGCAGTGCTTGTGACATGGATGTTGTTGGGCTATTCTGGATTGCAAGGGTCTGACCTCAGTGGCATTCAAGAGTCCTTCCAGCCCTTGGGTCCCATCATCACAGGTTTGCTGTGGGATGGATGAGGCTTGCTGCAGGTACAATGTAGAGAGGTTCTGTGTATTAGCACGGACCATTGTGATTTCCAGATGTTGATCAAGCAGAGAAATCCACACAGGAGAGAGAGAGAGAGAGAGAGAGGGATTATTAAATGTCCCAACTGTGGTAAATGCATTTCTTGTTCTTTTGGATATTTTTCAGACCACAGTGATTGAGTTACAAGACAGAAAGCTCTAGAAAACTGGATTCAGACACTAAAAATTGCTTTTTTTCAGACTGTTGTGTCATTTCCCAACAATGTTCTAAGAGCTGCTCTTTAAAAGAGTGAGTAAAAAATCTATTACAAAGCTTAACAGGGAGACTGGCTGGGATATCAAATTGGCAGAAGCAAAATCTGGACCTGGTACATTTCCTAGGTCTCTACTGAAATAATTTACTAATGCCAGCTGTGGCGGTGACTATTTGTCCACTGGAATGAAACCAGTCATTAGATACTAATGCCTTCTAGTCACTAATGACCTGTTCAAGATTTGAACCAATGATTTACAGGTTAATGATCTCATATCCTATTACCAATGTGCATGAGACTAATTGAGAATTGTGAAGCAAGGGGGAGTGAGCTACTTAGTAACACTCATTAAAACAGTAAGAAGCATTTTTCTTAAATATGAATTGCATTTGAAATGTTCAAAAGTGTTCAAAAGTGATTGTGCAAACTTAGGATCCTATTTCTACCGTTGGTCTCCTGGCTACCAGGAGAATGATTTTTTTCCAAGCACACAAGAGTATCATCTGTGGTCAACAAATGAACAGAATCATGATCAACTAAGCCATGCTTGTTTTAAGTCCCTAACCATAAGCTTTGGAAGTTGCTTTTGAACACCCGCAGTGCCTGTGCATCCAATAATTCCAGTGTGACTTGTGTTCCTACAAAATTCCATCTGTTGGTAGAAAATCTGGGCTCATGTCTCTGATTTAACCCCTATTCAGCAGTGTGAGCCATGGCTTGAATGAAAATTGTGCCTTTGAAGTGATGGATAGAGCAATATATCACAAGCTCATTCCACTGTACCTGTGTGGCTTTGCTTGTTCTTAGAATGAATGGTTTCCATATCGTGGATCTCCAGTTCCTGTACCTAAAAGCTATGAAAGATGACATTTGGGTGAGAATATGCTCTTGCCCTACATGTTAAGGTGAGACCCTTACCGCTGCTAGTACATTCTTAGGTGCAGATATTTGTAAATCAAATCTATCAGTATACAGAGTGTGAGAGACTGTGCATGAGTAAAGACACCAGAATAAATGTCAAAGTAGTATTTAAAATTATGATGTATACACTGTAAGTCAAAAGACAGAAAAGCAAGATGAAATAGAGGAAGGATGTGAATAAAAGCAAAGGCAAGTGTTGGAACCAGTGATGATTGCTCCAAGTTCACAGACCTCATCACAGATGTGGAGCCACACTGGTGCAAAACAACTCAAGCTGGACATGAGCCTTCACTGGCAAGAGAGACTGCAGAGGCTCCAAAGCTCATGTGTCTCATCACCAATCAGGATGAACCCAGAAGACTGGATGAAGACTTGTTAGCTGGTGTCCCTCACCCTCTGTGTCACCAGAAGTCATTCTGGACAGGTTACTTGCACACAAACATCTCAGTGCTTAAAACCATAGAAGAATGAGAAAAGTTTGAGAGAATGGGTGTGAGGGAGGGAAATCTGTTTCTTCGAAAAGTCTGCTTCCCCCTCTGTATGGCTTTGCCTTGAGTTTTGCTGCTTTATCTGCCATACAGGAACCCTGCTGAGGTACCTGAGCCTGCTGTGGTCCTTGCTATAGCTGCCTTTACAAAACCCGTGTTGTTATCCCCGTCCCAGAGGCACCTGGTGATTTGCTGGAGTTTATAAAAGGGATCTGCAGCAGAGCAGAAAACTCTGGCACAGCCCTAGCCAGCGGGTTGTCCTCTAAAATGCTGTGAAATAGCCTGAGTTTGGAAGTAAGTGGGATAATAAATGGCCAGGAGATTATTGATCCACTGTTAGCAAAGCTATGTGGTAAAGTTAACTAATTTCAAACCCGAACTAATCCTGTATTGCTGCCAGTTGTGGATGGCCTTGTCAAGGTGTTATACTAGCTTAATTCTTGCCTTGTAACACACCACTTTGGCCAAACTTTTGACACTTTGTATAGAGAAGAAATAAATTAAAGCTTTAGAGATAAAGCATATATACGGCTTTTTGTATTTTGTACAAATGCAGACCTAACATTATGAAAGGGACTGCTAAATTATGGTACTGAGGTTTTATGAAATGTAATTATAGGTCCAAAGATATTTTTTGTGGAAGGAAAAAGCTTACTGTACACTATTAAAGTGTTTTATGTCCAGAGATGACTGACACAATGCATTATGGGGTTAGAATAAGCATAATTGTCCAGGAAGAAATAATTGAAAATAATCCTTTAGATGTCAAAATAAAGCTATACATCATGTGAGACTGTCAGCAGTTATTACATATCTTTGGTTGTACAGACAAGCTTCCTTGGGGACTCATAATTTATGCTTCTAGGTAAACAAAAACAGCGTTAGTTATTTGGCTAGGACTTCTGTTTCAGCATGTCCATGTGGGCACTGCTGGACCACTTGAGTTTCAAGTGGCCACACATTTTGCCATTACCCTGCTGGGGTAACTGGACTCTGCGAACCATGGGGAGCCGGGACACCCCCTGAGTCCCCTGCTCTTCTGGTCCTGGGTTGCTCCCGGTATCTCGGCAGCGCTGCGGGCTGGGTGGGAGCAGCTGGCCATGCTCCCTCGTCCCTTGGAAAGACATGCTAGTCTTTCAGCATGAGCATGTGCGTGTTGGCTGCAGCCCCGGCGGAGCGGGCGTGCACAACCTCCCTTCCCTGCAAGGACCACGTGCATCTGCTCTGTGGGATGGGAAAAATACTCTTCAAATGTGAGAAGTAACAGCTCTGGCTTCGGGCCCACTCAGACTTCGGTTGTGTTCTTCAGCGAGCATTTTTAATTAATATTGTCTCTTAACTGAAAAGAAATCCATAAATATGTGATTATCTTGATCCTTTTGAAGGCTGAGAGTCTTTGAACGAGAAGAGTCATGTGTTTTGCATATGGGTTATGTTAATTACTTCAGTCAGCTTGATGGTAAATTAGCAAAATTTGTTTTGTTTGTGAATAACAATAGCAATGTACCACACAGGAACACCGTGAGAGTTAATTAACATTGGGTAACCAATTTGATGTTCCTTGGATAAAACTCTGTACAAGTTGATTATTCTTCTTGTTCAGGAGAGGCTGTGGTACCTTTGCTCACACACAGCAGTGACTTACTTCACAAGAAAGCTCAGCAGAGCTCATTCAACTTCCTTTAGCAGCACTGACGTACACTGATCACAAGCTAGTCCTCCCTTCTCCTATGTTACCGGTGATTAATACATATTTAGTACCATGGCAGTGAAGAAAAATCATACTAATTTTGTGTGTGGCTGTATAGTTAAAATATAAAATAGTATAAAGTTAATCAACACCATAATCCATGTCTGTATATGAATGTTGCTGTAAAAAGTGTGTTCCACTTGCATTGAGTTTGCATGGCAAGGTTTTGGTAGAGGGAGAGCTGCAGGGGTGGCTTCTGTAAGAAGCTGCTAGAAGCTCCCCCATGTCTGATACAGTCAGTGCCGAGCCAGTGATGGTGGTAGCGTCTCTGGAATCATAGAGTTAAGGAGGGGGAAAAACCACCACCAGGAGCAATTGCAGCCAGCGAGAGGAGTGAGAAGATGTGAGAGGAACAACTGTGCAGACACCAAGGTCAGTGCAGAAGGAGGGGCAGGAGGTGCTCCAGGCGCCGGAGCAGAGATCCCCCTGCAGCCCGTGGAGAAGACCATGGTGAAGCAGGCTGTCCCCCTGCAGCCCATGGAGGAAGGATGAGGGGGTGTAGGGATTCCACCTGCAGCCCGTGGAGGACCCCATGCCGGAGCAGGTGGAGGCACCTGAAGGAGGCTGTGGCCCGTGGGAAGCCCACGCTGGAGCAGGCTCCTGGCAGGACCTGTGGCCCTGTGGAGAGAGGAGCCCATGCTGGAGCAGGTTTGCTGGCAGGACTTGTGACCCCGTGGGAGACCCGCGCTGGAGCAGTTTGCTCCTGAAGGTCTGCACCCCATGGGAGAGACCCACGTTGGAGAACTTGGTGAAGAACTGCAGCCCGTGGGAAGGACTCATGTTGGAGAAGTTGGTGGAAGACTGTCTCCCGTGGGAGGGACCCCAGGCTGGAGCAGGGGCAGAGTGTGAGGAGTCCTCCCCCTGAGGAGGAAGGAGTGGCAGAGACACCGTGTGATAAACTGACCACAAACCCCATTCCCCGTCCCCCTGTGCTGCTGGGGGGGAGGAGGGAGAGAAATGAGGAGTGAAGTTGGGCCTGAGAAGCAGGGAGGGGTGGGGGGAGGTGTTTTAAGATTTGGTTTTATTTCTCATTGCTCTATTCTGATTTGATTGGTAATAAATTAAATTAATTTTACCCAAGTCGAGTCTGTTTTGCCTATGACAGTAACAGGTGAGTGATCTCTCCCTGTCCTTATCTCGACCCAGGAGCCTTTTGTTATATTTTCTCTCCCCTGCCCAGCTGAGGAGGGCAGTGACAGAGCGGCTTTGGGGGGCACCTAGCGCCCATGTCCACATCAGACTGCAAACCACATATAGGCTCTATAAGATGAATACTTCTGGGCTGCATGGTGGATAGAGAATTTTGCAGCCAGAATAATAATTATTCTCTCAGTGAGGATCATGGCTAGACAGGCTGGAGGATAAGAAGGAAACAGAGACAGAGATGGAGAAGAAGAAGGGGAAGGAGAAGGCATCCAGCAGTGGAGGATGGTGTAGCTTGCTGGAAATGCTTTTTAAGAATTGGTTCAGCATCTGCTGGTGATTTTGATAGCTGGTTCTGCTAAGTGAGATAGAATCACACACTTTTCTATATATGTGTGCTACTTATATAAATACATGCATGAGATGCAGTCTGTAAAAACTGTGCTTTATATCATAGCAGGAGAAAAAAGAGGCATGTCTGTGCTTCCTTGTGCAAGAAGTGATGATAGGATTTTTGAGAACATCTGGATGAAGAGAATAATAATGAAAGCATAAGGGTGACTCACTGAAGAGCTTTAGAAGAAATGATTGGATCAGGTGGGGAAGTATGTGAAGTGTGTTTAACAGTGTGAGAAGCACTCAAAGAGCAAGACTAGTAATGGTGAGAGCCAGAGAATAAAAGTCCCCTGGAAAAAGCAGCTTGGCTGGACACATGGTACCCAATTATGGGTTTGGAAATCTGCTGGGAACAATTTTTCAGGTATTTGTTTTAAGTGGACAGAATTATTAATATAGCAGGAATCAAAATCAGAAGGGATCTGGGGGAATGCTATCCCCCAAAGTTATGATTCATAAAGAAGAGAAAGAAGCAGCCCACCAATCAACTTTGTAGATGTGGAGAAAAGATGCATAAAGAAACTTGTGACTGCACTGGACCTAAAGATCCAAGAGCAAAGAATGATACAAAAATTTGCAACAAATATTTCTGATGATAAATATTGCAAGGCTGATGGTCAAAATAAGAGAACAGCATGAAATACAGTACAGATAGCAAGTGTGGTGGGTTGACCCTGGTTGGAGGCCAGGTGCCCACCAGAGCCGCTCTCTCACTCCCCTCATTCACCAAACAGGGGAGAAAAGGCATAACGAAATGCTTGTAGGTCGAGATAAGGACAGGGAGAGATCACTCACTAATTATCGTCACGAGCAAAACAGACCAAACTTAGAGAGGGAATTCATCTAATTTATTACTAGGCAAAACAGAGTAGAGGAATGAGAAATAAAATCAAATCTTAAAACACCTCCCCCCACCCCTCCCATCTTCCCGGGCTCGACTTCACTCCCAGCTTCAACCTCCCCCCCCTCAGCGGCACAGGGGGACCGGGAATGGGGGTTATGGTCAGTTCATCTCACGGTGTTTCTGCCGCTTCTTCCTCCTCGGGGGAGGACTCCTCTCATCGTTCCCCTGCTCCAGCATGGAGTCCCTCTCACGGGGTGCAGACCTTCAGGAGCAAACTGCTCCAGCGTGGGATCCCCCACGGGGTCACAAGTCCTGCCAGCAAACCTGCCCTGGCGTGGGCTCCCCTCTGCACGGGTCCACCGGTCCGGCCAGGAACTTGCTCCAGCGTGGGCTTCCCACGGGCCACAGCCTCCTTCAGGTGCCTCCACCTGCTCCGGCGTGGGGTCCTCCACGGGCTGCAGGTGGAATCTCTACACCCCCTCATCCTTCCTCCATGGGCTGCAGGGGGACAGCCTGCTTCACCATGGCCTTCACCATGGGCTGCAGGGGGATCTCTGCTCCGGCACCTGGAGCTCCTCCTCCCCCTCCATCTGCACTGACCTTGGTGTCTGCAGAGTTTCTTACATCTTCTCACTCCTCTCTCCGGCTGCAAAAGCTCTCTCTAAGTGTTTTTCTTCTTCTTAAATATGTTATCACAGAGGCGCTGATTGGCTTGGCCTTGGCCAGGGGCGGATCCATCTTGGAGCTGGCTGGCATTGGCTCTATCAGGCACAGGGGAAGCTTCTAGCAACTTCTCACAGAAGCCACCCCTGTAGCCCCTCCCGCTACCAATGCGTTTGCCACGCAAACCCAACACAGCAAGGAATATAAGAAAAGAAATCTGTATATCTATTAGAACAATGGTCTGACACGGACTTCAAGCATTTTGGAGGATGGGCTTAAAACTGAAATTAACCTTGTTAAAATCAGATATAGATGGTTTAAAATGACAGAAGTGGAATTTAATAAAGACCAATCAAAAGATTGTATTTTAGGAAAGAAAAATCAAGTACAGAGTGGAGGAAGGTGGTTACTCAACAGAGCTGTGCAAAAAGATCTGGTGGTGGTGGTGGATCATACATTGATGATGGGTCAACAATGTAATGTTGGCATAAAAAGTACTGATGTCTCTCCTGAATGCATTGACAGCCATGTCCTAGGTGAGACATGACGTTAAGTAATTTCTTTTACTTCACATTTACAAAATCCATGTTGGAGTACTGTTTTGGATGTCACATTTTAAGAAATGCAGACTAACTTGAAAGGGGCTCAACAGAGAGAAATATGACCTCTGAGGAAAAGCTGGAGGAATTGCCTCGTCTGGAAAAGAGAAGGAAAAGTGGGGAACAGGACTGGAGTCTTCAACCGTATTGAAGGTTTAAGTAGGCTGGTGATCAATGTTTCTCCATGTCCATGGAGGGTAGGATGAGAAGTAATCAGCTTAATCTGTAGCAAGGGAGATTTAGGTTAGATATTAGGAGAAACTTTCTAACTATAAAGATAGCTAAGCACTGGAACAGATTGCCTCGGGAGTTGGTGCGGTCCCAGGCACTGCCAGTTTTTAAGAAAGATCTAGTCTGTCAGAGATGGTCTAAGGCTGGCTGAGCTTGTCTGAAAGCTGAAGGAGCTGATGGTCCCTTAAAATTCCTCCCTTTCCTACAGTATTGTCATATATATTAGGTAGATAATATATAATGAGTAAACATTTTCATAAAAGTTGATGGTTTTGCATCTTATTAGCCATCATGTTCAGAGGAGCCTTTTAAAATCTTACAGGTGGGGCCTTCACAGGATGGGGAGAGACACATGTAGCAGTCCGGGGAGTTTCAGGGGGTTGGGAGGTACCTGGGAAGTCTGAATCAGAACAGCTCACTGAATAGTTAAGTCTCTTCAAGTTACCTTTGCAGAAATGAAAATGTAGTGAAGCACCGATGCTTCATCCATGTGACTTACTACCTGCTAATGGATGCTTTACTGCAGTGCTATGCTTCTCAGAAGAAGTTACTATGAAGTGTCATGCACCATTGCTGGGTAATATCTTTTATTTTCCTTAAAGTAATTGCATACTATCTGTGGGAAGCAGAGCAATAGAGCCAAAATTAATAAAAAACTCCTGCAGTCTTAACTGAGGACTTGATTCTGCAATCTACTGTTTGGAAGCCAACTGTAAAGTGAAGAATTTTTCAGATGTACAGAAAGGAAAAGAGTACGTCATTTAGATAATTTCTTCCTAGATGAAATGGAGCAAGGAATCTGAAAGGATGAAAAAAATCTGATATCTCTCCAGCTTGGCAAATTCTTAATCAAAGATGATTTAGCTGTGCTTAGATTAAAAGCAGCTATATTTAGATTGAAAGCAGTTTCCTTTATAGTACTTTTAGGAACGTTTGGTCACAGAACTTGCTCCCAGAGGCTGGGAGGTATCTCTTTTAGTCCTAGCCCCTGCTCACAGCAGGTCCAGGACCTTGTCAAGTCAAGCTGTGAATACCTCCAGGCACAGAGATTCTGCAGCCTTTCTGGGCAGCCTGCTCTAATAATTGACCACACTCACCATCAAAATATTTTCCTGATGTCTAATTGGAATTTCCTGTGTTGCTGCTCATACCTGTTACCCTTAGCCCTTTTACTGTCAGCCTTAGCCTCTGAGAAGTGTCTGCCTCTGTCTTCTCCACACGCTCCAATAAGGTATTTCTTTTTAAGGCAACAAGAATATCCCCTGTGAGCCTTCTCTTCTCCAGCCTGAATGAGCCCAGTTCCCTCACAGGGCAAGAGCTCCAGCCCTTCACTGGACTTGCTCCAGTTTATGATTTCTTGTACTAATCTGGTCATAATACTCCAGATATGATCTCATGGGTGCTGAGTAGAGGGAAAGAATCATCCCTTTCAATCTGCCCAGGAGGCTGTTGGCCTTTTTTGCTGCAAGGGCACATTGCTGGCTCATGTTGTTGTTCACCAGGACCCCCAAGTACTTTTCTGAAAAGCTACTTTCCAGCCAGTCCTCACCATGCACTGTTGTGTAGGGTTGTTGTATCCCACGTGCAATTTTAAAGGCAGATGCTAAATTTGAAATGCCATGTCAAGGAGCTCTGAGGCTGTGTTTACACGAGTAAACTAAAATTAACCTTGCCACAGGCGTATACATTGAAACCTGGTTGTGCGCACTGTTAAATTATTAGCATAATCACTGGCATGATTTTGGCCTTGTCTGTTAGCATGATAACACTGGGGCATGGTCTGGTGTTTGTCATAGATTGGCATCCAGTGTCCAGCTTGTATCAGAGATTAGAGAATTGGATTGTATGCACCTGATCGGTACCTCGCCTGGTGGCCTCAGTAGAGACACCGCTCCTTGGTTCGTATTGTTTATTAGTTTAAATACACCTTGAGAGTCTATTCTAGTTTTGGGAAAAGGCTCCTTCGCCTGCTGGCGGATGAACTGTGTTCCTAATGAGCTTAGTGCACAGTCCGGTAGGGTTTTGGGCTCCCTGTTGAATAGTTATATGACTTCTGCTTTGATAGCTCTAACCAAATGTTAATGGTCACTTCGCAACTGAACGCTCATAAATGTATGATATTGGGAACATATTTGAAGGTACAAATGAATGTCTTCATGGCACACTGAGGTTTAATTGTTGGAAAAGGCGTGTGCCTAGTGTGCAAGTGAGTAATTATGGGTCACTAGGGATTGTGGGGTGTCACACTTAGTAAATACTGAGTAAAAATGGAAGCAAAGCTCAAAGAAACAGTTCAGGAATACTTAACTCTGTTTAGGAGCATTTAGGATCATTCCGGCCATAGTTTTTGCCCAGCCTTGACAAACTAGTTGAAGATAGGCAAGGAGCAGAAGTCATTGCCTTTGTTGCCCTTCATCTGCTGGGGCTTAGGAGCTGAAGAAAGGAGAAACAGGAGCATGTTTTGTCCTTGCTCCATGCCGCACAGAGAAGTCATCATCTGTCTGTATGGGGTTGGTGAGTTGTTGGACAGCTGGGGCTACCACAATTTAGACATTTTGGTCCCTGTGGGCAGGTGCTGGACACAGTGATCTTGGCTGCGTTCAGTGTGGTAGGCGTAATATGGACCATGTCTGGGGTTGTTGGTTGCTTCTATTTCATCCCTGTTAACCCCAGTGACTGGAAAGGAAATACAGACATTCTTGTCTGGAGTTTCCTTCCCTGCAGAGATATCCACATGAAGGAGTCAAGATACTTGATGTCAGGTTTTTAATTTTGCCTTGTAAGCAAAACTGCAAGTAAAGTTAATTATTTGTAGAAATATTAGGGACAGACGTTATGCAATATGGATATTTAGTAATTACTGAGAGAGGAACAGAAATAATTAATCCTCTGGTTCCTTTGGTGGCTTTCATCCAGGTAACAGGGCCTTGTAAGATACAAGCAATAGGAACTTGCTGTGGCCACCCTCACAGTGCTTCAGGATTAGTCCCTCAGGAGTAAATAGCTGTTTCCCTACAGTCCTCTCACAGTGCCACAGTGACATCTAGAAGGCTTTTTTTGACCAGTTCTCACCATTGCGAATGGCAGGAAGGACCTGCAACTGGAACAGCACGGTGAAAGTCCCTTGTCCGTCCAACCACTGAAATTCCCTCCAGTGTTCATCATCTAGCAGGCTGGTTAGCCTCACTTTTGGAGCACACTTTCACTCTGCCCTTATTGTTTCGGTGGATAGTAGCATATATCAAACAGTGCTGCTTTTGTAGGGTTATCTAATAGGGTAACAGGGAGCATTCAGTCCTGAACCTGGGTCAGCATAACCCTACAAAACAACACAGACTGGGTGTGGACTGGATGGTGTGGACAGCTTTGTTTCTACAAGGATCCGGGTGTCCTGGTAGACAAGTTGAACAAGAGTCAGCAATGTGCCCTTGTAGCGAAGAAGGGTCCTACCCTTGCAGAACCACATCCTGGGCTGCATTAGCAAAAACATAGGCAGCAGGTTAAGGCACATCATCCTTTCCCTCTCTTTGGGATTTATGAGTGGCATCTGGAGCACTGTGTCCAGTTTTGGGCTCCATAGTAACTTGGAATATACCCATTCATGCCCTGCAGCTCCATTCCTCAGGTGACTCCTGTTTTGCCTTCTACACACGGTCTACCTCAGCTGAGAGACCTAGTCACAGCCAGTGCCCACATAAAAGGAGGTTCAAAAAAGGCTTGTGTATGTTAAGAGTACTGATTCCACTAATTTTTAATGGGAACGTTGTGCTGCAAATTCCTGTGAGCCTGTTTGACAATCACATCTGCGCTAACGAATGTTCAAGGCAGTTCTTGGGCAGAGACAAAGGTCTGTGCATATAGGCTCTGTAGGTGGAGGAAATAAAGGCAGAGAGACTTTGTAATTCATAATCATCTCCATAATTATTATCTCCATCAATAATTTTTTTCAGCTCTTGATTCACCCTGGGATTACTGGAAAAGCTTCCCTGGTGCCCCTTGAGCCTGAAATTCGCCGACACTTTCTGCACTACCAGGCCTCAAATGTAAGTTATGAGAGAATAAAGCATATAACAAACTCCTACACAAGCTATAGGTTTGGGGCTATTTAAATTACAGCTGGGAGAGGGGAAATTGTGCTAAATCTTTGGGGGGTACTTGCTCAAAGAGCTGGAAAGATTCAGCACAGTTCCTCTCTCTCTGTTTTATGGCTTCCTCACTCAGCTGCAACAATAAAAATGTTCCACTGGATTAGCTGCGTGGCTGAACTGTGATTTCTCTGCAACACTTTTTCACACTCTGAAAGCCTAATGACAAGCAATCAAGAAAATGTTAATTGGGACAATTGCCCCCAGGGGACCCCAGGGTCCTGGGAAGTTGAAGGTTTTCATTAATTCTGTAGGGCTGGCTGCAAAAAATGCAGTTTCTTATCCCCAGGAAATGTCTTAGAACCATGGTAAAATATGAATTTCCAACTAAAGGTAAAGCCTCCAGACCTTTTTGCTTCACCTCCTAGAGGGTCTTTTTTAACATATGTTTATCTCTAGGGCTTCCTTGCCTCTTGCTGATTTCCCACAGACTTTTACTGAGTGAGCATTGGGGTTAGGAGGATAATTATGCTGCTCCTCAGTGCCTACCCACCAGTTCAAGCACACTGAAGAGGAGCCAGTGACCAGGTCCCTTCTTTGCAGCCACGGCACAATCTGCGACCCCAGGGACCAGAGGCAGCTCCTCCTTTTACCACTTGGTCATCCCAGCCATCCCACTGTCGTGGTTTTACCCCAGCCAGCAGCCAAGCACCACGCAGCCACTTGCTCACTCCCTGCCAGAGGGATGGGGGAGAGAATGGGAAGAGTGAAAGTGAGACAACTCGTGGGTTAAGATAAAGACAGTTTAATAGGTAAAGCAAAAGCCACGCATACAAGCAAAGCAAACCAAGGAATTCATTCCCCACTTCCCATGGGCAGGCAGGTGTTCAGCCATCTCCAGGAAAGCAGGGCTCCATCACACGTAACGGTGACTTGGGAAGACAAACACCATCACTCTGAATGTCTGCCCCCCCGCCTTCCCTCTTCCCCCAGCCCCTTATAAGCTGAGCATGATGTCATATGGTATGGAATAACCCTTTGGTCAGTTGGGGTCAGCTGTCCCGGCTGTGTCCCCTCCCAATTCCTTGTGCACCCCCAACCTACTCGCTGGTGGGGTGGGGTGAGAAGCAGAAAAGGCCTTGGCTCTGTGTAAGCACTGCTCAGCAGTAACAAAAACATCCCTGTGTCATCAACGGTGTTTTCAGCACAAATCCAAAGCACAGTTTCCTACTAGCTACCAGGAAGAAAATTAACTCTGTTCCAGCCACCCAGCCACCCTGACCAGCTAGAAGGCATGCCATGGTGTTTCCCAATGTCTTGCATAAGCCCTGGTCTCAGGAAAAGAACAACAAATTCATTGGCTGGATTTTTTTTTTTTTTTACAATCCTCATTGAAAATAATTGAGGAGCCTGTCATTTAAACTGCCATCAGTAAGCTCATTTCAACAGCTTGTATAATCAACAGTGTGCTTCACACATCTTGGAGTTAGTGCCTTGGCTTGTTTGCCTGCCAGATTCCAGGGCTTTGTCTAGATGAGCATCTACACCTATGCAAAGTGGGTCGTTGGCTGCTCTGGGGGCACTTCGTGGCATTGTCTACAGGACCTGCTAAGGTCTGGAGAAGCAGAGCCATGGTATGTGTCTGAGTCAGCAGTAGTTGCCTCTTTTTCTGTCCTGCAGGTTTGTAAGATTAATATGGGTTTCCTTAGAGATGGGGCAGCTATTTGCTATCACTAAAAGTTAATGTACCAGGGGAATTTATAGGAAAAATGCATTTAGTTAAGAGTTCATGGCTGTGGAATCCACCCACCCATCACTCATTGTAAGTGAATTCTGGCAACAGAGGTTTTATTATTGCCATGGCTTTGACAGATGATGATGTTTGTCTAAGTAAATGCTTTTTTTCTGAGTGCCTCATTACCATTAGGAGACGATTCAGCTGCAGAAAGGGCAGGGATTGCTTAGCCTTCCAGTGGTGGCAGGTGCCATGGAGCTGGTGAGCCTGAAGTGACCTCTGCGGTGGGGAATTGCTGAAAAGGGGAGCGGAGCAGCCCTCCTGCACCAAGCCTTGGAGGTCCACTCTCTGGGGCATCTGTCTGGCCTGCAACAAGCCACGCTCCCTATCAACTGCACACTGAGGACCACTAATAACCTTTTGCTACATTAAACATTATTATTTTCTGTATCTGCCTGGTGGTTTTTATGAGTCTTCCAGGAAGCTCAAATACTGCAGTAGCTTCCCTGCAACACAAAGTGTGAGCTTGCTCCATTATCATAGTGGCTTGTGCTCTTCCAGCAGACAGCTCATTTGGCTAAAGCTCTTGGCTAATAGAATGAAAAACCCTCAGGCTGTGCTATGTGTTGCTGAGTGGTGCTCCATGTTCCACCTCTCCTCTGGTGTGGGATGGACTCATCTCTGAAAATCAGTGCACAGCTGAAGGATGAACCCCTGTGAACCCTGCAGGGTTTGATTTGCCACTTATTGCTGTTGTGTTCTTCAGCTGTAGCTTGCCTGCAGGTTTTTAACACTAAATACAGCAGTAGACTCTCCTGGCTGAAGATTAGCAAACTGACACTTCACTGGGGTCACCCAAGAGTGGCGGAGCAGGGATGAGAGCTCCTGTCTAGACATCAAAAGCTCTTCTCTGATCCCTGGGCCACTGTGTCTCTGAGCTGCACAGGAATCAGCCCTTTTTATCTTTTAACACACTTCTTCATGAGGACCGCATTTCTAATTCCTTATTTCCCTGCTGTAACAACCCCTGGTATCCTGATGAGATGCGTTTGCCAGGTCCCCAGCAGCTGCCACCGCTGACCGCTCCTGCGGCATCCTGTGTCCCCCTTGCTGCCTTGCACTGGTCTCCTGGCTTGAAAATGGAAAGCATAACAGAAACAAGTAAGTATGAACTTTCGTGCTATTCATTCTTTAAATAAGTTACATTAAAAGAAACATAAATCGGGAAATGCATTTATATTTCAGAATTCTCACACATACCTTTCTGCAGCCTGCTTGGTAAAGGCAAACCAATCAAATATAAGGAAAACACAGTCCTGAAAGGGAATATGGATATTTTGTATCCTGTGTGGAACATCAGAAAAAGTGAAGTTTCTACTGTATGTTAGTGAGCATTGACCAAGAGCTGTCATTTATTTTTGCATTTGTATGTAACTACCATGGGGTCACAGCAAGTAAGATGATTAATTCCTCCACCTGTTATCTGTGGTGACAAACAGATGGGGTGGCTTTTGCTATCACCAAAGCGCAGATCTGCACCAAGATCCAGACCAGCAACTCTCCTATCCAGTGTTCCGTCCTGCGGTGCTGGGAGTGCACCTCGGGAAAGTCAGGCAAGGGGGTCGTGTGCCTCTGGGGTCTTTCTACAGCCACTGGTGTATTTACTGAGTTTTCTCACGGCTGAATGCCTTCTCAGATAACCACGCGGCACAGTGCAGATTCAAGAGACGTAATCTGGGCGAAGGCTTTGCACTGGAGCCAGTTCATCTCTGCACTGCTGAGGAAAGGTTTCCGTAAATGTTTTGCACTTGTGTTTTATCTTTGAGGATCTAAAAAACCCTTTTCAAGGGTGAATTTAGAAAAGGCAGGGTTGAAAACAACAGCAAACCAGTACTTTCTATTAGAGAATTTACTTTTCCCCCATCGGTTTTGTCCTCCCAGCCTGCCTCCATCTCTCCACTCTCCCTTTTCGCAGGCCTTTCGCGGTGTCCGTTGCCCTCTGACGCTGCCGGTTTGCGCTGCCTGAGGAGCTGACCTGCGGTGCGTGGTTCAGGGTAGACACCAGCTGGACTCACGTCTTGGCTTGACCAGGGATGTGCAGGTTACTGTGAGACTCGGTAACTCATACTGTGCCAGGGTAGTCTTTAACCTGGGAGGCACGTGAGCTCGCTCGCTCCTCTCTGAGGAATTTAAGGATGCTCGGCTGAGCTGCAGCGTGTCTGTGTACTGCAGGTGCCTTATTCTCTATACTTGCATTTCAAAAGAGTTATTACCATCCTCTGTGACTCAGAAACACTTTGTAGATGAGTCTGCAGCCAAGAAAATGTGCAAGCTCAGCACCCTGTTGCGTGCACCTGAGCTGTGTGTGTGCGTGAGGGTATCACGTTGGTGCAGGGCTGTGTGTACAGTGGAGCTACAGTCAGAAAGGATCTTCAAAGTTTTGTCTCTTCCTAAACTACAGTTTTCATTGCTCTGTTTAAACTTCACTGCTATTTTTTTACAATACTCTGACACATATATTAGCGGGGATGTGCTGTATCAGAGCTGCAAAACAGCCTGCAATTCCCCAGGTTCCTCTGTAGTTTTTTATGCCAGTGTATCCATAAAGGAACTCCAGTCCTTCCAAGTTTTCCCCATGGGAACAAAGTAACACCTTTCCTCTGGAAATACTGTAATAAAACAAAGGGAATACAGCGCTCCCATTATGAAGATCCCATGGATGGCCTTTATCATTTATCAAAAGGAAAAGGTGCTCTTGTAATATCTGTTAGAACTGTACACAGGGGAGGCTGCTTGGTGGAGCACATTAATAAAAAGTCAGAAACCTGAAAGATATGTCTTTTTGCAGATTCACAATTGTGCATTAATTTATTTTTGTAGCTTTCTCTCAATAGTCCAGTGGCTTCTGTCATGAAGCAATTTCATTAAAGCTTTGATCATAGTGGTAATATAAAGCCAAGCTTTCTGCAAAGGCTTCATTGCCCTAAAGAGTGTGTAATTGGCCAAATGTCTTAGAAAGTTTTGCTTGGTTTCTCCAGAGCACAAGTAAAAATTAATTACCCCAGCAGTAGCTGCAGTGCCATCATATAAGGGTGTCAAATCTAGTCTTTCCAAATGGCATATTCTAACAGAGCAATAGATATGAGACTTGCCATAAATGTGATTTGTGAACATCATTAATGAAGTACTAGACCTAATTGACTTCTCCTGGCTTTATGACAGCATAAAAAAAGTTCTGCACTACCAATGATATTTCTCTTAAACTTCTCCGGCTGAATCCCTAATGCTGCAGAGCTCCCATACAAGCAAGCTTTCACCAATATATATCTGGGAAAAAGGAAACTCACTGCTAGACAACTCTTCCAGTTCTTTAGAAATAATAAGGATTTTAGAGCAGTTCTTCCTTTGCAGAATGAAATGAAGATGCTTTGCAATTATCCCTGAAAAGCCAAGCACATTAGAGGAGATCAGCTGAGGGTACTTACTAGCCTGATCATTTGAGAACTCAGTCACGGATGAACAGATTCAGGCTCAGGTCCCTGTTGTGATTTGGTTCAGGAATTTGCACTTCTGTCTTTTACATTTCAGGGAGAAGCATTACTTTTTCTGATGTGATTATGTGTTCTTGATCTGAAACCATAGCCATTATATTTTTGTCAATAATGATCATTCTAGCAAGGTATTTTGTTTTCCAACCATCTTTTGTTCAGACAGACTGAGGTCTAAGACAACAAATGTCACCATTTGAGCAACCTGGTCTAGTGGAGGGTGTCCCTGCCCATGGCAGGGGGGTTGGAACTAGATGGGCTTTAAGTTCTCTTCCAACCCGAACCATTCTAGGATTCATACTGGTACTTGCAGTAACATATTATAGTAGCTTATATTGCTGCTATAGTGTGTTGGGTTTTGTGTGGCAAGGTTTTGGTAGCGGGAGGGGCTACAGGGGTGGCTTCTGTGAGAAGCTGCTAGAAGCTTCCCCTGTGTCTGATGGAGCCAATGCCAGCCGGCTCCAAGATGGATCCGCCCCTGGCCAAGGCCAAGCCAATCAGCGCCTCTGTGATAACATATTTAAGAAGGAAAACAAAGGCGTTAAAGGAAGTTTTTGCAACCAGAGAGAGGAGCGAGAAGATGTAAGAAACTCTGCAGACACCAAGGTCAGTGAGGAAGGAGGGGGAGGAGGTGCTCCAGACACCAGAGCAAAGATCCCCCTGCAGCCCGTGGTGAAAACCATGGTGAGGCAGGCTGTCCCCTGCAGCCCATGGAGGAAGGATGAGGGGGTGTAGAGATTCCACCTGCAGCCCGTGGAGGACCCCACGCTGGAGCAGGTGGAGGCACCTGAAGGAGGCTGTGGCCCGTGGGAAGCCCACGCTGGAGCAAGTCTGGGCCGGACCGGTAGACCCGTGAAGAGGGGAGCCCACGCCAGGGCAGGTTTGCTGGCAGGACGTGTGACCCTGTGGGAGGGACCCCACGCTGGAGCAGTTTGCTCCTGAAGGTCTGCACCCTGTGGGAGAGACCCCACGCTGGAGCAGTCTGCTCCTGAAGGTCTGCACCCTGTGGGAGAGACTATGCTGGAGCGGTTTGTGAAGGACTGTAGCCCGGGGGAGAGACTCCATGTTGGAGCAGGGGAACGTTGAGAGGAGTCCTCCCCCTGAGGACAAAGAAGCGGCAGAGACAATGTGTGCTGAACTGACCGCAACCCCCATTCCCTGCCCCCTTGTGCCGCTGAGGGGGGAGGAGGTTGAAGCCGGGAGTGAAGTTGAGCCCGAGAAGATGGGAGGGGTGGGGGGAGGTGTTTTAAGACTTGATTGTATTTTCTCATTGCTCTACTCTGTTTTGCCTAGTAATAAATTAGATGAATCTCCTCTCTACATTCAGTCTGTTTTGCTCCTGACGGTAATTAGTGAGTGATCTCCCCCTGTCCTTATCTCGACCCAAGCCTTTTGTTAGACTTCTCCTCTCCCATCCCGCTGGGGGAGGGGTGAGTGAGCGGCCGCGTGGCACCCAGCTACCGGCTGGGCCTAAACCACGACATATAGGTATAAAACAGCCCAGGCCCAGCTGTGACTAGTATTTTTCCAGGATATTTTCCTTTTCTATTTGATATGAGGCTTGTGGCCATAGTCCTATAGCAGATATTACGAAAGAAAAAGAAATTAATTGCAGTCTACTGAAATTTCTTATTTTCCATTTACCTTTACTCTTGGGAAAAAAAAAAAAGAAAATTTATATGCTAAATTGTATGTTACGGTTATTATTTTGCTCCACATTAGGCAGGTTAACTTTTCATGTGATGTTATTGCAAGTGAACAATAATCTGAATGGTAAAATCTGGGTGGAATAAAATGGTTGACCTCTAAGTATTTGTCTGAAACATTTGAAGATTAATATTTTGCAGATTAAACCTTCCCTTACGAAGGAGGTTGGTGAAATGTGAGACGTGATAAACAACCCCAACTACTGCTGACTTGATAAACATTGAAGGAGGACCTTTGAGTTGCTCCTAAATGTTAAATTCATTTGACTTAAACAGTTCATCTAATCCTCCATTGATTAGCCTTGCTCCAGTCTCGGGCAGAGGTGGAAGAGACTTTCTGTGGGTCTGCCGGGTCAGCTGGCCTGGGCTCTGCTTTAGGCTGCTTCTGGTTGCTCCAGAGTGCCCCTCACCATAACTTCTGAGTGCTCACAGAAATATGTGAATGGGTTTGATTTCCCTGTCCCTCTTCCTCCCTCCCTGCTTTCCTCCTTCAGACCCCCAGTGGCATCAGAGCTTACCAGATCTATTGTGCTTTATTTTGTGGAGTTTCATAAATACACAGTCAGCTGAAGAAGTGATTGGAGATTTAAAGGCGAGGAATTTCTCAAACATTCAGCATCTGCAATTTACTGATTTGACTGAAACTCACAGTGATTGTATTAATATTAATCACAACTCTGTTCTCTTATTTCACTTCATTCCCTCAAACAGCGTTTTTAGATATATATGAGAAAGCAAACAAAGGACAATTTCAGGGACGTTGTCTGAATCATGAGCACCCTCCTTCCAAAGAGAAGGTGGCTTGCAGGCTCCCGGCAGAGACGGCTTCTGTTTGTGAGGCCTGGTGTCACTGGTCACCACACAGAGAATTGCAACAGAGTGAGGACCATGTGCATCAATGGAATAACTCCTAAACTGCTGGTAAGCAGCAAGCATTCTGAAAGAGTATTCTCCAATTCCCCCAAATTTTGGAGCTTCAGCTATTTACTCCAGAGGACTAATCTCTGGACCTCTTTCCTAACTAGCTTTGCTTTTAGCTGTTCAGCACCTCTGATTATCTATATATCAGCAATAAGCGTGGATCTGTGAAGCTGTTCTCTACAGCTCCACCTCCTGCAGAGGTCCTGATGTCCATGCTGTATGATTTTATGTTGGACCACTCTGTGAGCCCAATGCTCACCTGTGCTTGGCTTCATTGGCGAGGAATCCAGCTGCTCTCTGAGGCTGCTCTGCCATCCAGGCTGAAGCCTGGAGGTGAAGGCGATTGCTTCAAGCTTGCACTTCCGATCCGGACTAAAACACTAAATAGATGCAACCTTTGCAATTCTTAAATTAGAATACTCTTAAACTTTTCTGAGGATAGTTTCTGTTCTTGTACTCCTGCACTCAGGAGAGGAATGTAGTTGAAGCTGTAAACCTATATTTAACATTCTGGAATCCTTGTGGTTTTTTGGGCATGATGCAGTGGTTTGTCTTTTGGTTACATCCCTGCCATACAGTATGATTTGTGATGTGAACTTTCTTCTGTCTTTCTAATAATCTGCATCTTGCGTATTCCTAAAGCATTATTTATGCAGCACTCTTGACACTGAACTATGCCGTGCTGCTTCCATGGAAACCTCTGACAACATATTACTGTCGCGTTTGACAGATACACAATACTTCATTTTCCCTTATGTCAGTCATCAGAAAAGCCCTACTATGTCAGACCAAAGGTCTATCTGTCCAGTATCTTGTCTCTAACCACTGCAAATGACAAATGACCAGGGAAAAGTGTTAGAACAGGGCAAGAATATATCAATATTGGTATAAACCCAAACTTTCATAATTTTGGAACTTGGGGACTAGAATCTTTAATTCAAAGGCCTTTAACAGATTTTTTTTTTCTTGGCTTTGCCACTTTTTGGAGCTGCATATTAAACCAGAATGGGATGATAGCAAAATATAGTTTATAAGAGACTTTAGGACATCTGTAATCTGACCTCCTGCTCAAAGATGGGTCAGCTATGAGATCAGACCAGGTTGCTCAGATCTTTATCCAGTTGGGTCTTCACAGCCTCCAAAGGTGGATACCGCACATCCTTTCTGGGCAACCATTTTTTTTTACCCACCTAGGTGATTATGTATAAGAAGTCAAATAAACTTATTGGGCAAAAAGACTAGTAAACTCCCTGTTTGGTCGAGGCTAATGAGTAAGACCAGAGTCAGTACCTTCCTTGGAGAAGACAGTTTTTGGTTTCTATTTATAAGTCCATGGAAGATACCTGATGCAGAAAAATACAGTATTAATAAAGTATGCAGTTCTATACCTAGTGACCTGTATTTGGTTGAAAAGAACAAGGATGATGTCTGGAGAGTATCTGAAAACCCAGTTGCCTATTTCTCCATGAAACGTGCATGGAGGATAACAGGTTGTGGAGTTTGGAAGAGACACCAGACCATCAGTTTATTTGCCCATGGCCTGCAAGCTGGCACAGTGTTGCACCTGCTGAAAGTCTCCTTGAATGAAGCCACTTTATGTTTTGGAAACCTGGAGGAGGAGGCACCTGGTCAAATGTAAATTCCTACATATGAACTTGTCTCCTCATCCCTTATGATCAGCAGAGAGAAATAGTTGCTTTTAAGCCTCAGTTAATCTCAGTCTGAAGCAGCTCTCTAAAATACATCACGAGTCGTGTGCTGAAAATGCCTATTGCTCTTCATTGTCTACAGTGAGATAATAAGGTGGCTACCTCAGATGACACTTGCAAACTGTACATGACTAATGGAGCCATCTCCTATTGCCTAGCATAAAACCCCCACTATATCTGATGGATGGGAGAAGCCTGCAACTTCTACCTTTACAACCTATTTTCTGTGTCTTTTCTCTCTTTTATCTCTAACAACAAATGAGATTTTTTTTGTTGTTGTTGTTGTCTCTGTGCTATCTTTTATCATTTAAAAGTCATCTATCTGAAATCTATTCCACTTTACATAGTAGATTCAAGGAATTTGTAGAAAGCAGTTTTTAGGTGGCTTTTGGAAAGCTCGATAAACTGTTGAAGATGGGAAATCCCCAGCTACATTGTTTCAGAAATCAGAAGCTGGGAAGAATAGTATTTCTGTAGTTTTTTAGTGTGGAAATATATGGGAGGACACTGAAGTGGCTGGCTATGGGAAATAAAGAAGTCATGCAGTCAGAAAGTTTTTTCTCAGCTGTGCTGGGGATTTGATGGGACCCTATATTTTGCCTTCATTAAATCCCCAAAACCAGACATTAGGAGCTTGTTCCCTGGGTGCAAAATGTGCATGGTGTAAGGTGGGCTTACATGGTTTTGTGATTGCTCAGTGCTGAGGGTACTGCATACATCCCCCTTCTTCTGGGTCCAGTTTGAGTTGGTTCTGCGTAACTCCAAGAGGTCTGCAGCCCAGCCCAGATCCTTCAGCCAGGGGGGCAAGGAGGAAAGAAAAGATGGTGAGATATTTTTTTCCTTTCCACAAAGGAGCAATATGACAATGAAAGCTCTTATTTTCACACACCTGGTAGTGGGTGTTTTGTTCTTAGAGCTTTACCTTCAGTTGAATGTAGTCTCTTTGTCTGGTCTCTTCAAGCCCTTTAGGACTTCCAAAGGTCACTTGTGCTGCATGGATGGGTGTACATCCAGTATATTCTTGTCTTCTGCTTATCAAACTGGTGTGCATGTCAGTATTAGAAGACTAATAGTTTTCCCCCTTTCTGATGTTGGACATGAATTATTGAATTTATCTTGTACCTGCCTAGGCTAGAAGGATTTTCTGAGGAGAGTACTGCACACATTTGGTTTTACTTTCTTGACTTCAGCAAAGATCAAAGATAACTTTCACATACTTCATCCTTCCTAGCTGTGGTATTCATAGGTGGCAAAAAACTTCTTTATGGAATCTTTAATTAAGCTTATTTTGACACCACTTCTTGGGTTTCCTTTCATTAAGTAATTTCTCAGTGTTGGAATTTGAGTTGATTTTTTTCTTTCTGCTTTCACAGAAAAAGGGCTCTGAAACTCTTTGTTTAATGAATTAGGAGTCAGGAGATATTAACTATACTAGTATTTAATAATATTGTCAGAATATGCAACACCATTGGAGTACAATCATTACAATAAGAGACTTTCATTTCAAACATGATTTCATACAACTGGATCACTCCCAGATCATAAAAGTATTTACTGGGTAGCTTTTCTTTGCAAGAAACAGAATGGTTGATGAGTACAGTTGAACATGGCTTTGTTATGATCTTTGAAGAATGTTAAATGTTAGCAGTAGAAATATTTTATTATTCATTTGTTTTCTAGTTTTATACTACTTGCTTTTTATCTCTTACAGAGAAGAAATATTAGCAAAGATTGTGTGTGGAAATTTTGCCAATATGGTTTAGCTATCTTCTCAAGTGACTCTTTGAATCATATTCATCAAGGTAACTGCTTTTTTTCCCCCCTGTTTAGCTGGTCCATGACAAAGACATGATAGTTCTTGGCTTTGTCTTTTCTTTAATGCTTTTAACCAATTTAACTCTATCAGAAAAAAAAAAAAATACAGTTTTACTGGTTACCATCCTCTTTGTTCATGCTGTGGACATCTTCTGGCACTTGTTAACTCTTGATTGCAACCACTGTAATATGCCTCCCTTCTCCAGGGCTGGCCTTTGGCTGTTTTATAGCAGGGCAAGGTCTGAGTTAAGCTCTATGACTTCCTAACTCAGGTGTCTTTTTCACTTGTGTTTTGAATTATGTCTAACATCTGTAGTCTCAGGATGCTCTTGTCCCTTCATGTGACCTTGTATGTATTGGCACTCTTCAAATTCGTATTGGATCTTATGGTAATTTTTACAGGTGTTCATAAATGTTTTGTCTGAATTTGTGTTCACAATTTCTTCTCAGGGACTATTTTACATCTGAGTTCCTTCTCTCTCACTTTTATTTTATACTTACTGTTTTTAATTTTTTTTTATAGGTAATTTTATATGGCGTGCACCAATAGCATTTCAGTTAGCCACATCTGCTGTTCCTGGAAAGCTCTTGAAAGCATCAAGTGCCTCACAAACATCTATTGTCAGAAATAAAACTACTCTTCTCTTCTCTTCTCTTCTCTTCTCTTCTCTTCTCTTCTCATCTCATCTCATCTCATCTCATCTCTTCCCTTCTGATACAGTTTGTGTGCAGATATAGAAGTAAGTGCTCTTTAAACCTTCTCCAAGTCCTTTAAACTCTGATAGGGATTTTGATAGCACCTTTCTTCCAATGATGTTTCCCATCCTCCTTCCAGAACCATGTATTGTTTAATTTCTCAAGGTCGGAAAGACTGACAGAGGTGGCTTCATTTTGTAGATCTGGGTCTGACATTTCTGGTAAAGGAAATATAGCTTCCCTTTAGACAAGGGATGTGCTTATCTCTTGCCCTGACCTTGGCTGTGATCTAGTGGATAATCTCTTCAGAGAGAGTGTTTGCTTTTATGACTTTGTATTACTTTACCAAGGAAAATGTTTTTCTCTGAGTATGACAGCATCTTCACAGAGCACCCTCATACTGTCTACCTCTTCTTGAGACCATCATCCTATTGGGGAGGCCTTTGGGGATTCCTGAGGAGCTGCAAAAGAAGGGAAACTTGAGATGAGGGAGGGAAGGCAGAAAGGAGAGTCAGAGAAGGCCTCTAGACAAGCTATTGGAGAACATACTGATTTTCAACAGGAGCTGGAGGGCAAAGATTAGGTTAGCTGTGATTTATCATACGTGTCTACCCAGGGAAGATGTTCCCTAAGCAAACAGTAGGTAACACCTCCTGTTCCAGAGAAAGGAAGTTTCTGGCAGGGATGTGACTTTACACAGCTTAGCCCAGGCAGCCTAGCAAGTTTGCCACCAACCCATCATGCCCCTAAAGGCATGGGATCCAGCATAACGGGGCAGCTCTGTCTGGTGGGAGCTGGCGATACCTTAAAGAAGATGCTCCGTGCTAAGCAACACCATGTTGCCAGGGGAAGAAAATCCTTCTTGCTCTCTGAAAGAGAACACAACCTTTCTGACTGGTGGGCTTTCAGTTCAGAGTCATAATGTGTGCAAATGCCCAAGCATGCAGCCAAATGTCCTCGGAATTTGTTAAGCTAATAGATATTTTCTCTATAGGCTCCTAACAACTTCAAGTGAGATTTAAAATATTTAAACAAAATAGCTCATCTGTCGTAGGGTAAATACATTAATATGATAATTCTTAAAGGTTGCTACTCTTCCCTTATATTTCATTATTTGGAAAAGGAATGTCTGTCTAATGCCTCATTTAAGATTCAGTGGAATCTTCCTTGCTTCAGTAATTTTCCTATTAAATTACAACTATTAACACTCGTTCCTCACCCTAAAGGAAACCAATAAAATCACCCAAACTAATGAAGTTGTTTTCAGCAGTGAGCACCTCGTTACGGGGGTACTTCTAATTACTGTTAAAATGAACTGGAACACAATGCCTCTAGAATGGGATGTCCCAGAGCTATCAACCCAAACCATAAACATCTGTGCAACTCATAATATCTTCATTTAACCTTTGTAATAGCAACAGAACCTCAACTAATTTTTAAATGCTGGTAGGCATTAAAATAAATAGATATGAAAATGTCACTGACACATTGTAAATAAATTTCTGATTTATGAGCACTGCCTCCCAGTGAGAAATTTGGTTTTTGACTTTAAAAAAATATCTGTGCCACCTGGAGTTTATCTTTCTCTTATATTGTCTAGTCTGAACAAATTTTTTTCCCTTCTGCACTAATTGTTCTATTTAGATACCATCGTGCAGAAGACTCTGTTGAGGAGTGATTACGGTATAACTTACATATCAGAATGTATGAGCTAACTAGAAAAGCAAAGCTTCAGATCAGATTTAATTAAGATAGCTTACACTCTCAGTTCAGTTTTCTGCCGAAATCAAGGGAAAAAAAAGATGACTAACAGCTTCTTCCAGAAACATGATACTCCTGGGATAGGAATTTTGAACTCCATAAGCAGAGTAGCTTTTACTCCTGTGAGTAGCCCTCCTGAAATCAGCACAGCTGGTTATGTGAGTAAATGGTATTCTGCATAAATTAATAATGCACAATCTGGCCATATAGAAATCCTTGTTCTGGTGCAGATTACTAATTGCCCATGAGTCATTCAAATAATGAAAAAAGAAAAATAAGTGATATTCATACAAGCAATGGCTTGCAGGGTTTCCTTTTTTAATTCTCATATATGTAAAACTAAAGCTTTAATACCAAAGTAAATCAAAGTGGGAATCTTCAGTTGGAGCTTGCTAAAGGGCAGTGTCTGCAGCTTGTACTGCATTCACCTCTTTACAAGAAGAAAGGTGATCTGTCAATACCAGCAGCTTAGTCTATAAACAGCATGCTGAAACTTCATGCATAATTGTAATCACCATCAATTTACTGCTCATATTACAGGGCAGCTAGAAGGTTGGGAGCAACTGAGATAGATACACTTCCATAAACAGCAGACAAGTAAATAATGTAAGTAACTGCACTGGTCTGTCTATGTTAACATCCATTCATAGATCACCCCTAGGCTTTAATGGTTTTTTTATATATATACACGCACAGATACACATATATATAGGAAAGCAAAAGCCAAAATATATACCATCCCTTTCTCCTGATGGGTGCTGAGTGCTGGGCTCTGCAATTCTAACTGAAGTAGAAGGCATAAGAGTATTTTCATAAGCATTGGAAATGCTGAGGCCTGATGACCTTTGGATATGTATCTTTTGACTGATTAAGGGAAGGGAGATATGAGAAGTGAGAAAAGAACTTCACCTGAACCTTTTTTCTCTGGGTTCTGTTCAAGGTATATACCCTCATGCCTATAAGCTCCTGGACTTCCCTTTGGCTGGGGCACAAATTTCTGTTCTCTGCTTCTGGCCATCCATTTATTTTGATGAAATTTGTAGAAACCTAATTATCTTTCAGACTGATGTCAAATTGCATAAAAAAATCAACCTGTAGATTCCAAAGATGTTGAGAAAGATGAACAGACAAACACCTAGCTTCCTTTCCACAGGAAAAATGGACTAAAATACAGAGGATTTTTTTCAATTAATTAGGTGGATAACAGAGTGAGAATATTTAGAGTTTAAGATTGGTATAGATGTTGACAAAATTGTATCTTTTTACATAATCAGGTCTTTGGTGGGAAAGGGTGTTACGAAGCAACAGAAGCCACAGTCAGAGGTGATGGCTTACTATGCTAGGTGCTATTCGGGTAGGCAGGGACAGTTCAGTTTTCATTGAATTGCTTATGACCTATAGAGACAGAAAAATACCAGACAAAAGGTTGAAATAAAAAAAACCCAAAACATATGGTTAATGACAAAGGATATACATCAATTCTTTCCCTTTTTTATTCCCTACCACTCTCTGAGCTTTACTGTAAGGCTTGACACAAGAATATCTGTGTCCTGATAAACTGGTACATAGAGAGTAAAATAGTACCTTGGTTCCTAAGCTATTGTCCTCAGATTGCAGAAAATTATGCAAAAAATGTTCAGAAAGTTGTTTAGGAAGCTCTTTGCATGGTCTGAAAGAAGATACAGAAACTGTTGTGAAAGAGGCAGACAAGTGACTGGCATCATTTGTTGCATGGAGAGAAGGGAGACAGGATAAGTGATGAGAATAACAGTACCAACTGGCAGAAATGTACCTTTGTCATGAGCAATTCAAAACCTACTCTGGGATATAATCCTGCTGTACATCAACACAGAGTCTGAGCTGAACTGAAGATGCTGGGGGATTTCACAGAGACTTATCCTTTTTCTCCCTTTTTGGGTAATATTACTGACACAGTTTTTGTTTTGCTTTGTTTTTATTTTAATTTACAGCCATCATTAAAAACTAGTTTGTAATTGATTTGCCTTGCAGTTCATACAGGTTCTTGGAAAGCCTCTGGAGTGAAAGGAAGCAGCACGGTTACACAGCCACACAGGGCCGGAGAGAACAGCTGAGGTGGTTGGAGTTGTTCATGTCACTCTTACCTGGAAAGGCTGCAAGGAAGGGAGAGGCTTTGCAGTTTTCCATCAAGTAGTCACATTCTGGATTTGTGCTGTTTTCTCTTTCAGTTTAAGACATATGGGTCGCAGTTCTTTGCCAGATTAGAGGTGAATCTGGCTGCTCATCCCGTATTTGACAATGGCCAATAGCAATAACAGGAGAGGATAAGAAGCCTGCAGCTATACAACCGCCTGTGGTTCAGAAACATAAGTGACGTAAGTATCTGTAATAGTCCTTAGTGAATTTTTCTTCCATTATCTTGTCTACTATCTTTTGGAAGCCTTTTATGTCACTAACGTCCAGGAGATCTTGTGTTTTATTCCCCACAACAAAAAATACTCTGTTCCCCATTGGTTTGCAACTTGTTCTGAGCTCTGTGAACTGCATTCTCCCAAAACGTCCTCACAGGAAAGCTTAGGAAGGGTAGATTAGATGGGTGGACAGTGAGATGGATTGAGAACTCACTGAAGAGCAGGGCTCAGAGGGTTGTGATAATCAATGCAGAGTCTAGTTGGAGGCCTGTATCTAGTGGTGTGCCCCAGGGGTCAGTACTGCATCCGGTCTTGTTCAACATATTCACCAATGACCTGGACAAGGGGACAGAGTGCACCCTCAGCAATTTTGCTAACAATACTAAACTGGGAGGAGTGGCCAATACATCAGAAGGCTGTGCTGCCTTTCAGCGAGATCTGGACCGGCTGGAGAGTTGGGTGGGGAGGAACCAGATGAAATTCAACAAGGTCAAGTGTAGGGTCCTGCACCTGGGGACGAATAACCCCAAGCACCAGTACAGGTCAGGGGTTGACCTGCTGGGAAGCAGCACTGCAGAGAAGGACCTGGGAGCCCTGGTGGACAACAAGCTCTCCATGACCAGCAATGTGCCCTTGTGGCCAAGGAGGCCAATGGTATCTTGGGGTGTATTAAGAAGAGCATGGTGAGCAGGTGGAGGGAGGTTATCCTCCCCCTCTACTCTGCCCTGCTGAGGCCACATCTGGAGTTCTGTGTCCAGTTCTGGGCTCCTCAGTTCAAGAAAGACAGGGAACTACTGGAGAGAGTCCAGCGGAGGGCTACGGGAATGATCATGGGACTGGAGCATCTCTTGTATGAGGAAAGGCTGAGAGACCTGGGTCTGTTTAGTCTGGAGAAGAGAAGACTGAGAGGGGATTTCATTAATACTTACAAATATCTAAAGGGTGGATGTCTGGAGGAAGGGGCCAGACTCTTCTCAGTGGTGCCCAGCGACAGGACAAGGGACAATGGGCATAAACTGGAACACAGGAAGTTCCATCTGAACATGAGAAAAAATTTCTTCACTCCGAGGCTGACCGAGCACTGGAACAGGCTGCCCAGAGAGGTTGTGGAGTCTCCTTCTCTGGAGATATTCAAAACCCGCCCAGATGTGATCCTGTGCAACCTGCTCTGGATGATCCTGCTTTAGCAGGGGGGTTGGACTAGATGATCTCCAGAGGTGCCTTCCAATCCCTACCATTCTGTGATTCTGTGATTGCCTGGAGCTGGACATAAATCTGATGATTCACAGGTCTGCATTTGCCCTTATTGATCTGATATTGATAAAAGGAACACTGAAATCATCAGAGTCTAAAGTCATTGATATCATTATCATGACATCATGTATTGAGAAAGATGATAGGTGTTTCTTGGAGAGCTGGCATATGTGACTTGTCATCAGATTTAAATACAGTAATCCAATCTGGATGTGATGGACCAAGGAGTCGTTTTGCTCAGAAACATGGTTAGGGGAAAGGACAAATTTTCTTAGATTTTAGACTTAAAGAAATCAAGATCTGTTGGGATTCCAACAGATAAAGTCTGAAAAAATGACACAAGTCCTTTCTCAGTCCAAAATCATAGTATCATAGAATGATTTGGGTTGGAAAGGACCTTAAAGACCATCTAGTTCCAACCCCCCTGCCATGGGCAGGGACACCCCCCACTAGACCACGTTGCCCAAAGCCTCATCCAACCTGGCCTTGAACACTTCCAGGAAGGGATGGTCAATGTAAGGTTATAAAGCTAAATACAGGTCAGGAAGCATGAAAAAATTGACCTGAGACAAACATGTGCAACTGAGAGTTTTCTCTGTTGTTTTAAGTCTTTTGGGTCTACTGAGAGATACAACTTCTTCCTACAAATCTTAACTCCTTATACAGATCATGACAGGTGCAATGCTATCAGTCATCTGAATAAGTCATTTGTAGTTACTGATGGAATCCAGCCACAAGACACTACAACACAAGCCTCTTGCTTTGTCTCTCTGAGCTGTGAATGAACCCTTTCCAACAACGTTTTAGAGAAGAATCTCATTTTTCAGTCTTGCTGAAGTTAGCTACGGTCAACAGCAGTTTTTTGAAGATCTGATCTCTTGGTGCCTTTCTGACATGTCACCTGTGGAACTGGCTGCCTCCATTGAAAATAAGAAAAATAGTTGATTTTTGTTGATATATGGTGAGTTGCTGAGCTGACTGAAAATAACAATAATAATAATAATAATAATTACCACTTTGATCACCTAGAAATATTGTTTTGAGTAGTGAAATGAAGAGTTTGAGTTGTTCTTCCTTGGAAATAATATCTTATTTTTTCTGTGATTTTAAAGTTTTCTATCCTTTTGTGACCCTAAAGAACTCTAGTTCTTCTAGTATTGCTGTAAAAGCTTTTGTTTTGTTTTATCTTTATTTTGGTGCTGAGAGTACTAAAGGCCTCTCGATAAAGTTATTTTCATGTAGTGTTATTGATATTTGTCAATAGCATTAACCTTCCTACTAATTTATTGCCTTTATACACAAAACACTGTTCCTTTCTCTTTCTAAATACACCCTTTTCTCTTAGGCAAAAACAAGGGGGGAAAACAAAACATCTTTTCTATGGAATCATGGATTACATTTTTTTTTCTCCAAAATTCAAAGTGAACTCATACAAATGAAAGTGTGACAGAAAGCTGTTAATTTTGTTGACAGCATTACTTTACTGCAAAGATTAATCTTTGTATGTGACTGATTTTTTTTCACTCTCCTATTCATTTCTGAATGATGTCCAGATGAGCTACTCTGGAATAACAGCATGCTGAAATTTCAGAACGTCTCAACGATCTTTAAGAGATGGTGCAATATGTCAAAAGAACCAAATTTCCCTAAAATTACTTTCAAATACAGTAAAAGTTATACGGCATGGTATTTATAGGGAAATATGAAAACATATCACAAATAACTAGGAGGAAGTCACAGAAGGGCAAGAGTATTGGGCAGTTTGCTTCCATGGCACACACATGATTGTCATTAAGAATATTTATTTACCAAGTGTGTTGTTTTCTTACCAGCTCATTATATTAGTTCCTCATTGTGGAGAGATTTATCTGAGATTAAAAGTTATAACCAGCAATGTTATGAACTAATAAGCACATCTAATTTGGATGCTGTTAGAGCATTAAATGGGATTAGTGACAGCATCATTTCATTTCATTTTGGTAAGGTTATTATCACCTACATATTCCTTCCATGGAGTGGGACCATAACTACTTCAGTGGCTACAATGAGAGCACACTCAGTATTTCTTTGTTTCTGTTTTTAGGTCAGCTATCGCTATTAGATAATGTTCATCATTAGGAAGGCAAAGTGGGCTATTAGAGAGAGGCTTTTTCCTCTGGTGATACAGGAAACCTCGGATGATCTTTTGTGCCTTTATGTGAAAGCATAAGGAGTGTGCACCAGGATCTATGTGTTCTGGCAAATATTTTTCAGGAGTATGCTGCTGGCAACTCAGGCCAAGGGAGACAGGGAGAACAAGCCCTCCATCTTGCAAAACTAAGATACAGAGTATGACTCAGCTTCACGATGGATGTGCTCCCCCACCTCCCAGTTTTTGAACGACTTCTAATCAGGGCCACAGAGAGCCGCAGCATTTATCAGATGGCTTCCCTTCTTCAGGTCTTCATTCACAAATTCGCTTCTGCTCAACGATGCCCAAGACAGCACTAACGAGTTTGCTAAAGTGCTGGAAGCAGGATAGCTGTGTTTTTGTGGCTCTCTGCCCAGGTTAATAAGCCCTGCTTCTCAGCAGTGCTAATTAGGCAAAGCAGAGATCTCCATGGCAGTGAGTATATTTGTTCTGATGCGCAGTTATTTCGGGCAGCTCCACATGGTATTGCATTGCGCTGGTAGACCTACCCTCAGCATCAAAGACATAAAGGGGGAGCCCTGTCCAATAGCTCTGTAGGCTTCCAGCTCGCTCTTCCTCCAGTAAATGCAGTGCAGATTTTTGTCATAAACTATCTAAGTGATAGTCCTTAGAGACAGACTTGCCTGACTGAAACCCTGCCCTCTGATATGAGTAGAAATGCTCTCATTGACTCAAACAGAATGAAATCCTGACTCCAAGTGAGCAGTGGGAAGTAGACAAACTTGTCTGAGAAGCTGTAAATTAAACAACTACCTAAAAAGTGAGCACTGGACACTAGGCTGTCGGGTGTTATTGGCTTTTGTCACTAGCCACCAGAGAAAAGGTAGCTTTGCTGGCATGGGTAAGGAGCTCATTTTACCATTGGTGTGCAATCAGTACACCACTGTGCCTTGCAGCTGTGGAAACCTGCACCCAGAGCATGTGAAAATGCCATCACCAGTGTGTGGGGCTGCTGAACTGTGATGTCACTTCGCACCCCTGGGACAGCCTGGTCAGACTCGCTGGTGTGGGCAGGGGGAGCTGGGAGAGCCCTGGGGGAGCCCAAAGAGCTGATTTGCACATGCAAAAATTATGAGAAATAAAATCTTCTCAGCGTGCACTGAAAGGTGACTGGGGGACAACAGCTGAACAGGGCTTCTTGGGTGCTTTAGGTTGGGTCCCAATTTCTTTTCTGTAATAGCACATCTCCTTCGTCTTCTGCCATAGTCAACACCATAATTATTCTTTAAAGACAACCTCCTTCGTTCTTGCGGCACCTCCCAGGGAGTGCTGCACACCCCTGGCTTTAGAGATGCAGTTGCAGGAGACCCCTCGTCATTTGTCTCTCCATGGGGTGCAATGACCAGCCTTTGCCTGGCTCAGTAGCTCTACGGCTCGTCCTGGTAAAAGTTCCTTTCTTCTCCCTTCTGAGACAATCCAGAGGCCACAGGGACCTTGCGGATCTGGATCCTGTGAGGTGAGCAGCAGTGGTCAGGAGCGAGGGCTTTGCAGGGTTCCAGCCTATCCCAGCTGATGCAGGAGGGCCTGTTCTTGTCCTGGATCCAAAACTATGTCTCTGGCTCCCAGGGGTTGAGCCTGAAGCACTGCAAGGCAGGGTGAGATTAATCCCCTTTCCACTGGCCCTAGTGCCCATGAACTTCGGTTCAGCCCAGGGAGGGGACAATGCTGGACCTCACAACCAGTTGTTGGATTTTCCCAAGCTGCATTTCCTTGCCCTGCAATTCAAATTTGAAAGCTGCTGCCTAGACATAGTTTACAGATAGTGTTTTTCTATGAACAGTGTGGAAATTAAGTAAGAACTGAAGTGAGAACCTTTTTCTTTTTACAAAGGAAACTGATTATGCCCAACATGATCAAACCATTACGCTGCCCACTCTCTGCTTCTTGCAGAGACAGAGCCTTCCCCTACAGGTATTGATTGCAAAATTAACATGCTGTACAAGACCAAGGAATCTGCAAGGGGGCACAGGAGGAGGCATGTTCTCAGTCGAGAGAGTTATCAAGGCATTACTTTGGTTTAGCAGAAGTTAAACTTTGCAATGCCCTACTTGTGAAAGCTCAAAACAACCCAAATGTCATCCTTGCAAAATCAGAGCCAAACAGCACTTCACTCAAAGTGTGCTACTTCCAGGCAGAATTCTCCTCTCTTCTTCTGTTTTTTTTTTTTTTTTTTTTTTTTTTTTAAGAACATTATGTGGGCCTGCTTGAATCAGAATATAAGAATTGGATTATTTATGCTGCATTTGATCAAGTAATTGAAATAAATTGGAGGGCTAATGATGACTCACTGTTTTGGTGAACCCTCACTGAATAAACAGCCATAACAGGGAATTAGCCTGCTTCATGAAAATATTTTCTGAAGTTATGGTCTTTGATCAGCTCTCCTATGGCAAATTGACACTGCATGGACAATCATAAAATCAATGTGTGGGGACAGAAATTGGGTTGCTGTTTTACTGGAACAAGAGTGTGTCCTGTGGGTGCCATGCACATTTTATATCTCTCCCATGACCTGTTTTAAATCTGTTGACAGGGCTACAAAAAATCGTATTCGCCTCCAATGTTTCCCTCAAAATAGAACTGTAAAGTAGTCCCTTCCCATAGCTGTGGCTCATCTCTTGACCTCCAGCTTCCCACAGGAGTAAGTTCACTCTTTCTCTTGCTTGATGCCCCAGAGACATCTGGTATGGCTCTGAGGAGCACTGGGTGAATCTCTGCTCACAACCCTGAATGCCATGTAGTCCCCAAGCACCTCTATTTTGGGAGCCAAAGGTTGCATCTTCCTTGCCTGCAGGGGTAGCCACAGAACAGCAAAAGAAAAGGCCACCTCTCCCCGCTTCCAAAGCTGGCTGTCATTAGCACTGGTCGCTGCTCACGGGTGCTGCAGTGTGTGACTAATAGCAGTGGGCTGATGTTCAACAATGCGTGTCAGGGCAGGGCTGAACTCTCCCCTGCCATGCCTATGGGCAACGCAGTGCTAAAGGGAGTCCAAACGCTTTGTACGATATTATCAGTCTATCTTGCAAACTGCAGTGAATGTAACAATGCAGGAAAATACGCTAAATACATGCTGCAGCTCTTGGCTTTAAGGATAACTGAATTCATAGAGGTAGGGAAAAGGTATCAAAACAAACCCTTGTCTCTCAGATGATATGATGTATACTGTTGCCAGTAGAAGTACTGATAATCAGGAAACTATTCTACAACATCAATATACTTGACAAGCTAAAAAATAGCTACAAAATTTCATGAATGTGTAAATTGCATTTAAATTAATGTCAGTGCTTCCCCTTGTAGATTCCAAATTAGCAGCTATTCTTCTGTTAATGTAAATTTAACTTGTTGTTGTTGTTGTTCTTTACTTTTGTACCAGCTCTATTCCAGTAGAAACTCAAGCACAAACTTCAGAAGGACACTTCTCAAAGCGTCCAGATGGCAACAATAATTATTTATTATCTTTAGCTACCATGATTATGTTGCCCAATCTGTGATATTGTAAATCAGTTTTCAGATGGTCATAGGAGTTGTAGCAAGTTTAGTGAAAAAAAAATTGCTCATTATATGTTTGTTCAGAGGGACTGAACAATCAGAGAACTGCAGCTCTTTCAACATGAGTAGATATGGAAGTGTAGATCGAAAAGGGACTCTGGGCCTGGAGGGGCAGGGGCCAGCGTGGTGGCGCGTGTACAATGAGGAATACCTCGCTCATGTGGCACGGAGTCTGGGTTTCTCAGAAATCCACACTCCCAAAGCAGGTTCAGTCAAGGGCTGTGCTCTTTTCTTTTTACTGGAGCCAAATTATAGTGTAAAATGAGAGAAATCACTTCTTTGGGCTAATGCAAAATCATGGCATTCAGTTGCAACAGCACTGAGATTCTGAAGTGAGGGTCCGACCCCAGTGCAATTTTTGAGGTTTGTGTGGTTTTATTACAAGCTTGCATAGGCTTTGCCCTCCAGAGTTTATTTTTCCCCTTAACCTAATTCTATCCAATCTGTCATATTTTCTTAGTAATGTTCTGAGGCCACAATTTTTTTTTTTTCCTTGCTGGAAAAATTAGCTCTAACTGTTCTGTATTTGCAGGGTAATGGTGACATTGGAATGAAGGGAATGACACACTGATTTTCAGCAAGGCTTTCATAAATTGTCTGCTTAGATTTATGATATGTCACTTGATTTACAGCACTCCTTTTTTTGTGGATGCTGTTGTCTGTTAACATTTCTACAATAACCCTCCTCCTTTTTTTAAGCTTCTTGGAGGCTAAAGTAACACATATTTACAATCGTATTTTTAAATTTGGATATCTTGATAGTCACAATTGCTGACTCTTAATAAGAACAGAGCTTCTTCTCCAAGATACTGTTTCTTCTTGAGTCCCTGATGCCTTTGTTTTTCATTTTACAACTACTGTTGAAAAAAATGGAGTTTAAATTTTAAAGGTGCTAAAACTTACTCTGACAAATAAATCTTCTTTTGGTATGCTCAAAATTGCTCCTAAGTTTGATGTATTTTAGACTCCTCAGGGTCTCCAGGTTTTTTCGGAAGATGGTCAGTGGTCAAAGGTGCTAAGTTTCTATTTTCTCAAGGTACGAAGATTGAATTTTGTTGTTTCTATGATGAACCCACTATAGTATCTTGATTGGAGGGAGTTCAAGGAATTTTCCCTCACATCCCTTCAGGCTGTGCACTTATGGCAATTAAGAGTCTATTTATGGTCCAGAGCATCATCTCCCACGCTGTAGTATATAAATGCCGTCCAAGTGAGTGCCTCTTCCTGCCTGTGTGCATTACTGGGGACTGGTCTTGCCACCATCAAGGGTAGTATATTAATAGATCACATTCTCCCTCCAGCTGAAGGAAAGAAAAATGATGATTCAGATAACTCTTACAAACTCACAGGAGGCCCTCCAGCTTCCACAAAGCTCCCGTTTTCCTTTTGCCCATCACTGGCTAATACTTGTCACTAGGAAAACATCTCCTTCTCACTGACATCTGGTGTTACCTACCCTGGCTCATGCTGTTCAGTGAGAAAGAAGTTCCCTTCCTTTGTGGTACTCATGAAACATATATAAAGTTTTAGAGAAAGGCACAAGACTGTTTTCAAAGACTGCTAAGAGGAGGAATGTAATTCTTTGTTGTTTGCTCGTTAATGGGCAATTGCTTTCAACAATTGAGAAATATGGAAGTACAAGCATGGCAGGAGAGTATTACAACAGTATTAACAATGGGGTTGTTAGGTTTAGAAACAGATGCACAGAACTAACTGAAAACCCTGATGATCGCTATTTCTATACTGGATTAACTCCAAGGTCAGTTCTTTTTGTCTCAGCCAACAAGCTGCCAGACTGCTCACATGCACTCGGTGTGCGGCATCAGTCTTTTGGCAAAATCCTCAGGTCAGCTATTGCTTTTATTGTCCAGGACCAACCACCATGGTGAGTTTTCTTGGTCCTTGGTGGATGAACCATCTCTGTGACTGTCTTTAATCCCTGTGTTCACAGCCATGTCCCCAAGATGCTTAGGCTGGTCCAACACCAGGAGTGTGATGTGATAGCCAACAGCTTTGGAAATATCCCCAAGCATGTCCAGTATTGGTTTTGGCTTTTGTAGCCAAGGTTCTTAGTTGTCTGCTGGACTTTCCATTGTTTCTCTCTCTTTGTGCACATTGCATGTGTGTAATTTGCAAGCTAGTAGGCTACAAGGTGAACACTTCATGTGTCTTGATCTGTATTTTCCTTTCCTTCTTTTGTTTTTCTTTTAGTTTGAGGTCCATTAGGCTATTTTCTCTTCTAATCTAAGACTGAAGATATTCTTGTGGTTTGGGGTTTTTTTTCCTTCCCTTACTACAAGTATGTTTCCTAGTCATTTAAGAAATTGTCTCCAAACTTGCAAATTTACATGACAGACTTTTACCTAGGTAGCCATTGTTAGGCTTCCTATGACATAGCCTAGACTCGCATGCATCTACGAGAGGAGCCAAGAAAGTGTGTGAAGTTGATTATAAGAAATGCCAACAACGTGGCTCAGGTTCTCTCTGCTCTTGCAAGGACATAGACAATTTCTGCTGTGATCTGGGAGTGTGTCTGTCTTTGGAAGATTTCATATGGAGATCAAAACAAGGACTGAACAAGATACGAAAAGAAAAAGGAGAAAAATATATTACCTATCATCTTGCAACTGTTGACTAAAAGAGCTTACATTTAAGGCCTGGCTTGTCAAGAAATATAGCAACATCTGGTTTTGTACAGCATATTACAAGTCTTTGAATATAGACAAAGCAAAAAGCTCCTACCCATATGACAACTGGACTCCATGTATGAAATAATAAGGCTTTTTCAGGCTATATGAGGCATATTACCAGTTACTTTACCGACAAGAACTATGAAGAAAGAAGCAGCACAGAATTTGCCACTGAAGATGATTATTTGTCTAACTTTATTCCTTGAATCTTTTGCTATAACCTCCTTATGCTCTGATTTAGGAAGGCAGTGACTTCTCTTGAGACTTTGACTGCTGCTGTTATCCTGCCCAGCTGTCCGCTCCATCTCTACTGCAAGGCTGCATAAAATCAGTGAAGATGATTTTAGAAAGCCGCGATGATGGCTGTGGCCTTTGCATACCTCTTTCATGAATAATTGTGCTGCCCATGCACTGAGTGGAGAGGGACACTGGAAATCTCTAAGCCTTTTCAGCTATCCTAAGAGATAAGATCATTGAAATAATCAAGGATAAATGCTGTCTGCGTACTGTTTTAAAGATGTTGTGCCTATTAAATTCGCTCCAGATTTTTTCTAATTATCTTTAAATTTGAATTTGGTATTTCTAGGTATTTTCTGAGACAGAGGAACACAAGAATTCTCTGCTGGAAATAAAACCTGGAAGGAGGACACACCAAATCAGCTCTGTTCCTGGATGATTGGGGATAGCTTGTGCTTCTGCCAGGGTACAAAGTTCAAAGGTTTGCCACCTAGGGCTCAAAAGAACTTTCTTAAGGGAAAGGAAAAAAAGTCTCCTGAAAAAAAAACCACCTTTAGACAATTCTCCTTTTTCCTCCTTCATCTAGAGAAAAGTAGCTGAGGTGTGGTAATAGCAGTCTGACACAGCTGAGAGCGAGCCTGTGCACAGTAATCAGAGGAAAAACACAGGGAGCAGGATTGTCTTTTAATTTGCCCATTGCCTGGGGATGAAAGGAAGCTGCTGTCAGTCACAAAGTGCAAAGCAAGATATTCTAGTGTGCTCGGGACTGCAAAAGGGGCTCTGTTATCCCTCCAGTGATCTATGAGTAATTTCTGACATAAAACCTCCAAGTCACTTGCAAAGCCAATTTGAGAGAGAATGGTAACAAACATTTCTTCTAGGAGTTCTGGAGGGGAAAAAAAAAAAAAAGAAAAGGAAAAAAAAATACTTCCTGCCCTTTATTTTGCCTGGTATTATCTGCTGTACAAATGTCATTAAGTGACATTTCTCTCCTAGAGGCCATCCGGTATATATGAGGATTATTATTTCCTCCTCCTTCTCTCTCCCACTGAAAAACAGATAGTGGCTGACAGTTAATGAGGGGGACTCTAATCTGACAGCGCTATGAAAGCTACTGCCAGAAAAGATCTTGATAATGGCATAAGAAATCCTTTCTATCTCAACCTACCATTAAGGTGCCTGTCTGCAGCAGGGAAGTCAGAACATTCTCCTCTAATCGAAGTTTGTTAGATCTGTACCCTCTTGTACTTCTGCGACCTGCCATCCTGGTTTTGGCTGGGATAGAGTTAATTTTCTTCCTAGTAGCTGGTATAGTGCTGTGTGTTGGATTTAGGAAGAAAACAATGTTGATAACACACTGATATTTTGGTTAGTGCTAGGCAATGTTTACACCAAGTCAAAGAGTTTTCAGCTTCTAACACCACCCTATCAGCAAGGAAGCTGGGGGTGCACAAGGAGGTGGGGCACAGCTGGGATGGCTGATCCCAACTGGCCAAAGGGATATCCCATACCATATGACGTCATACTTGGCATATAACTGGGGGGAATCTGGCTGGGGGCAGGACCGTGGCTCAGGAACTAGCTGGGCATTGGTTAGCAGGTGGTGAGCAGTTGTGCTGTGCATCACTTGTTTTGTATATATTATTTTATTATTATCATCATCATCTTCCTTTTCTGTCCTATTAAACTGTCTTTATCTCAACCCATGAGTTTTACCTTTTTTTTTTCTGATTCCCTCCCCCATCCCCCTGGGAAGAGGGCAGTGAGCGAATGGCTGTGTGGTTGTTTTAGCTGCCTTCCGGGCTAAACCACAACACCTGTTTAAGAGGAAACCCCAAAACAGTCGTAAGGAAAATAAAAGAAAATAAGGGCATTAAAAATATAAAGACGTACTGAGATTAAATTCCTAAACGGGAGTTTGTTGTCATTTTTCTGTGCTCAACAATAAAGGTGGATTTTGCTTTCAGTTACTGTGTTATCCCAGAGTTACTCTGTGTGCATATCTATGTGTATAGAAATGGAGATTTCACTGTGGAGGTACTGTATATTATGTGGGACTTTCTGAACTGGAGAAATTGCTGTCTAAATTCATATGGCAGACAGCCTTTTTGCAATTTGGCATAGTACGAGCTGTTCTGGATTACCTGCTCTAGCCCACGTGGCATAGAAAGAAATTGTCTCCTCAGACTCAGTCCTGTGCCCTCAACCCCAGATGACCACTCTGTGGGACAGGGAGTGACATTTCTCTGAGGTGACCCCAAAGTATTTTTCCGAACAAAAGTTTGTTCTAAATAATTACTTGGTCAGGATTTTTACTTCAGTATGGTCAGCCCACAGTTTCAATGTGCAGCCTTACCTGTGCACGCTGCTGGTGGTGGGGAGGGACACTTCTGTCTGTTGAAGGGCAGAAGATGAGCAACATCTAGTTGGACACAGCTTCTCATTGAACTCATGCAATGATTTAACTTTTGAGATCTTTTACTGTGCTTGAAAAAGGGGTTAATGCAGACCTAGGTTGGAGGCTATGAGAAAGGCAATGATGGGAAGTGCGGCAAACAAAATGTGACCAGAGAATTTAGAAGTGAAGATTTGTTTTCAGAGAGCCCTAGCACAGAGGAATTTTAGCATCAGCTTTGCTACTTGTTCAATCTTTATTGAACTTTCCCAAAGGATTGTTCCTTATATGTGTGTGTCAGTAAAAAGAAACGCATCTCTTTGATGTAGGTTTCCTTTCTCTGAGCAAACAACAGGCCATCCAGGTGCTCGGTCCTTCCTAAGAGGAAAGCTTGAATAGGGCAGTCAGCATATCCAGCTTGTTCCTTGCATTTTGTAGGATTAAACTTCATGCGTTCCTGCAAATAGCTTTGATCACTTGTTAAGGTGGCATATATAGGTGCATGCTGAACTCTCTGTATCATTTTCCCCCGACATATTGCCTGCACACAAAAAGTTGAATTTCTGTGTCATTTTCTTGAGATATCCCTGCTTTCTTTTTTTTCACCTACACATTCAATTTTAGTGTGCCATCTGGTTTCAACCTGCTTAACATTATACTTCAGCCTTTAATGACAGAGGACATCAAGCACCAAGGTCCTTATTTTATTGTAAAAGATGGTATGCAGACCTTCTTTAAATGGTTTCAAATCATCTAAAGCTCCTGTTTGGATGGTTTCAAAGGCAGCCTGAGGTTATCAAGCTTCTACTGCAGAGCTTGATAGCATATCATACTCTTCTAACAGGTTAATCTTTTTAAAAGGCCTCTATCTGAAGTTCTTTGGCTTCATAAATGCTCCTTTTTGCCTACTTCAAAGCTAGGAAATAATTTTTTTATGTGAAAATTGCATACAAGGTTGTCTTAATTTGTCTTGACAGGTGCAAGCTGTTCCTAAAAGCCAGGAAAAAAACCCAACAAAACCCCTAACTTATAAATGCATAAAATAATTTGTGTCATTTTTATGCTCCAGACTGAGAAGACTGAGGCATCCTTTAATACTTGATGCTTTAAAATCTTGAGTCCTCCTTATTTCTGGAGAAGTTACTGAATCAAAATAGTGTAGACCTTCAACTCAGGAATCTGACCTTAATTTTGAAGTGTTTGCAACTGCTGGAATAGCTGTAATAAATACCCCAGTGAGTTTGGGCTACATTTTGCTGCTTCATCTTTGAATACAGCAGCTTTTTATGTAGGAGAACTTTCTGAGGCACGCTAAATAACCTCCATAAGTGTCCTGGGGTTGGTCTCCACAGCGGAGGCTTCTCTGATTTCCTGATGTGCACCAGGGATTGTGCTGGCCTGGAGACAAACTGCTGGCCAGGACAGATTGTGCTGAACCTTTCTGTTCCTCAGCGCAGAGTCGTGGTCCATGTGTGCGGAAGAGCAGCGCTTTGGCAGTGCCTGTTGTGTCCCATGCGCCTGTCACGGTAAGAAGGCCACACGACTTGGCAAGTGGCAGTAAAATAGATTGTCTGCGCGGTATTAGATTGCTTCTGGGTTTTGTACACACAAAAGGCTGGTTTTCTTGGGTGGATTTCTGAGGAGATGTTTTATTTCCTTAGATTTTAAACCGTGATTTCTGCTTGTGTATAGGCCGCTTAGGGAGATATGAAATCCCAGTAGGCACCAATCTGCATCTTTAGGCGCTTTAAGTATCTTTACAGTGTTGTCCTTCACTTATCCACAGCGAGATAGCTCCTCAGCAGAAGCTAAAATTCTCTATAGAAATACCTCAGCCATACAGAAATGATGCTTTCTCCATAAAAATTATAGAGTCATTTTGCTAATACTCCCAAATAATTGCACAGCAAGGATCAAATTATCTGTTATATTTTGCACGTTTACCCAGAGATCTAAAAGAAACTTTTGCTTTTTTTTTTTTTTTTTTTAGCAGAAAAGTCTAATTGGAATGGATGAAAAGGCATTATTAAATACCAGAATGAAGATCGCCAGGGAAATAATCTAACTGCTGATACTCTAATGATACTCTAATGTTAACTCAGTGCTTCTAAATAATCAGTAATCAGAAGCTTGAATTAGACTGAGATAGATTGAGATAAGTGCTCCACTATTCAAAGTGAGTGCAAGAGATTTGGTGGAAAGTTCAGTGCAGTCAGGGAAAAAATGTACTGCATTAAATCTGCAGGACTAAAGAAATCATGCTTCTATTTTATTTTAAGTAAACACATTATCTTTTGATATATCTTGGTCTTTCTTCACGTGAATTGTGAATCATGCAGCACTTCAAGCCCTGATTAATATTCTTAATTGCTCTCCCTTTTTCGTTCTTGCAGCTGGCAGATGGAACGCTGCAGATCAGACAGTGCGGTATGAGTAGTGTTTATACTGCTTGTGAGCAAATGGTGTCACAGTCTGCATGTTTATCCCCTTTGATCCATACACAATTGGAACAAGGTGCAATAATCAAGACTTGCCTTTTTCTTTTTTTTTTTTTTTTGTTTGTTTTTGTTTCTTTTTCTTTCCTGTCTCTGTGGTATTAAGCCTGATGGGAGCAGATGATAGGACATAGACCGTGAGCCAATCTCTGTAATGCCAAACACTTTGCAGCAGCAAGGAGGTCTGGAAATCTTGCAGGACATGCCAGGGATATGCCTGTCTTCCACCAAATTCGGCTGAACATTCCTTAGTGGGAGTGTTGATTGTTTCCATGCTTTTTCATGTCAGTGCTAATTTGGGTGGACATACAATGAACCCAGAAAAAAGAGCATCATATTAGTGAGAAGCTGAGCGATGATACCTAATTATCTGAAAAGTGAATGAAGGATCAATAATTCCCTCTGTTTGCTACGGGCAAACAAGGAGTGCTCTAAATGAAACAATCCTAATTACTCTAGAAGTTTTAGGCTGTTCAGATCTTCCTGTTTCTTGTGTTTTAGTTGTTATCTGGTCAAACTACCTTCCAGGTAAAAGAATAACTTTTCTCACTAATAGCAATGCAAACTCTATTTTGATATGAAAAGCAAAAACCTTCTTTCTCTATCATGGCTGTTAGCAAAATCAGTTAATAAACAAAGCAGAAGAGTGGCCAGTTAATTTTATAAAATACACATTGGTTTTTGATACTAAAATTGGATGACATTTTATCTGGTCAGCATTGCTATCACAATCTATGTATTTGCAATGAAAATATTTTAGCTTAAGAAAAGGCATTATGCTATGCGTAATTCAGTTGGCTTTTGGACACAGAAAGATTTGTGTATTTTTCAGTTAGATTTGTAGGAGGATATGTGTTTTCTCAAGCATCATGTAGGACTTGTAATCGCACCAACCCATGAAGGCACCAGAGTCTGACCAACATAACGGAAGGTGACTGGCTAAAATTTGGGGTTCTACTTTGAATATTCCTTTTGCTGGAAGAATGCAGGTAATGAATCAAATGACCTCATGATTGCTTAGATGTCTCTATAAAAATAAGAAAAAAGAAGATGTATAGTATCACAGATTATGATGCCAGCGCATAGCACTGCAGCAGAGCCTCTGACCTCAGGCTTCATAATTGCTCATCGGCTATTTCTCTGAAATGTTTTGGTACTTTGGCACTAAAAGGACTCCGTGATTACAAGAATGATGTCAGCTTGCAGGAATTCAAAGACGTGTGTATTGGAGAACATCCAGTGAAACTACTGGATGTGATGCTACAAGACGTCCATTTAATTGCCCAGGAATATCCTGAATGTGTTTCCATTTAGGAGCCATCAGTTCCACCCTGGCTGCAGCCTCGGGCATCAATGCAAAGTGATGCAAACTCAGCTCAGTAATTCCTGTACTTTTCATCCATAAGGTGGAAGTCTAAGCAGGTTCCCACACTGGCATACAGACGTATAAGACTCCTTTTCTTATAGTTTCAACTTCTTTGAATTGAAACTATATCTCAGTTTATGTTATCATTCTCGCTATTAACAGCTGAAGGGACTCCTGTAAGCTGCAAGTGTCTGGTTACAACTCCCTGGATGTGCCAATGGTTCTTTCCATTGCTGTAGTTGTCACTGACCTTGCATTTTTGTTGGAGTATTTGTCACAATGCTAGTTTCTCATAGTTGCTCCATAGGTTTGTGAAATGTTTTATGCATTCTGTGCTGGAAGCCAAAGCATCATGGGGTTGCATGCTGTACCAGCACCTTTTTATCTTGAACAAAACTACCTCATCGGTTTTTTTGCTCTGTTGTCTGTAATAATTATAATTAAATTGCTTAAGTTGGAATAAAATTCTGTCATGTGTTTCCTGTATCTAGCAGGGTAGAGATGTCCCTTTTGATTTGATTTACCACCTTAATGTACACAGGGCCCAATTCTTCCTCTGGCAATATGTGACAGTTATAACACAGTTCTCATTCCAGGCAGAACTGAGGCTAAAAACAGAGGTGTATTAGAGAAATTGTCTGACACAAATTGGTCCAGTTCTTGCAGGACACCAAATCAACAAGCTTAACATCCGCAAACCAGGATTTTTTTCCTCCTTCCAGGCATCCCAGCATTGCTGTTCTTTAGCATCTGAACTCGTAGTGAACTGTCTGTTCTAATAGGCTTCATCTTCATTACGGGATAATATACTGTTTAAGTGTAAATCAGTAATTAGATGTTAGTGCTCTTGAAGTGTGATTTATTAGGAGGAAGCTAAATTCCAGTAAAACTAATAAACTTCTATTTGAATGCTGACAGAAGATGAATAGAGCATCTGATCATTCCTTATATCTTTAAGAAGTGTCTTCCTAACAAAATCAGATACTTTAAATATCTAGATCTCTAGCTCAAGACTTATTTGACATTTCATTATCATATGAATTACATTTTAGCTTGGCAAGTTTAGACATACAGTATTAAGTATTAAGTACGATGTGAAAAATTGACTAGGAGAATTATAAAGATTCTAATATCTCAGCATTTTCTTTGCTTTTATTGATCACTGCAATCTAGCTGATGTGTCAGCAGCCAAAAAGCATTCTAAGTAAGTTGATATATTAAAAATGATACAACCTTTTATCTAGATTTATATGAGATGCAATCAGGTGACACACCACTGTGGTCTACTTTGTGACTTTCAAAATCGGTTATGTCAAAATCAAAGGAAATTGGTCTGAGTAATATTCATATTTCAGTGCTAGTCGTGCTTATTTATTCACGTATTTACTGTGATGTGGTCCCTAACACTCACTCAGAATGAAAGCCTAGAGACTTATAACTGCCCTAAAAAATTAAGTTTTCCCACAGAAAACTCTTTGCATTTAAGTTGGACCAGATGATCCTTGAGTTCCCTTCCAACCTGGTGTTCTGTGATTCTATGATTCTATGATTCTATAGTGTACGCTTAGGTGATACAAAATTGTTACATCACCCTAGCTATCATATTTTGGCTTTATACAGTTTTTATTAAATTATATGCTGAATAGTACAGGGAAAAATTACTGTTAACAGATCGGATTGTGTTAAGAATTTTTTTTAAGCTTGACTAGTTTAAATCAGATTTATCTGAAACCTGATGTATCATGTAGTAATCTGGGTGGGATCTTTGGTTAAAACAAAGTGATCTCATGTTGTCTAAGTTATATGTGCTAAAAAAGACAGCTTGCTAGTTGTGCAAAAAATGCATATGAGATATTGGTAAAATTTATAGCAAAAAAAGACAGAGGATTTCCAAGTGATGTTTAACAAATAGGTAGTTCTGTTTTAAAATAAATCCCAGCCACGTCTAAATTAACACAGCATCTGCTGCTGAATGTTTCATTTTTATCTGGCAGAACCCAGATAAGTCAGGGAGATGTACAGCCATGTAGATGCAAACCTATTCCTTGTGCTGAGCAGGGTAAGTCACTGAAGGGGGGTGGTCCAGGGAGAGACGGGTCTCAGGCACAGCTGGGCTCAAATTCGTATTGTGACACAAAGTTCCCTGAGGTAAGCAGGGAAAGTCCAGCAGGCCTTTACCCAACAAAAGGGGTTATTTTCATTTTCAGTGGGTCATAAAATCCTGAGGGCGGTTGAAGATCTAAGGAAAGGCTTGTGCTCTCCATCTCCTACTTTCCTAAATGAGGTTTATTGAACTTTTTTATTTTACAGTGTACTCTGGAGTCACAGAAAATAAACTAAAGATGACATTTGTTTCCCTTCAGCAGTCTGGAAACAAAGATCATTGCACAGGGCAGCCCAACAGCGTCTCTCAGGACTGTGCTGGAAACCTCCTGAAGGCATGAAGAAGGTACAGAAGCGAACAGTACAATTGTATCAACATATAAGGAAACATGGAAAAACCCCAGCCTACAAAAATGGTATGTTTCCAGGCTGTGCGTCTTTCAAAATAGCACTGTGCATAAGACAATGTGGAGGGAAAAGTGATGAAGAAATAGTAAAATGACAGTCAAAGGAAAGAAGATGCAGTCTTACTTAGGACTCATTGGGAGGACCTGCATGTCTGGAAACCCAGGACCCATTGGGTCCTTCTGCTTTTATCTTCTTCCTTCATCTTCTGCTTTGGTGACACTGTGTTTTTTTGGGAAAATGAAACATAAGCCTTAAGAAAGCCTGATGTGAGAGGAGTGTGTGCCTGGAGATTGTTTCTTTACACTGTGGAGGTGGATGCCACATACCTGCTTTGCTCCTTCACAGGGTGCTGTTCTTGCTGTGACACGCATAGTGTTCGTCTAGACTTCTGCATCTGTCTGGTCTTTTCTATAGGAAAACTTCAGCAGCAAAGCTGGTCTCCAACTTCTTCACCAGGTTGCTTCTTGTCTTCTACCTTTACCTCTGAAAAAGCCCATTTATTTGCTATGCCAGCTTCTATTCTTCTTCACTTTAGACCCCAGAAAGTGCTCAGAACACATTTGACTTTCTCTTTCAGCTCACCTCTCTTTCCTTTATTGTCCTGTAATTTTAGCGTGTGTCAAATACACAACCAGAAACATACCTTTTCCTCTTTGTTGTTGTTAACTGCTTATTTCTTTGTAGGTAAGGATTTTCTTCAAGGAAAAACATCACTAATGCAGCTGATATGAACATATATTTTTTTTTTTCCTGCATGGATATATTTATAATATCCTTTTCCAGCAACATTTCAGCAAGGAAAGTGAAGAAATTTAATGTTGCTGCCCAGTGGAACTCTCTTCCTGACATCTAGTCTGTGTGTTGTGCTCATGCCGGTTACAGCAGGAACATACATCAAGTTAACCATATCCATCTCTCCAGCACAGCAAGGTGGGCTTTAATCTACAGTTTGTAGAAGCCCCCCTGCTCTGTCAAAAGACTTTTTTCTATTATCTCTAACAGCCCATAGCCTCTTGCTCTGCTCCCTTGCTTTTCTTTCCTATTACCATTTCCAGATTGAATGTCTGATCTCCAGTTGCATCATCCTGACCACAATATCCTAGTGTCCTTTTAGCTTCTGTTTCTCCTGCTCACGCTCTCTCATGCGGCTGATATATTGCACCTCCAGAAATAAAGGGAGATTTATCAGGACTGTGCTACACTTCTTCCCAATCAGCCCTTCTTTGAGAGCAGAACAAGTGCTGTCTTCCATTTAACACTGCTGGCCCTTGCCCAATTTCAATATCTAGTGGGAGGATTTTTATATTTGAAAAGTGGTGCTTGTTTATGCTGCCAGAATTAAACTCCTTTTTCTATTCAAGGTAGAGTTCAAGCAGTTTCTGCTCAGATATTCCTGCCCTGCCCTACCAATGCTTCTCGAGAAGCTACAAGTTGTGTGAGCCCAATGGTTCCCTGACCTTTACCAAGACAGGAAGCCATTCTAGAAACAATAGAAAGTGACCATTGTCTTATTTATAACAGACTATAAAAGGATAAAAAATATACTATGTTGAAGGTATATAAAATCCTCAGCGGCCAATAAAACCCTCAGTAGCCAATAAAGCCAGTTCATGGAGCTGAAACCTCTGATAGCCTCTGCAAAGGGGATGTTTGGGTCAGCCCTGCTGTGGAGACGAGCGGTTTCCATACAGAATGAGGTATTTTTCAGGAGGAGAAGTACTTTTAGGAGGAGAAGAGCTTTTACTTTTAAGTAGCCCAGTATGAATAGAAAAAAGCATGTGGGGATTTCTGAGCAAGCTGTGCATAAGGGATGGCTCTCCAGGGCTGACCTTAGGAACAATGCCAAATCTCCAGATAGTTAGCAGTGGGGTTGATGCTTTCCAGATTAATCAGAGATGAAGAGGGTAGAGGTAGACGTGGAAGACCAGAGTGATCTTAAAAACTATCCTGGGAAATACCTTATTAGTCATTTTTTCTTCCAAGGTGCAGGCCAAGAAGAAGCTTTAGTTGCCGGTCTGAAAAAGAGCTGTAAGTGGAGCTTTGGAGGTAGGCAGACATTCACAAAGGGGATTAATAGTTGGAGACCAGAAACCAAAATACACAACACAAACAGAAAAAGTGAAGACTGTGAATACTGCCTGGATGGAAAAGTCTAAGACCAGGTGAAACTGATTTCCTTTCCAGGAGAGCGTGTCACAACAGGACATCACAGGGATGCCAGATTGCCTGGATGAAACCGCCTTCTAGGTCCCCCCCAAGCACTTTATCTGGTTCCTATTCTGCTGCCCCATGGCATGGTTTGTGTAGAGGCAGCACTAGATAGGACTCTGCATTCACCCTAAAAGGGTTTTTCATTTGTACTGCTTGCTTGGCAGAGATGGGAGAGAGAGGGAAGGTACAAGCGTGTTCCTGTCTTGTTGCAGAGGGCAAGTGCAACGGGGCCAGCAGGCTTTTACCGATGTGATTGCAGCTGCAAAGAGTCTTGTCTATGTACTCTGGGGTCCCAGTGACTTAAGTTTTATATCAGTGAAGCTTTACTGATTGCAACAGCTATTTTTCTGATTCACATCATCTTAAAGGAGATCAGCACCTGAAAGATGCAGCTCGGACAGGAGACATCAGCTGCATCTTCATGGCATCCTGGGTGGCAGAGAGAGGGGCTTTATGCTGGAGTTCCACTGAAATGAGAACAAAGCTTCAGGGAGATCAGAGCTCTGCTCAGCACCTTGCACAGCATGGTTCCTTCCTTCCTCCAGCATCAGTGATTTCCAAAGCACAACTACAAACAAAATCCAAATCACTTGATTGCACGAGGAGATTGAGTATGTACACACATTAAAGTCCTGTGGATGGCATCATCATTTACTGAAACAGTCCATTTATGATTTCAGTATAATTACTGCTCCCCACAATGGGAATGGGGATTGTGAAGGTTGCTCTTTCATGCTGCAAAATATGACTAAACCCAACCCCTACTGATACACACTACTGGGGTCACCCTTCATATCTGAAGTTTAGTCTCTGTTTTGTGTTCTTCAAAATTTCTCTGGAATGAGAGGTGAAGAAATGTGATTTTGAGACTTATTGAGAGCAGGAGATATTTCTATCAAGCCTCCCAGAATCACATTTTTGGCCTATTTCTGACAAGCCTGCCCTGTTCAGTGTTTTTATTTATGGGCATGTTAACAAAATACTGATTTGGGATATATATTTTTCCCTTCAAGAGAAAAAGCTTTCACATTTGGGTTGGAAATGAGACTGTTTAAGCTGTTGCTCATTTTGCACTGGAGCTGCCACATCTGCAGCTGGAACTGTGCCGAGTCTCTGATGGAAGAATAAGCAGATGGACTTATAACCTTTACAAAGGGTATATTACAGCAAAGCAAATGGGAATTAAATTAGTGAAGCTGTTCACTCAGTCATTTTATGTGAAAATGGGGAAAGTTCAAACATATCTTCGTATTGGAAACCGTTCTGTGCTCATCTTTTTCCGGTTTTATTTTATTTTATTTTGGCGAGAGAGAAAGCAGAAGTTCCTCTGCCCCATTGGTACCATAGCGGGAAAGTAAAAATTCATTATTTTGTTCCAGACACAAAAACCCTTAGTGGGATTTTGAGAAAACACTAGACTGGAATGTAGGACTGAAATCACTGAAAAGTGTTGTGTTTTAACCCCAGTAGGCAGCTAACGCCTCCCCCAGCACTCGCTCACTTCCCCAGTGGGATGGGGGAGAGAACGGGAAGGGTAAAAGAGAAAACTCATGAGTTGAGATAAAAACAGTTTAAGAAGTAAAGCAAAAACTGCACATGCAAGGAATTCATTCCCCACTTCCCATGGCAGGCAGGTGTTCAGCCATCTCCAGGAAAGCAGGGCTCCATCGCGTGTAACGGTGACTTGGGAAGACAAATGCCATCACTCCAAATGTCCCCTCTTTCTCCTTCTTCCCTAGCTTTTGTTGCTGAGCATGACATCATACGGTATGGGACATCCCTTTGGTCAGTTGGGGTCAGCTGTCCCGGCTGTGTCCCCTCCCAACCCCTTGTGCACCCCCAGCCTACTCGCTGGTGGGGAGGTGTGAGGAGCAGAAAAGGCATTGGCTCTGTGTAAGCACTGCTCAGCAATAAGTAAAAGCTCTCTGTGTTATCAACACTGGTCTCAGCATAAGTCTAAAACACAACCCCATACTAGCTACGGTGAAGAAAATTAACCCTGTCCCAGCCAAAACCAGTACAAAAAGAAATCTCATAAAGACAGAGGTAAAGACATTAATGGGAAATGAAAAAGATGTTTTTTCTTTTTTTCTTGTGCATAATGAATGTGATTTAGATGAACAAGTACAGGTTCTTCTTTTTAAATTACACTTTTCCTTAAGGCATATTCTTGACTTTCTCATTAGATTTGATGTAAGACATTATGAAGCAACACTTCTTGACCTTAGATCCAAGTCTGGAGGGTGATGAATTCTATCTTAGCACCTCACGTGTTTCACTGGGACTTTTGTTTGGGATGAAAAAGTTAGTACTATCATTACTCAGTGCCAACAATATTAAAAAAAATAAAAATCATACAATTAACTTGGAAATTAGGCAAGGAACCCAAGAAAGGAGTTTTCTTTAGCATCCTGCCTATAAATATTTCCTTCAGGCAGAATCTCTCTCTGCTGCTTTTGCAGTCAAGGAAAGTGTCGCCTCTTCTGGTTTCACACTGAGCAGAGCAAACTGGACAAAACTGTAGGGTAGGAGAGAAGCAGGCTTACACAGATCATAACTTTTAGGTAGAGCATAAGGCAAAAAAGACATGAATAGGTACTACAGCCAGCAGAAAGAATGTTAACAGAAAGAATTAACTACATATTTAGTAGAAAGTATCCAGCCTGTCTTATCTTCAGGTTCAGTGGTGCTACTGATGTGCCTCTGGATAAACTAAAGCAAAACCTCATTAAAATGTAGCTCCTGGTGATTCTCGTGAAGGCTGCATTATCCAGAGCAGATGATAGCAATAACAAAAAAGCGAACACGTCCATTTCTTTGTCTGATTGGCAGCTCCGTAATAAATACTACATAACATGCCAGAAATAATATGAGAATAGGTCATGGAAACACAGCGGTCTTGATATTTCAATGAGCTGGGTTCCAGCCAGCAATGCACATTTTAAACATGGCCAAAGATAAAGATTAAGTTATTAAGGTTATACCGAGGATCAAATAATGACATGGCTACAGGCTGAAGGGGAAATCTAGTCTCAGAGCAAGAACTCTGAAGAGAATATGGGATGCTAAGCATGCTGTGGCTGAAGGGAATATTTTGATTCTTAAAAGGATAAAAGGCCAGAATTGCTGATAAGACACAGATATGATGATATCTACCTTAAGTTTAGCAAGGCTTTTGACATTGTCTCTGACAACTTCCTTCTATACAAGTTGGGATATTATGGGCTGGCTGGGTGGGCTATGAGATTGGGGAAAGTAACTGTCCAGGTCATTGGGCTGAGTAATTAATGGGTTGTACTCAACATGGAGGCCAGTAACGTGGACTTCCTTGGGGGTCTGTACTGTGACCTATCCCGTTTATTGTGTTGTTGTGCTGACCCTATCTACCATACAGCCCATCAGTATTCGCCTTATATAGCCTATATGTGGTTTGCAGTCTGATGTGGACACCAGGTGCCCCCCAAAGCTGCTCTGTCACTGCCCTCCTCAGCTGGGCAGGGGAGAGAAAATATAACAAAAGGCTCCTGGGTCGAGATAAGGACAGGGAGAGATCACTCACCTGTTACCGTCATGGGCAAAACAGACTCGACTTGGGGATATTAATATATTGCCAATCAAATCAGAGTAGGGTCATGAGAAATAAAAACTAAATCTTAAAACACCTCCCCCCATCCCTCCCTTCTTCCCAGGCCCAACTTCACTCCCCATTTCTCTCCCTCCTCCCCTCCAGCAGCACAGGGGGACGGGGAATGGGGGTTACGGTCAGTTCATCACACGGTGTCTCTGCCACTCCTTCCTCCTCAGGGGGAGGACTCCTCACACTCTGCCCCTGCTCCAGTGTGGGGGCCCTTCCACGGGAGACTGTCCTCCATGGACTTCTCCAATGTGAGTCCTTCCCACGGGCTGCAGTTCTTCACCAACTGCTCCAGCGTGGATCCCCCACGGGGTCCCAAGTCCTGCCAGCAAACCTGCTCCAGCGTGGCCTCCTCTCTCCACGGGGCCACAGGTCCTGCCAGGAGCCTGCTCCAGCGTGGGCTTCCCAAGGGGTCACAGCCTCCTTTGGGTGCCTCCACCTGCTCCAGCGTGGGGTCCTCCACGGGCTGCAGGTGGACATCTGCTCCCCATCATCCTCCATGGGCTGCAGGGGGACAGCCTGCCTCACCATGGTCTTCATGGATTGCAGGGGAATCTACTCCGGCACCTGGAGCACCTCCTGCCCCTCCTTCTGCACTGACCTAGGTGTCTGCAGAGTTGCTCCTCTCCCATATTCTCACTGCTCTCACTGGATGCAATTGCTCCTGGTGTGTTTTTTTCCCCCTCCTTAACTCTGTGATTCCAGAGATGCTACCACCATCACTGCTGGGCTTGGCCTTGGCCAGCAACGAGCCTGTCTTGGAGCTGGCTGGCATTGGCTTTATCGGACATGGGGGAAGCTTCTAGCAGCTTCTGACAGAAGCCACCCCTCTAGCCCCCTGCTACGAAAACCTGGCAATGCAAACCCAATATATATGTGTGTCAGTGATCTGGAAGAGAAGGCAGATGATATCTGCATCGGCTTTATGGATGATAACAAATTGGGGAATCACAGAATCACAGAATGGTAGGGATTGGAAGGCACCTCTGGAGATCATCTAGTCCAACCCCCCTGCTAAAGCAGGATCATCCAGAGCAGGTTGCACAGGATCACATCTGGGCGGGTTTTGAATATCTCCAGAGAAGGAGACTCCACAACCTCTCTGGGCAGCCTGTTCCAGTGCTCGGTCAGCCTCGGAGTGAAGAAATTTTTTCTCATGTTCAGATGGAACTTCCTGTGTTCCAGTTTATGCCCATTGTCCCTTGTCCTGTCGCTGGGCACCACTGAGAAGAGTCTGGCCCCTTCCTCTTGACATCCACCCTTTAGATATTTGTAAGTATTAATGAAATCCCCTCTCAGTCTTCTCTTCTCCAGACTAAACAGACCCAGGTCTCTCAGCCTTTCCTCATACAAGAGATGCTCCAGTCCCATGATCATTCCCGTAGCCCTCCGCTGGACTCTCTCCAGTAGTTCCCTGTCTTTCTTGAACTGAGGAGCCCAGAACTGGACACAGAACTCCAGATGTGGCCTCAGCAGGGCAGAGTAGAGGGGGAGGATAACCTCCCTCCACCTGCTCACCATGCTCTTCTTAATACACCCCAAGATACCATTGGCCTCCTTGGCCACAAGGGCACGTTGCTGGTCATGGAGAGCTTGTTGTCCACCAGAGCTCCCAGGTCCTTCTCTGCAGTGCTGCTTCCCAGCAGGTCAACCCCTGACCTGTACTGGTGCTTGGGGTTATTCGTCCCCAGGTGCAGGACCCTACACTTGACCTTGTTGAATTTCATCTGGTTCCTCCCCACCCAACTCTCCAGCCGGTCCAGATCTCGCTGAAAGGCAGCACAGCCTTCTGATGTATTGGCCACTCCTCCCAATTTAGTATTGTTAGCAAAATTGCTGAGGGTGCACTCTGTCCCCTTGTCCAGGTCATTGGTGAATATGTTGAACAAGACCGGATGCAGTACTGACCCCTGGGGCACACCACTAGATACAGGCCTCCAGCTAGACTCTGCATTGATTATCACAACCCTCTGAGCCCTGCTCTTCAGCAAGTTCTCAATCCATCTCACTGTCCACCCATCTAATCTACCCTTCCTAAGCTTTCCTGTGAGGATGGTATGGGAAACAGTGTCAAAAGCATTACTGAAATCAAGGTAAACAACATCTACTGCTCTCCCCTCATCCACTCAGCTGGTCATGCCGTCATAGAAGGTTATCAGATTGTTCAGGCATGATTTCCCCTTGGTGAATCCATGTTCACTACTCCCAATACCCTTCTTTTCCTCCACATGCTTAGAGATGACCCCCAGAATGAGCTGTTCCATCACCTTTCCAGGGATGGAGGTGAGGCTGACTGGCCTGTAGCTTCCTGGGTTCTCCTTCTTGTCCTTTTTGAAGACTGGAGTGACATTGGCTTTTCTCCAGTTCTCAGGCACCTCTCTTGTTCTCCATGACCTTTCAAAGATGATGGAGAGTGGCATAGCAATAATATCTGTGAGCTCCCTCAGCACTCGTGGGTGCATCCCATTAGGGCCCATGGATTTGTGGATGTCAGGTTTGCCTAAATGTTCCATAACCCTATCCTCCTCAACCAAGGGAAGGTCTTCCTTTTGCAAGACCTTCTCTCCTACCTCCAGGGTCTGGGTTTCCTGAGGGACAGCCTTAGCAGTAAAGACTGAAGCAAAGAAGGCATTCAGTAACTCCGCCTTCTCTGTGTCTTCTGTCACCAGCAATGTTTGCAGGCAGGATTACTACTCGGAGGGACTTAACCCAGAAATATGGACTGAGAAGAACCTCCTGAAATGGAGGAGAAGAAATGCTGACTCCTGCCCCTGGGAAGGTCAGTGTCCTGCAACAGCACAGGGTGGGTACTGCCTGCTTAGGGAGCAGCTCTGTGGGAAAGGCCCTGGAGATCTTGCTGGGGACAAAGCTGAGCATGGGATTGCAGGGACACTGATAACATAGAGCTCACCAGCACCCTAGGCTGTAAGATCAGGGGCAGAGCCAGGACACCCAGGGAAGTGTTTATTTCCATTTACTTGGCATTTGTTAGATCACATCTGGAATATTGTGTCCAGTTTTGCCCCCTCTGATGCAGAAAGACATCAGTAAACTGGAGTGAGTTAAGGGAAGGCACCAGTGTGGTGGTGAATGGAGCAATTGACCTGTGAGAAGAGGCTGGGGAGCTGGGCTTATTTAGCCTGGAGCAGAAACAGCTTCAGAGAGACCTAACAGCAACCCCCAGTGCCTACTGGGAGGTCATTAAGGAGATGGCATTTGGCTTTTTGGCTGCTTATCTGTTCTCCTTAGTATCCAGTGACAGGCCATGTGGGAATGGATAAACTGCATCAGGGGAGGTTTAGGCTGGATATTAGGAAGCATTTCTTTATCGAGAGGGTGGTCAAACACTGGAACAGGCTTCCTAGAGAGGTGATCAATGCCCCAAGCCTGTCAGTGTTTAAGATGCATTTTGGCAATGCCCTTAACAACATGCTCTAACTGTTGGTCAACCCTGATGTGGTCAGGCGGTTGGACTAGGTGATTGGTGCAGGTCCCTTCCAACTGAACTATTCTGTTCTGTCCTGTCCTGTCCTACCCTACCCTACCCTATTTTTGCAGTGGTGCAGGTGGGGGGGGGGTAACAGAATGGGCAAAATTTGGAATGGGGAGATACTGAGAGAAGGAATTTTTTTTTTTTCACTATGGTAACAGTACAGAGATTGCAGGATGCCCTTGGAGGTTTTTAAGACCCATCAGATTAAATCCCTGAGCAGCCTGATCTGAATTCAGTGTAGACCCTACTTTTAGATCAGTCTAGAGCCTCTTCCCCCCCAAATTATCCTATGGCACTGTGATGTTGGCTGCCAATCTTTCTTCTGGAATTAATGTAGTTCCGGTGTTACTGCTCAAACAAAAAAAAATGTATAATGGCAAGAGGGTTCAAAGACCCAAAAGGAGGGATTAAAGAAACCCTCAGAAAAACATACCTGACTATGAAGCATGAGTGATGGTTCAACTTTTAGCTGACGTGTAAGCATGAGCAAACTTGGGTTTAGTAGGTTCTTGACAGAAGATTATTTGGGCCCATTTAACTATTTGTGAATAAGTCTATCAATTGATATATATCCTTTAAATTGTGCATCTAATTGCATAAATCTTGTGTGAAGTTAAGTAATGAGGATGCTGACAAAGATAATAATGGTTAGAGAGAAAGAAGAACAGAAATCAGGAAATAAACCTGTAGTCTAATTGATATGGTTAGATTTGCATTTTTCAAAGCAAGAAAGATTGCATGCTTGGGTACAACATGTCAAACTAATGAGTGGCTGCAGAGGGTATCTATCTAAGTAATTTGTGATTAGTTATCAGATGCAGTGTATCAAGGCTGGCACCTGAGTGTGTAGCTGCTCTCCATCACTGGAAATCTGCAGTGAAGGCTGCTGGTTATGCAAGGATTTGCTCTAGCTGAGCTCTGACTGCAGGACCTGAAGCAGGGAAGTCCTATGACTCCTGGCATACACAAATTCAGGTTAGTCTGCCACTGTAAACCCTCTAGTCGTGCTGGCAGGGCCAGTGGATGGAAGGGAGGGCATAGCTGATGTGTCTGTGAGAAGCCTATGGACACAGTGTTTTGGAAAAGCTTACGCTGGTTGAGTGGAAATATGGCAATTACAACGTGTCGACTCCTAACTATGAGGCTATTCAGTCCTTATTGCTGACAGAGGGGGGTAAAAGCAAGGCTATTGTTGTTTACTATTACTTGAGAGACATCTGAATTTCTTAAAGTCACCATTAAGCAATTATGTCCCTTTACCCAGTACATAAAAGGACACATAATTTCTAAAAACTGTGTTGATGATAGGATAGCACAGAAATAACTCATTTTCACAGTTAAGCAGCACTTTACAGCTACCATCCATCAAATTCTTACAAAGCTCTGTAAGTGCACTTCACATTGCAAATCTACAGTGCTGGATTTATTCTTCATCCACGAGCCTCTTCTGCACAAATATTCGGAGTAGTTTCCATGGTTATTCCTATACCTGTAAACTAAGCAAGGTCAGGCCATGGGCACGTGCAGGGGTGTGTGCTCAGCTTCACCGTGAAGTTGTTATCCCAGTCCTAGCAGAGCTTTGGCTTGCTGCAACTGGTGCTTTCCAAGAAAATGCTCAGGCAAGGCTGGGGAGACAGCACGAGCCAGGGGCAGCGCCCAGTAAACAGCCTGAATGCAGCCACTCTGGTTTTGGAGATAAGAGAGTTTAGCCAAAAGGATGAAAGTTGTGCTGTGCCAGTTGGCCTCCAGGCTGGAGAATGGTCCCTGGCCCATTTCATGTACTGGAACAGACATAGCTCTGGTTGTGTTCACAAATCTCTCCTTAGCAAATTGGGACCCTGGTGATAGTCTTGCCTGCTGCTTGGCCACCTCTGGCTGCTGGTACACAAAGTCGCAGTCCTGTGAAGGGCAGGCGCTGTGCTGCATGTTCTCTTCTTTGTGTAACGTGGTGCTGTTACAATGCGAGAGGATATCCTGAACTGCCACCTGTGCAAATGAAAACTTGTTCCAATTAACACGTATAGAATGAACACGGCACCAGATAATTACAGGAAGATATCTTTGGAAGGATAAAAAAAAAAGTATTTTTCTTTGGAAAATCAATGTTCTCTCACCCTATCTCTTTAATGAGTGTCCAAACCTGTCATTGCAGCCTTCCCATTGAGACCACACGTCCTCCTCCCCAGGCCATTAGCTGTCTCTTTTCATTTGTGTTGCCATGCCATAAAAAATGAAAACAAACACTGTGGGATCACAAATGTGGCCATAATTCTTTATCATGCAATTTAAAGCAGAAGCTAATAACAAGGAAAATGACTAATACTTGAATAGGTTGCTGCATATACAAACAGTGCAATAATTGTCTCTCAGTCTGAACAAAAAGATAATAAAAATGTTTTACAGTGCTCCTTAATTGTACCAAAAATTGAAAATCAAGACTTTATTGCAGAAAAAGGAAGCATTAATCTGTCTGAGGGCCATTTTGTGGAGAATGCTTCCTGAGGAGGTGTGGTGATAATTACTTATCTTTAATAGGTTTCTGGGTTGTGGAACCAAAATGTGGTGGTGAAGGTGGTATAGGGGTTATTTACGAGTCCCTAAGCCACCATGCTCCATTACATCCCATGTCTAATGTGACTTGCAGGTCTGCATTTTCAGCATGTTTGTTTGGGTCCCTTTTAGCATCCAGCTGTTGCAGGTAGTCGAAAGAAATCTGCTAGCTGAGTCATTCAACAATGTCACGTGAATTTGTTGCTTTTCTCTGCAGAGCATCATGCTGGCAGCTCAGAGTGCAGAAAGGGCTGATGGAACGTGGTGATGGCCATCACTTATAGGAATCAGGCAGGCAACAGAAAAAGAGAGTTGCAAAAGATGATACTGCAGAGCAGCAGATCAGGGGGGTTGTGGCCAGAGGGCCAGCAACAGTGAACAGGCAGGAGCTTGGCTCAAATAACGTCAAGGGACAGGAGTCAAGGGGAAGTTGGTTTAAGCAGAGTAGTGGAGGAGACTGAGCGCTCTTCCTGTTTGAAGTTAATGGAAAAATTCTCATTGACCTTCAGTATCGGGAAGGGATATATTATGCATTAGGATTTTGTTCTTGCTAAAGGGTCAAGCTAATGCTTACTGTAAGCTAATTACTGAACAAGGTGGTTTAGTTTTTTTAACTTAATTTGATAGAAATCACCTATTGGCATCGCTTTTTAGAAGGACAACAAAACACATTCCCTGCTAACTATTGCCTAACTTAGACCTGGCAAGTAATTTTGCTTTTTCCCCAGGATTCCCATATGACCTTGCAAGAACTTTTTTTTTGCTTGGTGGATATCAGAATTCTATTTAAATATAGATGTTCAACCTTCTTTCTGTGGTTTGTGATTTGCTCATGATTATTCTGCATTCTTCAGGGACACATGTATTGTAAATATATACAGACTATAAGTTCAGCTGACAGCCCCTAGAAGGAATGAATGGTGCTAATAACCTATCTTCAGTTATTGACACTTAACTCTCTGTCTCAGTGGAATAAAGTTCAGTCTCTCAATGCCAAGTAAAACTGTATAGATTATTTCTCTAATCTGAAAAAGCCTGGTCTACTGAAAATGAAATAGTTCTCTAGTAACTCCCATTCAGAGAGACATGGAACAGTACCCTCACATTTTATCTATCTATCTATCTATCTATCTATCTATCTATCTATCTATTTATTTTTACTTTCAATATCATTGTATTCATGTTTTGGGATGTGAGCAGAGTTTGAGGGTAAGTTAACATAAAATGTAAGAGGTTGGAAAATTGGATGGGCCACTGTCCCTGCTCAGCAATCTCTTGGGTGGCTTTTGGGGTTTGACCTTTTTACATTCTCCCTACACTTTCCTGAGGCATCCTTTTATATTGTTCATTATATGCTATATATGTATTCTGTATTATATAAATTAATGAAAATATAATAAACATTTATTATTTTAATTAGTAATCTCTGTCTTCACATTGCATACTTCAACTTGTTCCCTGACCTCTGCAAGGGAGAAATTAATTGCTATAGTATGGATGTCAAGAACAATTCAGCCTCAGAGGGAGAAATGCACACATGACATAGTACAGATGAACAGATAAGAAATGAATGAATGCAGAAATTTAAGAATAAAATAATAACATTAAGACATTTTGGAAGCATCTTTAATGCACGAAACACTAGAGTTATCAAGAAACATTTGTGAAAAGGCTTGTGTCACTATGAGCAGGTAGGTTAAATATATATATCATAACTGCAAAGTGGATGGAAAAATAATTTTGATTTATTTAGGATGCCATGTAACTTTGAGGCAAAGCTGGCTGTAGAAGCACTGCAGCGCATATGTCCACAGCTCAACTGTGAATCCTCCCAGAAATGTGCTGTGATGAAAATACAGACTCCTATATTTGAATTACTTGGGATCAAAGCAGGGATTTTTTTCCCCCTGTAGCTATTAAATATTGTCATCTATCATTGTTAGAAGAAGTACTTAATGACACTTTAAACATAATTTATCACTCAGTCTACAGCAGTAAAAATCCCTAATCAGAAAGCCCAGACAAGAGGCTAGCACCTTTCAGACTGATCTGTGTAAGAGAGTTTGATGTAAGAACGTACATTAATTTCAACAATGTGATTACTAGAGGATTTTGGCTTGCTAAGATGGTGGTGGTAACTGGAGTACTTAAAGAATAAGACTAAAATATAGCAGCTACTTTGTTCTATGTAATGATAACTGTCTTTTGCCAAGTCATACATGTGTGAGCTGTATGCTAACTAGTACGTGCTGACTGAATGTGTAGAAACCCACATTTCCCTGAGATCAGCCAGCTGACACAAGTAGCTTCATGTCTTCTACATTTCACTAATTAGAAGTAACCATGTCCTAATAATGCGAAACCCTTATCTTAGGCTCTGGATAAATTTCCTTTCATTACAAACTAGGGTAACAAACCATGGTGTGCTGTGCTACCCTTCTAATAATTTTCCTTGCTTCCTTCATGACTTTGGAGAGCTTCTGTGAGATGAAGAAGGAGATCCAAGGCTAAATATGGACTGTGCTGATGTGGGCAGAAAGAGCTAGTGGTGATGGGGAGCACACTACAGGGGTGACATGCTTCCTAGAATTGGGAGAAGGAGCAGAAGGGAGCAGTACTATTTTGTATTGAGTGACCTCTAGCAGGTATCTGAAGCTCAGTATGGGAAGATCTAGCAATGGTTTAACTCCTGTGATTTTGATGATCTGGGATGATGCCAAGCACATGCTTAGTGGCTGTGTTCTAATATAATCCAGAAGATGCTTCACAGGGGACACTACCTGAGCAGGATAGTTTGCAATTGGAACACCTCTTCTGTGAAGACAGGCTGAGAGAGTTGGGGTTGTTCAGCCTGGAGAAGAGAAGGCTCTGGGAGGCCTTATAGCAGCCTTCCAGTACCTAAAAGGGGCCTACAGGAAAGATGGAGAGGGACTGTTTACAAGGGCATGGAGTGATAGAACAAAGGATAATGGGTTTAAGCTGAAGGAGGGGAGATTTAGATTAGATATTAGGAAGAAATTCTTCACGATGAGGATGGTGAGGCACTGGAACAGGTTGCCCAGAGAGGCTGTGGATGCCCCATCCCTGGAAGTGTTCAAGGCCAGGTTGGATGGGGCTTTGGGCAACGTGGTCTAGTGGAGGGTGTCCCTGCCCATGGCAGGGGGGTTGGAACTAGATGATCTTTGAGGTCCCTTCCAACCCAAACCATTCTATGATTCTATGATTGCCCAGTCACCAGTATTTTGCAGCTAGGAGACCTTGGCATGACAGATAGAAGAGGTGTGAGACCTCTTGCAGAGAACAAAGATGAATCCCTGCGCCCATGGTGTCAAGCGAAAGGAGAAATGACATTTCATTTCACATGCCTATACAGATACTTAAATTAGATTCCTGCAGTAGACATTGTGACTTTCTTTCTTTCCACATTTTTTTAGCTATATCTATCCTAGATGCATGGTGAAGGTTACCAGATCAGTCTTTACTCACTCACACCTGATCAAGCATGTCCACATTTTTCCCACAAGATTAAATAATAAGACCAAGACTGAAGCACAGAGAATATAATAGCTTGTGAGCCAACTATATGATCAAGAATATTCAGAAACTCCTTATACACAAGATGCCACTTTACCTCCTACCTGCTATGATTACTGCATTACGACTATTTAATAACATAGTGACAGTGAGATCAATGGTGCCTGCAGGATGTAAACTTTATCACTGAAACTCCACAGAGTTCAGACGTCTACCTGCTCTCCAACTTGATGGTCTCCACATGGATTTTTAATATTTCCTGCTTCTTGTATAATTTAATTTTTATTCTAAAAATCATTAGAGTTATAAAAGTTACAATCCTTTCCTTTTCTGTGCAAACCAGTGAAATAGTATTTTTTCCATCTGGCTGACATTGCTGATCACAGAAATTGAGGGCGTTCTGTTTTGCTTAGATAAATTTTTATTTGAGACCCTATAGACTCCACAGCACTTCCATAACTCTTGCTAAAAGCAAGCAATGTGTTTGTGCCTGTACCTGTCCCAGAGGAACTGAGCTGGACTTACACGTGGGCAATGCCGGGTGGCCGGTAGCGTTCAGCAGGTGCAGAGCACCCATCGTGCCAGCAAGTTTTGACTGGTCCTTGTCACCTCCTGCTTCTGCCTTGCTGCAAAGTCAACTTGCACTGATTCAGTTGTTAAGTAGCTGGCATTCGTGTTGCATTCCTTTGTCTTTCTCTCCTTTAATTAAAGTAAAAACTCTTTCAGGCAGGGATTTGACTTCCCTATGTTGTTTTATGTCTGGCATAGCCTGACCCTCATCAAAAGCGAGACCTTCTGTCCTTTTACAACTACTGCCACTGGTATTACTACAAAAAATCAATGGCATCATTAGAAAATATACCTCCTGCGTGTTTTAGTGCAGCTGACACCCAGTTGATAGATAGCTACATTAAGCCATAGTAATATCATACTTACATGTCCTTGTTAGTGCTGGTTGAATGATAATATGAACTTTGATTCTCAACTGCTTTTATGAATTTCCCTGGTGAAGTGAGTTTGCTCTTGTTCAGAAATCAGAATAGGTTATCAGAGTTATCTATGAATGTATAAACTTGAACTAGGTTCTCTGCCTTACCAGATTTTAAATTCTGAAGTATAACAGCTACATCAAATAACAACACTGTTGACTAAATAGACGTTGTTGACAACAGGCAGCTGATCATCAGAGCAGAAGCATTTAGAGAATGTGCTTATTCAATTACTCTTTTTATTGCATTACAACTACAGATTTTAGAAAGAAGTGGCATACTCTTTCAGATTGACTTCACGCTTTGGATGCCCACTTTTTCTTCACTTACCTGGTGGTTTGAATTGCATCTCATTATATCCCCATCGCTTCCTCTGTCCCAAAGAGAGTAATAGTCATCTCATGTATTTTCCTTTCCATGTTATCCAGTGATAGATGTTTTCTATCCTACTGATCGACAGGCCCATAAACAAAGCTAATTGTGATGTGTAACCTGTTCCCAATCTTTCGTAATATAAACTGGTGATAAGTGGGCAGCTAAGTTGAAAGGGATGCCCTTAAATAAGTGGCCTGACTCCTAAAGCCTGGAGTGCACTGGTCACTTCTTGAACTGTGTAATTTAGTTATTCATTGATAGCCTTCAGAGTTATTTCATTTTTTTGCTGTCACATATTGGTAGCTATAGGTTTCTACTCTAAATATTCCATGCACTGGTCCAGTAGGCCAGCTCACATCTGTGAATTTCTTCCCGCTCTACAGGACTTCAGTGAAGTAAACATAAAGTGTGTGATCATGATGAGATACACCTGGAAGGGAAGAAGGGGAAAAACAGTGTATTAGATGGACAAATAATTCATGCTGAAATATATCGAGACTACTGTCTACATGTGCATTAGTCAAATTCATGGTTTCTTTGCTAGAGCACATTGCTTTCTATTTGTGGAACTTATTCTGGTATAACATTTCATAGAATCTGCTAGACAGGAAAAAAAAAAGAAAAGAAAAAAGAAAAAAGATAAAGAAAAAATAAAAAAGGGAAGGATTTGGCATAAACAATTTTCAGCTCATTGCTTAGTCTTACTATTTTTGAAGTTTGGGTTTTTGGGTTTTTTTCAGCACCTTTGGTCAGCTGAAAGCAAATAGAGTGAATTTCAAATGGAGTGTGAGTCTGCATATTTCTGGGCTTCCCTAAAAAGAAGTGGTCCCTCATCTTTGCAAGGATAATACAACTGTAAAGACTTTGCCCGCATGCAGTACTAATACTGTCAGTGCTGACTGAAGATCACTATCTGTCAAGACAGATGGATGATTTTTTTTTCAATGACTAATGTTTTCACTAGTCTAATGTCTTTCTACTAATGCTGGTTTAACTTACTTACATTTGTCCATCAAACAGAACAAGTTTTGATCTGCCAATGTTGGCTTTACTTTCATCTTTCTGCTTCCAGCAAGAGCTATGTCCAGGCTGGGGGGTGTTAAAAATCAGCCCTACAAACACATGTTCAGACATTTCCCTTTCTGCCTCTCTGCAGAAAAGCACAGTGGGGATGTCTTAGCTTACAGTTCCTGAAGAGGATCCTGGCTCAGACAAGTTTTTCGTTGCCGAGCACAGAGGTACGGGGCTCTTTATGCACAGAATAACCCTACCATGGTCACAGTGTGCAGCCCTCGTATGGTGGGCTTTAGTGGATTATGAACCCAATTCAGTGACGAACCTACTTCAGCACCAGAGCCTGCTCAGGGCAGTGCCTTAATGGTGCATTTGGTAAAATGTAAAATGATTTGTAAGTGCAAGATAGAGGTAAATGTTGCTAAAGTGGAGAGCAGTGAAGTCTATAATACCTCTTCCATCTATGATTGTAAAAAAAAATGTGTGTTTGTATGTGTTAACATACAGATATAGTGAGATAGACCTGTGGTTTGAAGACTCTGCCATCATCTGTTGAGAAGCTGAAGGCTAAGGCCAACTGAACAACCCTCTTGTGCTTAGGTGATGGCCATGCAGTGAGAATGTTGCACTTGATAAAAATTAATTCAGTTGTGAGGGATGGGGCTGTGAAATTTTGCCTTTTAACAAGGATGAGAAAATACAGTCAACAAGTACTTGATAGGGCCCAAGAGAGGTGGGTGAGAGAGCCCAGGGTGGCTGGATTGAAGAGAGTTTCTGTTGTCTAATTATTGACTTTCCAAATTTAGTGTTCCTTTTCCTCTTCATGTAACCATTTTTGTTTCATACTTAGACCCAGACATGTGAAATTGTTGCTGTAAAATCCCTGTTTGGGGAAATGTTTGATATTCTATGATTTCTGAGTGGAAGTTCAAGCTATAATATTTTTGCTAACTTTCAAAAGAATTTATCAATATTTGAACCAGGCTTTATTTTCTGTCACCACAACTTGCCTAGTAGGTTGTATGTGTATCTGTAAATAAACTGAGCCACACAATAAAAAACATGGATGTGTTTATACTGACACACCTAGGCAGGATATAGATGAGAACCAGATATTGTTCCTGCCCAACATATTTACTATTTAATTTCATAAAAAGTGATATAAAGAAAGGGAGAAGTGCTGTTTCAATGTCAAAGAATGACAGAAGGTAGGTAGACATGATATGAAGAGGTATTTGGGGTTTTGAGTTCGATCAGATAAAAAGTCAAATATTCGGGAACTGGGCTACCCAAACTGACAAGAAGCCTTGGCACAGGGGAGGAGGAACGGGTTAAAGGAGTGTGTGATGCTATATGCACTACCAGCGTTTCAAAATTGCCATTCTGTGCTACTTTATCTTAGAGATTAGAAAATCAATATTTACTTAAATATATGGTGCATTGCTAGCAAATAAAAGTAGAACAGCGTTTTTTCCCTTCTCAATAGGAAGTGACTGGTGATTAGTCATTTGGATGGAATCAGGGGTGGGAAATCTATGACCACAGCTTCTTCAGGCTGAGACTTGTGGGTCTCCATAACCAAGTGACAGATAATAACCAAGATTTGTTTCTTTGTAGCTTGTGAATCCAATTAGTAAGAGACTATGGCCTCATCAGCGTTCTTCAGAGTCCAATGCGAGGAAAACTCTGCCCTGTGGGGAAGTACCTTTATAAAATGAAGCACTAATAAAATATTCCATGGTAAACGCATTTTCTTGCTCAGAGTATCTCAGGATAGATTAATTGGTGCTTGTATGGACTTTTAGGGCTATATACTTTTAGTACTGAGTTCGCAATAGTTATCATAATCTAATCATAAAAATTTAAATTAGACTTCCAACAGTGAACATTTCAATCCAAGATAGCTGGAAAATAACTCCTCTGCAGTATTCTTAATTTACTTAAATAAATTTGTCAGCATTATATATGTGCTATGCATTTACTTTACATAATATATTATTACTATTTCCTTAATATATTATAGTGATATTAAGTGTATTTTTGCACATTCGTAGCTGTGCATAACAATTATAACAACCACTAAGAAATTAGGTGATAGGACATTGCCCGTCAATGTACATTTCCCATTTGGAGCCAAGAAACATGGCAGCAAAATGGATTTTTTCAGAGTTTAATGAGTTCCTGCAAAGTTCAAGGTAAAACACATAAGGACTGGCACTCGCAAAGCTGGATCTTGCATGTAAGTGGTTTGGGCAAGGAAGCATTTTCTGTATACCTACAAAGACAAGTTTTCTTTAATTCTTTCAAGCTCATCTAGAGAGAGCAAGGTCTCAACGGACCTTGCACAGAACTAAGTGGAGTCTGACAAGGGGAAGACTGACAACCTATACAGCTAAATGCTATAGGCCACAGTTATATTTATGGATAGGCTACTCTGCAGAAGCCTTTTATAAGCCAAAACAAATTAAAGGACACATCTAGAGAGGATATGTTAATGAAAAATGCAGTCAGAACTAGGGTTTTGTCTGAGCATGGGATAAGACTTAGAAGAGATGCTTTGTATGGACAAGCCTTGCAACGGTTTGTGGTGTAAAAACAAAGGGAAAGCAGGGTTATTATGGAATGAGGAGCATGTAAAACGTAGGACACTGCAGACAGAGTAGCTGAAACTGTAAATTCTTCAGGTATCACCAAAGCGGATGTGAGAAGTCTGCCTCTACCAGCAGTGGCAGGAGATGCTGTCACGTCAGAAGTTTTTCCCTTATGTGGAGACTGTGCTCCTTTCCCCAAAATAACGCTTGTTCATGTGCTCAGCAATCTTATTCCTTATTATAGGCCCTACCACGTTGCGCGGTGTGGAGGTGAGTCACTGGTCGGTAGTCCCGCTCCCTCTGGAGCTGCTCTCCAGCCGGGAGGCACAGTGGCAGCTGGTGCACTGCCAGTCCTCCAGCACGTGGCTGTTTGCAATGGCACATTACACACTTTGGCCAGCACTTCTGCAATTTCGCGTTTGAACTCCTTCAAGACTCATGGGTTAACACCATCTGGTCCCAATGATTTACTGAAATCTAATCTGTTTGCTTGGTCTGAAACTTCTGTATATTTACTCCAAATTCATCTCACTCTTCTGACTAATCTGCTGCAAAGGTGTCAGGTCTTGGAAGCTCCTTGTCATCTTCAACAGTAAAAATCAGTGCAAGGAAACTACAGAGCTTCCCTGTTGCTCCCTTGTTGTCCCCACATACTCCTTTTACACCTTTGCCATCAACCAGCTGTAGCAGTTCCCAGGTCTGATTCTGACTTTTAATGTACTTGAAGGAGTACGGTAGTTTAAGGAGAGCAAAGCACTATTCAAGTTCTTTTTTAATTAGTATTTCACCAGTATTTAATTAGTATTTAATCAGTATTTCCTCTTTACATTTGACCTGCCATGCTGTGTGGGCTTTTCTGTTCTTATTTGAACCAACTTCCTATTTCTTAAATACCAGCCAATTTGCTAGTGTCCTTACCTGTCCTATTGAGCTATGCAAGTTATTTTCTTGGGCTGCTTTGTCTTTTTGAATTACGACAAATATTTTACCTCCATTTGTAACACACTACTTCTGGATATTCTTCAGGCTTTCATAGTCTTTCTGCTTTTTTAGACTGCTCTCTGCCAGTCTTATGCTTCCACCCCTTGTCTGACTTGAATCATTTTTATATAGTTCCATCTCTTCAAGTTGAATATCCATGTGCAGCATATTGTTTTTCTGCTGTCTTTGACTACCATGTTAAACCTGCTACAGCGTGACTTCTCCATGAGTAACCCTTCAGCTAGGTCCTGTGCACAACTCAAGATCAAGTCCAGAAGAAATTAATCTTGTGTTTTTTAAGACCAACTGTTCTACAAAGGGTCTTTTGTTGCATCCAAAAGAGTTACCTCTGCATCACAGTGAGGTATGGCTCCAGTTCATAGGTGGGTAGCTGAAATCTCCTGCTGTTAGTGTCTCCCCTAAGCTTACAGTATCTCTATTGTCACGTAACACTTCCTGATCGCTGCCATCATCCTGTTTGGGGTGTTGGTTGTGCAATCCAAGCAGTACATGCTGCTATCAGGAATCTGCACCAGAGAGGAGGACTTTTCTTTGTCATAATATTTTTATACTGTTACACTTAATAATATCCATCCCATACATGCTGTTCACTGCATTCCCTTAGTCACTCAACCACTACCTGTTAACCTCTCCTGGGTCTTGGCAAGGGATCCGTCAAGATCAGAAGGAGTGCCACCCCAGTGCCATTTGCACTCTGCTAACCTGCCTTTGAATAGAAGACACAGCAAATCCTCAAAGCAGCCTCCGCTGTGCCAGGCTGCACTCACAAACTTGTCTGAAGTCCCAGGCCACCACTTAGGAACAGCTCTAATCTACAAACCAAAGCTCCCTAAACTCTTCTTGCTTCCCAGTCCCCAGTCCCAAACTGCTTTTCCTCCTCCTCCCTCTCCCAAGACAAACTGCTCTTCAGAGCTTCCTACTCACTCTCCTCTGTTTTCTGTGCTTGCTCATCTGTTCTGCTACTACAAGTGTGACACTTGCTCAGGGTCAGGGCTATGGTACTCGTACGGATCTCAGTACCTACATGTAAATTTCTCATATATCATAGAAAACAAGAGCTTTCTGGTCGTCACCAGTATTAGGTCTTCATTTATTTACCTTATGTTCATGGATTCTCAACATCTTTAAGCTCAGGCTGTTGTGAACATCTTTCTTTCATTCAGAATTATTGCTTAATGTCTTGACACAAGGTTCTTGTCTTTGAAACATGTGCATCTCCTGATAGTGCCATTCAACTGGGCTACCAGGACTGTACAGGGCTCCAAATGCCACCTGTACTATGTATATTTAAGTAGACTTGGTGTCATGAAACAAGACAAGAAATGCAGAATCAGTTTGCATTAAATATTACTATTAAATATGAATCTAGGCAGTTCAGTAGATAATTGGTGTTAATGAATATATTAAATAAGGCATCAAGGAGATAAATACGAGAAGCAGAGGACTGTAATGACCCTTTGCAGTCTCTTCTTCTCCCTGCCCTTTAAACATGCATCACTGTTTCTTTTCACAGCCTTCATTAAATTAGTTCTTCATTAATTGTGAAGTTTCCTTCCTTATTGTCTGTTTCAGCCTTGTGGCTACATTACCCATAGTGCTTCCAGTGCTGACACAATCATCTAATAATAGAAATGCTGATCACTGTAATCTCAGGTGCTGGAAAAGTCCCACAGGTCAAATTCACCTTTAGTGAAACCCTAAAGTTTCCCAGGGACAAGTGTGACACCTTGCATAGCGGTTCATTTAGTTATCAGCCCTGAACATTGCTACTCGAAGGGAAATCTGCTTGTTTAGAACGTGGGTTAGACAAGTGTTACTACAGTAAGTTGCCTCTTCTTTCTTGAGCTACGTGTTCCCTATCTCCCAACCAGTATAGCTGTTCTGACATTAAAAAAAGCAGCTGGAGCAGGTAGTTTTTACCATGCATCTGAATACTCTTTTTAAAAGCTTCATTTATTTGCTTGGTGTCTCACTGGTGCTGAGATAGTGAGCATGCATAATAGTATGAGGATGAGCCTTTCAAAGTTCATACCTGAGGAGGTTTACACAATCAAAATGAAACAGGCATTTTTTTTCTTCTCTTTTCAAATTCTGACATGGTAAAAAAAGTCAAGTTACATGTATGTGCTGAATTATAAACCTTTTTTTTCTCATACGGGTTTTAGTAACTATATTTGATCTGAATTATAGCCTGTCATTGCTGCCTACATTCACATAACACCAAATTTTACTGCATTTTCATGTTTTGCTAAAAGGAAAACTTACAGATTAATAATCCAAATTTGGAGGCTAGGCACACCTTCTTGATAATGGTTAAAAAGGTAAACTAACCCATTTTTGATGGAGAGAGAACTTTTTCTTAAAATATTTGAGAGAAGGTGTAGCTGCTGTCACATTTGGGTGACAGTAAGAAAATTTCAGGACAAAATATTCTGATTAACCCCTTCTTTCACTAAAAGCAAATAAGGGAAGGGATTATTATCTCATTATTTAGGTACCTAAAAGTTAGATTTATACAAGATGCTTAATTTGTGTGAGTAGAGAAATCAGTGTCTTCATGACTTATCTTATCTGAAGACAGGCATCTAAAATAGACCACAATAGTGGAGGTGTTTTTTTCCATCCACTGACTATGCAAAATCTGGGGCAGCTAGCTCCATTTTAGATATCTAACACGTAGACTTCTGAAGTGGGGCGAGATGAAGCTACTCAGAGGTCCCTGAGGGCACCAACAGGTTCCACAACCTTTCCTCCCTACCCAGGGGTAGGCTGTGTTCAAGGCAAGCCCTGGCACGGTGCAGCAAAACCTGGGGTCTGGCTGCTATCCCTGCCCATGCCATGTCGCAGCGATGCCTGTGCCTGGCCATGTGCCATCCTCACCCTGGCCCTCCATGGCATCAAGTCCATCCGAACCATAGCTGCAGGCTTGTCTGGCCATCCCCGGGCTGTGGCTGACCCCGTTCACCATCCCTGTCCCCTCTCTGCTCTTCTGGCTGGGTGCTGTGGAATGATGCTGATTTGGGAAGAGCCATCACTCTTGGCCCCTGGCTTGACTGCGCTCACTCCACAGCTGCTCCTGTACACCTGTCTTAGGTTTCCAAAACACATTCATAAGTGTGTGTGATGCAAAGTCATAGAATCACAGAATGGTTTGGGTTGGAAGGGACCTCAAAGATCATCTAGTTCCAACCCCCCTGCCATGGGCAGGGACACCCTCCACTAGACCAGGTTTCTCAATGCCCCATCCAACCTGTCCTTGAACACTTCCAGGGATGGGGCATCCACAGCCTCTCTGGGCAACCTGTTCCAGTACCTCACCATCCTCATCGTAAAGAATTTCTTCCTAATATCTAATCTAAATCTACCGTCGTTCAGCTTAAGGCCATTACCCCTTGTCCTATCACTACATGCCCTTGTAAACAGTCCTTCTCCAGCTTTCTTGCAGGCCTCTTTAAAATCACTGTTGATACAAAGTAAGGAAGGACGCCTTAATTGCAGTGCTAGAATATTTAAAAAATCCTAACCTTTATTTCAAAGATCCAAGATTTTAAGAAAAGATTAGAGATTTTGGATGCCCAGTCTGGCACAACTTAGATGTGCCTGATTAGAAATGGCTAAGTCTTGTTCTTGGGATATCTGGCCCTTGAACATGTCACAGAAGTTGCACATACAAAACTAAATCACTCTAACTATTCAGTCATTTCTGAAAAATTTTGGCCTACAGATACACAGAAATAAAGTTACTAGCGGTTGCAAGTGGTTAATACGTCTGAAAAAAATGAACCGCTGAGGCTGATGCTTAAATATGAATTTCTGTTCCTAAATTTAGACAGCCATTTCTGAAAATCTTGGCTAATATCCATATGACCTAAATAAGTGTCCTGATTTTCAGACATGCTGAGACTTTTGGCTCTTATTAAAATCAATACCTTGAATACTAACTGCTACCGTTTTGCAGAATTCTTTTGGATGCTGAAATATGTATTTGTGTCTTTAAACCTAAGGCAGATAATCATGTTCTTATGTGTGCTATGTATCCACAGGCATGTGAATGTGTGGGTTTTTGACTTGAAGGACTTGGGCTGTAACTTATTAAACACATCTGACCTAGAGAAAATTGAATCTAAGCAGAAAGACTTGAGAGAGAGAAACTACGTGGGATGGAACTTTATTTCTCTCTCTTGTGTACCCCAAACAATACTAAACAAAGTTTTCAAATTCCTTAGAAACTTTGCTTTTGCTATTGATTTGGATTGAAATGGGAGCTTCACTAACTCTTTCTTTAAATGAAATGGAGGGACAAAGCTGAACCTTTCTTTCTCAAAAAGCTTTTACCCACTAGCGATGTATTGTATACAGTTAGAAGTCCTTACAGTATTAATTGCATGTGTATACAATGGAAAAAGTATAGACTGGACATTAGGAAGCATTTCTTCATGGACAGGGTGGTCAAACACTGGAACAGGCTTCCTAGAGAGGTGATCAATGCCCCAAGCCTGTCAGTGTTCAAGAAGCATTTGGACAGTGCCCTTAACAACATGCTCTAACTGTTGGACAGCCCTGAATTGGTCAGGCAGTTGGACTAGATGATCCTTGTAGGTCCCTTCCAACTGAAATAGTCTATTCTATTCCATTCCATTCCATTCCATTCCAACCGTAGATTAAAAGAATATGCCCATCTTTTTAATCTAACTTTCCTTTTTAGTTTATTATCTAAATGAAAAAAACCCCACAACTTAAATTTACCATGTTTTTTTAAGACTAAGTGAAGGTCTGAAGTTAAAATGCTGAGAGACCCTTATTGTTACAATGCAGACATGAACAGTGACACTTCAATATTTGTTATATTCAATTTTTGCTAGATAAACACTAAAAGAAAGCAGAAGACAAAAACATCTGTTACAGCCTAGGGACATACAGTGAAGCTGCTCAGTGTTACTGCTGGCACATCGACTAATCATACAGACATTGTTAAAACAAAGATTGTTTTTTAATCCTATAGAAGCATAGTATAATAAAAGCTTAAATAGCCTGCAAACATATTTGACATTGACATACAATGCCAGTAAATAAGAGCTGTACAATAGACTGTGAGCTGCAGATGGATGAGCAGAAACAGAACTCATTGTAGTTTTCTATCAGCCACCTGCTATTTTTGAAGCAGGAAACAATAAAAATGACCTAGTGTTTTATTTTCTGTGGCAAAATAAGTCTTCTTTGGATTTTTTTTTAAACATACTGTAGGAAAATGAATATTTTATACTCATGCTATTTGCAGTTTACGGAGCTCAGATGGATTAGAAATTCTGCTGCATCAACTTTGATTCAAAAGGTCCTTGAAGATGAGCTGTGGGTATAATCTAGCAGTGACAGAGGATTAGCTATATTGCACAATAATGAATACCCTGTCCTTTATCATTAAATTTGATTCGGTTCACCAGTCCATGACAGACCCTACAATTGGTATGTACGTACTGCAACATGTGGACAGAAATAAATTATTTTCATTAAATACTTGGGACTAATCAAACAGATTGTCCTCAGTGACCCCGACTAACTATGTTTGTATACACTGCATTCCAAGATTTCATGTTAAAGCATCCTGATTACAGTAATTTCCACAATAGCCACTTGAAAAGCTAACAATATTTCCGGTAGTTTACAGGAGAGATAGGTACTCCCTAAATGAAATGTTTTTGCTGGCACAAAACTGAGTTATTCAACAGTACCCTTAGGACTCTTTTCTCAATGATGCCACATATTGCCAGCTTCAACTGATATAAGTTTAAATACCAGAGGACTTCAGTTTGGGATAGTCATGAAATTAATTCAGTGGGAAGTGAGGAAAAAAACTGCTTCAATTTTTTACAAACTGACAAAAGAGCACTCTCTCCACCGCCTTCCCATAATGTCCCTTGGTGCTGCACGAGCAAAAACTCAAAGGTGGGTGATTACTACTATATAAAAATATCAGATTTTTTTTTTTTTTTGGTAAAATTTCTTCAGAGGAGTGGGGAAAAAGATTGTGTGCAAAACATTTTACCAAACCCTTTCTAAGGGGTGCAAGCACTTATTAACAACCTCCTAGGCCAAGTACTTCCCAGTGATTATGATTTCTACCTTGGTGAAGATCAGGAAGTAGTCAGTCTTGCAGATATAGGCCTTTGGCTGGATATGGAAGACTTTCATCATCTCACAGGAGCACCCTGGGTCCTGCATGGATGAGACTCGTATCCCCTGGCAGTGCAGGGGACGTGCAGCCCTGGGACAATTCTGGCTGCGCAAGAATAAGTGAACAGGAATACTGTCCCTTTTGCAGACCCTAGAGAAGAGGACATTTTAAGATCTGTGTGCTAGAGTGTAGCACTCTATGTTCTGCCTCCGTCTGACAGCTTTTTTGCAGGTCCCTATCTCTTTTTTTAAATTAGTGATAAGAACATGTAAGCATGTAATGCTTTCCACCGTATCACAGTGGATTACATGGGCAGAGGGATCCAGGTCCTGTAGGACCACATGCACAACTCTTAATATAGCACAAAACAGTGAAATCTTGCGGTACTGATTACCATGGATTGCACTCTTTTTTTGTTTCTTTTTTTTTTGGTAATAGTAGTAGCAGAAAAATATAAGATTGCAAGTTAATGGAGCATTAAAATAATTTTGCAGAGCAAAATATATTTTTTTTGCTTTCAAATTCAAAGTTGTTTAGACCATCTTATTATATAAATCAATGAATCCGATCATTTGAGGTCACTGACAGTTGTTTTATTCAGACAAATGTGCCTAATGTTTAAATCATAGTAACACTAGAGGAAGTTGACTGCACTTTGCTATCTTTCACTGTCAAAACCTGGAATGAAACACACAAAGAGAGCAGAGAAGGTTTACTTTCCACATCTGCTCTAAGGTCTTTATATTTTGTCATTATGAGTGCTATAATTGCCTCAGAAATGTCTAGGAATAAAAAAATCATGAGTAAAGGTCAACTTTCCTTTTTGCTGACTTGTAATGTGTTGAGATTGGTCATTCTGGATGGCATCTATGTAGGGAGTCAGATCTGTTAAGGATTTTTACTGATTGTGCAAGTCTAATAGAAAAGGGGTTTTAAATGGAAGTGCAAGGCAATACATTCAATTGGTTTCACTCTATTCTGATAGCACAAGAGTGAGGCATCCATTCGCCTTTCTCTTTCATGCAATTAGAGCTTAAGCATATGGATAGTAGGTCTGGTTGATTGTGAATCAGTTCCACTCTGCACTGAATTTGATCAGAATTACAGCTCTTAGAGACTGATCAAACTGAGAAATACATAGAGATTCAGTGGGACTGTGAATTTGCTGGTGCCTGCCTGCTGAGTGGGCGTACAAAATAAGAAGGCAAAACACAACTTCCTCCATTGTGCCCAGTAGTCATACCTATTCCCAATTATTGCAGTCTTTCAAGTTTCAGGATCATTCCTTTGTCATTTTTTCTGTGAGTGCACATCACCTGCAAAGGGATATAGTCTTATAGTCAAAAGATCGCTTACAAAGCGGATGCTATGTGGAAGCTCCTAAAGCCTTCTTTGTCCCATTCAGATGGATTTGCATGAAACTCAGTCTTTGCTCTAAGCAATGGAGTATGGGAAAATGGATTCCTCAGAAGTATTTCCAGGGCAGTAGAAACAATTATTCTTCATCTCCATCTTCACTTTCCTGAATTAATTGAAAACAACACAGTCAGTAGGTCAGATGTGTAACCAATATCACTTAGCCTAGCTCCACTGACTACTACAACATTTCAATGACTTAAACTGATCACCCACACTTCTTTTTAGAAGTCATCTAGTGTGTGTGATGTTAAAAAAAAATGTGCGTCCCATGGAGTTCATCATACCAGCTGTTCTGAAGTACCTTTATCTTTTCCTAAACACGTCAAAACATATTTCCTGAGAGGGACCCTGTTTCCTCTTTTCAGCAAGTATGCTATATGAAATGGAAAAACATTTAATAAAATATCCTCCTTCCTCCTGAGAGCTGGAGTAACATGCATGTGATTTAATTGTAATCTGTTTGGCAAGCTAATTTACAAATAGTTCAGTCCTGTAAGGTGGTCAGTGAATTCAGCTCTGATAGGTTTTAGATTAATGCCATTACAGTATGTTATGCCACTGGATATTCTGGAAGTGATATGTACTTTTAGAAACAAACTATATATGGATGTTCTGTTCTTTTTTCTTTTATTTGGGCTAATACTTTTGTATCTCTGGATAAATATTTGGCTACATTAAGTCTATCTGTATAGGGCTCTATGAGAAGTATAAGAAGTTCCAGGAGTATCTTATGACCTTTTTTCTATTTGATAAAAAATGTGAAATTAAACACTAATAATTCAGGTCATTGTACTTAAGTGAGTAACAGTCTATTTAGGAGTGTAAGAAATACATAAGCAAAGTTGATTTTTAAAAGATCCTCAGAGACTTGGCCTGTTAAAACAAATCCTTGGGGAAACAGTTGCTAGGAATATGTTATAGAAAAATGCTGATGGTGTCATTTGGCCATCTAGATTTCCCCTTTGACAGAAATGATAAACTGATGATGGTGTAACTGTATGGTTGAATTTGTTTCTTGGGGTGGTATTCATCTGACTAATTGGAGATGGCTACATCTGGACTAGGCTTCCTTTATAGTCATTGCAAAGAAAGAGATACTTCTGAACACAATCCAATTCATCATTAAGTATACTGGTCAAATACATAAACTAAAACGCATCCACAAAATTTTATCATAAGTGACTGTCATGGTTTAGCCCCAGCTGGCAGCAGTGACTCACTCACTCTTTCACCCCCTGGTGGGGTGGGGAGGAGAACGGGAAGAAAAAGGTAAAACTCACGGGAAAATAACAATAACAATACTTATAAAAAGAATATACATAGCAGGTGATATGCAATGCAATTTGCTCACTGCCCAGAAACCTGATGCCCAGCCTGTCCTGCAGGAGCGACCCCTTCTACCCAGCCAGCCCCCATTATATACTGAGCATGACATCATATGCTATGGAACACCCCTCTGGGTACTTCGTGTCCCCTCCTAGCTTCTTGTGAAAATTAACTCTATACCAGTCAAAAATCAGGACATTATCCACTCCTGATTCTATACCATCTATGTCATGCCCAGATCCTACACTTCCCAATTAATCACCTGCATTCTTCCTGTCTTTGAAATACACACACACAGAGATATCATTCCCTTAGTCTATGGATCATTCTTCTAAAACGTTCGTTGAATTAATTTAATCCCTGTCTTTGGGCTCCTTCTGTCATAACAGTCTCTTAGGGCAGGAGAGTCGGTGTGTGGTGTTGGACTGTTGTGTGCTGAATCCGGAGCTTGCAGCTGGTGTATCTGACACAGCCCATGCCGGCGGTCTGAGGGCTGAAGATGTCAATTTTGAGGAGGTTGCTGGGCACCGGTTGCTGAAGCCAGTTCTGATTCCATCATCATTGCACTTTGCTCGGTTTCATCAAAGTTCATCTTTCATTAATATGGGTGATTCTTACTGTAATACCATAGATATGACATATAACAATTGTAGTAGTGATGACATACAATGGCAGAATTATTTAGCAATTAACATACAATTTAATTTATTGGCTATTCTCACTCAAAATTAAATCCCCTTGAGGTTCACATTGGACTTCCCTATCCTTCCGCATCACCCAAGTGCATTCAGGTCCTTGAGCAAAAACAATCCCACAGATGGGTTTGTCTTTGCCTGAAGCACAACTAACCCAGACTGTCTTCCCCAACTTATTCTTCATGTGCACTATGGGGACTTTATCCCCTTCTACAGTATGTAGAAGTTTTGATTGGGCAAGTCCAGCTCAATTAGTAGACCCCCTAGTGTTAACTAACCAAGTGGCTTTTGCTAAATGTGTTTCCCATTGTTTGAGGGTCGGTCGTGGTTTTACCCCAGCCAGCAGCTGAACCCAACGCAGCCGCTTGCTCACTCCCCCAGTTGGGATGGGGGAGAGAATTAGAAGAGTTAAAGTGAGAAAACTCATGGGTTGAGACAAAGACAGTTTAATAAGTAAAGCAAAAGCTGCGCACATAAGCAAAGCAAGACAAGGAATTCATTCCCCACTTCCCATGGGCAGGCAGGTGTTCAGCCATCTCCAGGAAAGTAGGGCTCCATCACGCATAACAGCCACTTGGGAAGACAAACACCATCACTCCAAATGCCACCACCCCTGCTTCCCCAATCTTCTTATAAACTGAGTATGACGTCATATGGTATGGAATATCCCTTTGGTCAGTTGGGGTCAGCTGTCCTGGCTGTGTCCCCTACCAACCCTTTGTGCACCCCCAGCCATCCCACTGGCAGGTGGTCCGAGAAACAGAAAAGGCCTTGGCACTGTGTAAGTACTGCTCAGCAACAACGTGTCTATATAACAAAAACATCTCTATGTTACAAACACTACTTCCAACACAAATCCAAAACACAGCCCCATACTAGCTACTATGAAGAAAATTAACCCTCTCAGCTGAAACCAGGACACGGTCCCATCACTCATTGCTCTCAGTGTAGTCTTTAGCAGTCCATTGTATCATTTGATTTTGCTGGAGGCTGGTGCATGGTAGGGGATGTGATACAGCCACTCAATGCCATGCTCTTTGGCCCAGGTGTCTATGAAGTTGTTTCAGAACTGAGTTCTGTTATCTGACTCAATTTTTTCTGAGGTGCCATGTCACCACAAGACTTGTTTTTTCATGGCCCAGGGTAGTGTTCTGGGTAGTTGCATGAGGCACGGGATATGTTTCCAGCCATCCAGTGGTTGCTTCCACCATTGTAAGAATATTTAACGCTTGCCTTGGTGGGTTTGTGGGAGTGTGATATAATCAATCTGCCAAGCCTCCCCATATTTATATTTCAGCCATCATCCTCCATGACACAGAGGCTTTAATCGCTTGGCTTGCTTCATTGCAGTGCATGTTTCTCATTCATGGATAACCTGTGCTATAGTGTCCATGGTCAAGTCCACCCCTCGATCATGAGCCCATCTGTATATTACATCACCTCCTTGATGGCATGAGGTGTAATGGGCCCACTGAGCTATAAATAATTCACCCTTATGTTGCCAGTCCAAATCCACCTGAGCAACTTCAATCTTGGCAGCCTGATCCACCAACTGGTTGTTTTGTTGTTCTTCAGTGGCCCAACTCTTGGGTATGTGGACATCTACATGACATACTTTTACAACTAGGTTCTCTAGCTGGGCAGTAATATCTTGCCAGAGTAGGGCAGCCCAGATGGGTTTCCCTCTGTGCTGCCAGTTGCTCTCCTTCCTCTGCTGCAACCACCCCCACAGGGCACTGGCCACCATCCATCAGTCAGTATAGAGATAGAGCATTGGCCACTTTTCTCATTCAACAATGTCTAAAGCCAACTGGATGGCTGTCTTTTCTGTAAACTGGCTTGATTCACCTTCTCCTTCAGCTGTTTCTGCCACTTATTGTATAGGACTCCATACAGCAGCCTTCCACCTCCGATGCTTTCCTACAATGCAACAGGCCCCGTAAGTGGACATGTACAGGACATATTGCTTCTAATTTTCTGCTAGTTTATTATATGGTAGGACTTCTTCAGCATGTGTCACCTCCTCCTCTGGTGACATTCCAAAATCTTTGCCTTCTGGTCAGACCGTGATCACTTCCAGAATTCCTGGGTGATTGGGGTTTCCCGTGTAATCAGTGCAACCCACTTACTCCACATAGCATCAGTTGCATGGTGTGTAGAGGGGACACTCCCTTTGAATATCCAACCCAGCACCGGCAGTCGGGGTGCCAGGAGGAGCTGTGCTTCAGTGCCAATCACTTCTGAAGCAGATAGAACCCCTTCATAGACTGCCAATATCTCCTTTTCTATTGGAGTGTAGTGGGCCTTGGATCCTCTGTATCCCCAACTCCAAAACCCCAGGGGCTGGCCTCGAGTCTCCTCTGGTGCATTCTGCCAGAGACTCCAGGTAGGGCTGTTCTCCCTGGCTGCAGTGCAGAACACATTTTTCACATCTTGTCCTGCCTGGACTGGCCCAAGGGCACCTGCGTGAACAATTTCTTGTTTAATTTGTTCAAAGTCTTGTCTGCTCAGGGCCCCATTTGAAATCCTTCTTCTGAGTCAGCTGATAGAGAGGGCTTACAATGAGACTGTAATTTGGGATGTGCATTCTCCAGAAACCCACAACACCTAAGAAGCTTGTGTTTCTTTTTTGCTAGTTGGTGGAGACCTAGCAGCTAATTTGTTGATCACATTCACTGGGATCTGCTGACACACCCCTTGCTATTTTATTCCTATAACTGGATGTCCTGTGCAGATCCCTTCACCTTACTTTGTTTTATGGCAAAACTGGCTTTCAGAAGAATTTTAACTATTTTCTTCCCATTCTCAGAGACTTCTACTGTGTTGCCCCATATGATGATGTCATCTATGTATTGCAGGTGTTTGGGAGCCAGCAGCTGAGCACCACATGGCCACTCACTCACTCCTTCCCCCGCAGAGGGATGGGGAGGAGAATAGGAAGAAAAAGGTAAAACTCGTGGGTTGGTATAAGGACAGTTTACTAGGACAGCAAATGAAGAAGAAAGTAACAACAACAATGCTTATAGCAGAATATACAAAGTGAGTGATACACAATGCAATTCTCTCACTGCCCTGAAATGCAATGCCCAGCCTGTCCTTGAGCAGCAACCCCTCCTCCCCAGCCAGCCCCTTTATATACTGAGCATGGGTCATATGGTATGGAATATCCCTTTGGCCAGTTTGGGTCAGCTGTCCTGGCTGTGTCCCCTTCCAGCTTCTTGTGGAAATTAACTCTATCTCAGCTGAAAACCAGGACAGTGACCTATTGTGGACAAGACTTCATTTCTGGTCTATTCTCGATATGTACTGAAGTACATGCTCTGTCTGAAAAACTCACCCCAAATATTATTAAAATATCCTGGAGGATTGACCTGGATAAGTCTGATCTATTTTTGATGCTGTCTCTGCTCTGAGCAGGGGATTGGACCAAATTACCTCGTAAGGTCCCTTCCAAGCTAATTTTTTCTATGGTTCTAATAAGGTTTACAAGAATCTGGAAATTCAAAATGAAATTTTAAAATGCAATTCAAACTACTCCTCTGAGCTGATCTCTTTACAATGTCATCTTTCAAACTAAAGCATTTTAAAATTTGTAGGCTAAGAATTTACAAGCAGCTGGTAGGCTTGACTGACCAGGTTGTGGATGGCAAACGCTGTTGCAAGGAAAACCCTGTTGACACTGTGTTATTCAAGTTCTATATCCATCCTACCATGGTAATTATAATGGGCCTGCATCTGAACTTTTCCCGGGGGCAAAATTCCTCTTGAAAGAAGCAAGTGCTGCTGACCTTTATCCTTTAAGAGATTATATTGTCAAAATAATCTCATGCTCCTGGAAACAGCCTGAACTGAGCCTATAAAGAGTTTCAAAATACATGATTAATTCAACCTTAGAGATTTTAGCTGCTTGCTTACTCACACTAGAGTGGCGCACAAGTGAGGAGATTAGAAACTGTGTTTCTTTGCCTCTGTTAACATGACTGGGTAGGACGAGGGATCTGGAAACGTAAATAGAAGGATTACTGCTAGCAAGGCATGCAGTTCATGTCAATCCTGCCGGTGTGCATCCACCTGGGTTCCCAAAATGTAACAGCGGAGGACAGAGCAGATATTACTTGTGACCTGGTCACCCTGCAGGTCTTCTTGAGGCTAAACTGAAGGCAATACAACTCTTATCTACCTTCACACTCTTTCAAAATTTCTCAACTGTAAGGCAACAGGTGAAATAAGATAATGAAAGCAACAGGGTGCTGTTTCTGCCTGAGTTTATGGTTGGAGGCTTTTTCTAAGATATGGCTGCTGGAATTGAGAGGCTGTATAAAACACATCTCCCCAAAGAAAAACAAATCCAAACTCCTGAATATTAACAAATAAACTAATTGCAGTATCTGCAAATCCTCCCTTAGTGCCTTCATTGACATGATTAATATTTGTCTCTTGAGGTATGAGAAAAAAAATAAAATCAACTTGGATCACCAGATTCAGAGCCCTAAATCCTCTTGGTGATGTTCCACACGATGTCCTATGGATGTTTCTGAAAGGTTTCTGAATGACTTCTGTAAATTTTTTAATCCAAGTAGTACTAAAACTGCAGTACTTCTAAAACAACTTTAGGTGGGGAATTTTGCCAGTAGAAAGAATTTTGCTGAATTTAGGTACAAAAGATTTTGATGGCTGAGTCTGAGTTACTCACCCTAAGCTCCTTTCATTGTATCTATCTGAGATTCAATTTTAGGATGGCATGAACAGCTTGAATCAGTGGCCTACATATAAGCACTTAGTGCCCCTAGAGATGCACAAGGGTCTCCTGCCAGGGCACAGATCTGCTGGTCATTTGAGAGATTCCCATCACTTTGTGGGTGTCCCAGATACCTATGGAGAGTTCAGGTGGCACTGGATTCTTATTTGTGGACTGTGAAAACAAACCCTATACTTCATGCCTGACAGGAAAAGAGCCAGGAATTAATAGGTCAAGTATTGGAGTGCATCAATCAGGTGTCTAAATTAGAGATAAAAATACTCCACAGTGTCTTCTAGGAGACTGGCTTAAGTAAGACCCTGATGTGAAAACTAAGCCTACTGAGTCAGGATTTGTTTTAATTGATAGCGTCTTGGCTATATCCTTTTAAAAATCTAAATGCTATTGATTCGAGTGGATTTAATTTATCACTGGTGTAACATAATTCTTTTCAAATGATCCCCTGCTGCTCCCTCAGGAGCCTGACAAGCCAGCTGACAGAAAATCTTTTAGCTGAGAAAGAGAATATTTAGTATCGCCTAAAGAGTCAGCTCAGGTATTTATTTTAATCCATGTTTTTAATGCTAAGAGTGACTGATAAAGGGGGTTGGAAGCAATGTTAAGGCTGCTGAATCTGGGGTGAACATGAGAAAAAGCGTTTGCTTTGTGACTTATCTCTGAAGGTCTCGTGTGCTGAAGGGAGGAGGTAGGAAAGTTGAGTTGTTGGTAATCGAACTTAGATAATTTCTTTTCAGTTCTTTAATGCAATGGCATTTGATTCCCCCTCCTCTCCTATTTGCTGTAACTATTGTAGCTCAGCCAGTATCAAAGAGCTGAAAAATCAATGCAAGGCGCAATGTCTGTGAAAGGTCAGAAGTCAAAAAGAGTTCAGTCTAATAATATTTTAAAGTCCTATGGAAAAGATATTTCATAAAATATTAAAAAATCAATTGAACTTCCATAAAACTTTAGTTTAGTATCAATACTGAACAGAGATAACTTAGCAAGGGATGAGATGTGAGTGGGGCATTCAGACTTTTACTGCAGTTTCCCTCATCTTGAAATTTTTCTTGCCCTGAATTGACTGGGGAGGAACACTGGCTTGGAAAGCGAGAGAGATCACAACTCCACTCATGACAGAAATGTCTCTACTTTATTAATTGTATGCATGCTGCAGTATTTTACAATGCTGCAGTCGGCATGAGAAGACTCTGCCGCCTCACCTTCTTTCAGTTCTAATGAAGTACATCAGACCAAGAGCAGAAATTTGCACACTTCTTAATCCACTACTTATGTTTGGCTTCATAAAATCGTCTCATATTGCTCAAAACTAATATATTTGGTTACTTCTCAAATGCAGTTCTGATTGTTAAAAAAACCTAATGACTAGAGGATCAGAAAACTTTGCTTAATTTCCAAATTAAGAACCCCAATGGCCATTGCCCACACAGTTTTGTAGCCTTTATATCATGGCAGTGATTTTCACAAACCACCCATACCTCTACAGTTTGGATTTTATTCCTTTAATTATTTGTCTGTTAATAGAACATTCAGATCAGCTGATGTTCATTCCATTGGTTTAATTTTTTAGTGCTTCATTTATGTTTTCTTGGGCTTTGACAAAAATAAATATTTTTCCTGTGCTATCTAAGCAGTGTCAGATTCATTGCCTGAAGAGTCCTTCTGTCACTTTTTGTCCTTTGGGAGTGGATTATTCTTAGAAAACTCTTGATTTCATCAGGAATTTTACACATGGAGGCTTATAGAAACAGTACTTTAAAATGTTTGGGAATACAAATGGGCACACAACTTTAACTGAGCATCTGTTATAATGGACACTCAGTCATAATGGGATTGCTGCAGATCATAACGTGATCTTTCCAAATCTTTCAGTAAAATCCACCTGCTGTGGTTTTATCCAGGCTTTAAGTTCCTTGCAGCTTGCTTGGCATGCTGTAAGCCAGCCAGAAGTCATGGTTTTGGTCTGCAAATATGATCTGCAAAAATCTTGTTTGACTCTCTAGATAGATACCTGGAAAATCGTAAATGTTCATTTTTTCATAAGTTAAACTCCACAAACAGAACAGAATTTGCACTATCAGGGCTGAACATCACAGTGCCTGTCTTTCATCTTAGTTTATTCAAGGACCACAGACTACATAATTTTGGCTAAGTAGTGCAAATGGGTCTAGTCCAAGAGGCAAATTCTGTGCATACCCAACAACTGACAGGAGTAACTTCAGCAGAAAACTCAGTAGTGTTGGCTGTTATCACTGGAAAATACAAATGACAGTTGGCCTGGAAATTATTTGTCTCAGCTGGGATTTTCCAGTGGAATTCCCTTCTCCGCTTTCACGGATTCAATCCCACATCACCTTACCAAGCTGTGGGAGGAACAGCTGGAAATGTCTAAGTGCCCAGTACCTCTTCAGGAGTGTTCTATACTAAACAGACTTCCTTTGACCAATGCCTGTGCAGCAGTAATTTGTCTGGATTCGACCTGAGTAAAAAATAAAGGATATAATCCATCACTATGTCTGAAACACAATGGCACTTACTCTGTGAGTCCAAGCCCAGCTTGTGTGAGGAGCCCAACCCAAACACCCAGATCACTCAGGAAGGTCTACATTTTCTCGGGCAGACAATCTATGAGGTATCATGGGCGTGACATCAATTACATCATGCTCACCACCACTTTTCCAGGCTGGTATGGATACAGCTCATGATGCTTGTTCCCAGGATATGTTGTTCAGGGTGAGTCAGGATGCCAGAGTCCAAACCTAACTCAAGACCAGACCTCGCCTCATTATTGTTATCAGCAATTGTTGCCACGTTTGTGTTTTCTTATCATATTGATTAACAATTACAGTCACTTGCTTATTACTATTTCCTAAAATTCAGTGACTTACTGATAATATATTTAAAATTTATTTTCTCTTAAATACTCAAAGGAGATAAAGGACAATTAGGAAGTCCTAATAGTCTAACTATTCCTCTGTGGTTTCCTTTAGCTACTTTTTTAGTGTGCTTTTTATCATATAGTAATGTCCACAAATCAATATGTATACAGTATTTCAGATAACAGAGCAGGCAATCAAACAGTAGTAAATGTGATTGAAATAGGATATAAAATGGGGAATTAGCTAATGGTTTAATTTAATTTATACTCTGGAGTTGTCATTAAAGGAGAGAACATTTCAACCATTAGTGAATGAGCAAATATTTACTATATTTTAATGGGGAAACTGATGGTACCTTACTCATTGATGCTTCACTTCCTGAATGATACTGCTATTTCTTTATCTTTTTAAAGTTTTCCAAGTTCTGGAACCTCGATGGTAGAATTAGGTGATTCCATTTGAGAGATTTAAATCGTAAAAACACATCAAGGATCAGATTCCAGCGCCTGCCTTTGTTACTTTCCTGGAGGTGTTTGGAAGAACATCCCTGAAAAGATGGGGTACTGTAATCAAAAGCAGAAATTATGGAACGACTGGAAAATTTGCCTCGGGAAGGGTGATTGCTGTGTCTAGTCTGCAGGTGGAGGAAACACAGCTGCTTTCCAAGAAGTCATGCCAGTGAGAAGGCTGCTGTTTCATGCATCCTGCCTCCATAACACTGAGCCATGTAAGAGCAGCCTGCAGTGTTCTGCCACGCTGTGAAACTGATTTTCACACTTTTAATTAGCTCCAGATATCACCCATTTCAAACTATGGAAGAAACATGATGAGGGGTATGTCATTTTCTGCAGACAATAATTCTGTTTCAAATAGCCCTACTTTTAGCTAAAATGCTTGAAATCTGTCTCTTGTTATGTGGAGTTGTGTAACTGGAATATCTGCCTATGTTTGTGATCATTACCCGGGAGCAGAAAGCAAATGCAAGTCCTTTCGCAGGCGTGTACCATAAACGAGGACATCATAAAGATGGTTGACTCTCCTCACAGATAAATCCCAGACACACTTGTCTTGAGCTCCTTTGCATAATCAGCTAAGATATTAACTTAGATAATAGCACCATCTATTGAGGATTTACAATAATATTTACAGTAGATTTTAAAACACCATTTGCTAACTCAATTTTGTAGGCACTACAGATCTAAGTATGTATTAAGATCATAAGTTTAGCATTGTATCTGACATCTGCTTGTAATTTATTAATGACAATTAATTAAAGAGTATCTGCCTGTTAGTAATAAGTTTCCCATATTAGTCAGAAGAAACTCTTCTTTAAGGAGCTCTCTTTTCATTTCTCTCTGTGAAGAAAGTATTTTTCCACTTCTCACACTTTGGTTGGACAAATAGGGCAGTCCATGAAGTTATTCTGCCCTCCTTTTGTAACATATGCATCACGATTCTAGCAGCACTCTATTTTTATAAATGCATAATCTTTAGTTGTGGCGGTCTTACTCTAGCCACAGCCAACATATGTTCCCTTTGGTTTTGAATGGTTCCTAATGTCTGTGTTAAAATTATCACAGATTTACACTCAGGAATTTCAAAAGCATGGAGTGCTATTAGTGATGCTGGCACTCAATGTTCATATTTAAAAATTACTTGTAAGAAAGCACCAGAATAACCTGTATGTGAGAAAGATTGCTATTGCTGAGGTAAAGTGGAGGGTTAAGAAGATGTTGGTAAAATCTTGTCCCTTAGGCTTTCTCTGGTGATTTCTGAGAAGTTATTTTAGCTTCTTATCTATAAAATGGAGCCGGGGAGCTGGGAAGAGTTCTCACAGTGCTTGTGTTTCTATCCTGTCTAGACTGTTCAGGGCAGGGATATTTCTGCCCCTGAATTTGTTGGGCCTTTTGGCACAAAATTAACAGATGTGGCACATGGTTTGTGTGAGATTCCTTCTTCCAAATAGGGTTTGGGTTTGTTTTTATAAAGCATATTTACCTGTGTTGTCTTTATTGAACAGCAAAGTAAGTCTAAAATACAATTTTGCTTTCAGCATTAATTTTTAAGAAACTCCAGTCTTCACCACCACACACAGCATCCCTCCCTGCACGCTCCTATTTATCTCATGAGCCAACTCAGTTTTGGGGTGACATCAGGAGCAAGAGAGCATTCCAGGAGCTGCTTTTTAAGCAGCCTATTAAACTGGATGGAGGCTTGAACCTGTTTCCCTGCTGAGCGTAGAGCTCACTCTTTCTGGATATTACTACTCTCACAGGCCAAGAAAACTATCCTGAGACTCATTAAGATATTTATGAGGAGCAACATTGTTAAACTGAATGTGACTGCAATCAGCAGCAACTTCCAAAAGTTTATCCCATCCATAACAGGGTCTCCTGACCTTGTCTTAATACACGTGTGAAATGCACTGTGATATAGCTAATCAGTGGAGGGGTTTTATTTTTATAGAAGGACATTAATCAACATTTGCAGACAGTCTGATCTGTATAAGTCTTCCAAATGCTGCTTCTATGGCATTGCTTTTGTTAAAGCAATAAAAGCAGTAAGTACAATTTCTGTGTGCTTGTCCCCTTGTTTCTGCAAGGCAGGCACATCTGAAATTTATTCTGGGCTAGGAGAAACCTGTTGTCAGACATTCTTGTAAAGTATTTGCAGTATGCCATGGTTGTTCTGTCTATCTTTTTGGACACTAAAGTTCACCAAGTATAAAAAAGGAAAGCACACTGCAAGAAAAAAATAGCTACTATTTTTTTCAGATGTCTCAAGCCAAATCTAAAACTGCTGGAAAAATGCTTACTAGGAAGTTGTCAGTAGAAAAGTTAGTTGTTCACTGTTTTGTGCTATTTCTTGCCTATTTCACATTCCCTTTGCCCATTCCCCTCTCTCCTACTGAACCGTCTCATCACTTGAGAGAGCGAGAGCTACTCCACATTGCACATGAGTACAACTGTCAGGCAGTTCAGAGAGGCTTTCTTAGTTATACTTGTGATGTAATACGCACTATATGTGAGCACGGGTGTTTTTGTGTTTCTAGGTGTGAAAGGCTGACAATGAGACCCTTTGTTGTTGAGCTAACAAAGCTGAAACTCCCAGCCACAGACCAAAAGAAACAACGTTGTTTTGGCATTGCAGCAGTACATGTTTGAGGCCTTTTACAGACATTCATAAAGCTTTATCTCCCTTCAGAATCCCACATCCTAACAACACATAAAGGCAGTCCCACATACCTGGATCAGTACTAAAGTTTCACTAGGTTCAATATCTGTACATGGCAAAGCACTTAAAATACAGAGCTGTTTGATAAGCCTGGAGAGAAACTCATCTTTTGGTCGCTTCCAAGACATGCTACTTATGGCTTTGATTTCAGCACCCGTCCCTGCTCAGCGCAGCATGTAAGGACATCCGTGCGGCTTCATACGTACTTAAGCACAGGTCTGAGCAGAATGAACCGAAGGGTGTAATTCGGAGACTGGTTGAATCTAGGCCTAATTGAATCTAGGTGTAAACAAGAAATGAGTTTGGTGTATTGCCTAACAAGGGAGCTTTATCCATTGACTTGCTCTAAAGAAATTTTATTGTCTCCACCTCAGATTATGAATTTAATGCATGGCTTTTGTTCTATTTTAAGTAACTTAAAAGAAATTACTTGGATTTTTAGCTGGGCTGTGCTCCTAAAATGGAGCATTACTAAAGGCTTAATCTAGCAGAACTATGAGATTGCCCGTTTTATGTTATCAATTAGTAACATCCCTGAGGAAGTGTAATTGTCTCTGGACAATGTGTGTGCACATCTGCATGTGGTGTGTGGAAGGAGAGTGTCATGGTTGGGAGATTTCTTTGGAGCTCAGCACATCTGTGTCCTGACCTTTGCTTTACTAAGGACTTTCTCAATGATTTTGGGCAAACTGCCTCCCTGTACCTCAGTTTACCTGAAAAGCCTAAGGCATATGAAGATAGTGAAGATGCATTGGTTATGGAAGGTTTCTTGTAACATGGGAATCAGGAGTACAAATAAAACATGGCAGATTTAAAATTAAGCAAAAGGAAGCAGTCAGTTAAGCTGTATAAACCATTGTCACAAGATGTTATGAAGGCCAAACCCCTCATGAGTTCCAGAAGTGACTGGACAGATTTATGGTTCATTAAAGTCTATCAAGCTCAGATTTGTTTGTATGGCTTAAGACTTAGTATATTCTCTCACAACAGATTAACAGAAGCTGGGTAACAAGAACAAGAAAGTGATCACTCGATGTTTCCTTCCTCCTTATTTTCTTTTGCTGCTTCTGACCGCAGTCAAATTCACTCTGGTCTGACCTACAGTGCCTGTCCTTGTGTCCCTATGTTATTTTTTTTAAGAATAAAATTTCGGGGACAGGAAATCAGTTTTCTTCCAGTTTTTTCTATCCCTCCCTGTTCTGCCTCCAGTCTGCTAGAACTTATACCTGCCTGACTTGACATACTGTGAGCCAGAACTATTAAATTAAATGGGCTCCTTATTGTGCGTAGTTATCACACACATATGCTGTGGTTGGCCTGAGGCTCTAGCTGGTAAGCTAGGCTGCAGTTCTTCAAAAAAGACTGTCTTTTGATGTTTTTATTCTCACATGCCCTCAGAAAAGTGGAGCCTTGAGTTTGACTGGGAGCTCCTGATGCTACTTTGGAATCAATAATCAATGTTAATAATGACCAATAGTAATTGGATAATTAACTTAGAGAAAATAGAATCATAGAATGGTTTGGGTTGGAAGGGACCTCAAATATCATCTAGTTCCAACCCCCATGCCATGGGCAGGGACACCCTCCACTAGACCACGTTGCCCAAAGACCCAACCCTGGCCTTGAACACTTCCAGGGATGGGGCATCCACAGCTTCTCTGGGCAACCTGTTCCAGTGCCTCACCACTCTCACAGTAAAGAATTTCTTCCTAACATCTAATCTAAATCTACCCTGCTTTACCTTAAACCCATTACCCCTTGTCCTGTCACTACACTCCCTCATAAACAGTCCCTCTCCAGCTTTCTTGTAGGCCTCTTCAGGTACTGGAAGGCTGCTATAAGGTCTCCCCGGAGCCTTCTCTTCTCCAGACTGAACAACCCCAACTCTCTCAGCCTGTGTTCATAGGAAAGGTGCTCCAGCCCTCTGGTCATCTTTGTGGCCTCCTCTGGACTCGCTCCAACAGCTCCATGTCTCTCCTGTACTGGGGGCCCCAGAGCTGGACGCAGTACTCCAGGTGGGGTCTCACAAGAGCAGAGTAGAGGGGCAGAATCCCCTCCCTCGACCTGCTGGTCACGCTTCTTTTGATGCAGCCCAGGATACAGTTGGCTTTCTGGGCTGCAAGCATGCATTGTCGGCTCATGTTGAGCTTCTCATCAATCAGTACTCCCAAGTCCTTCTCCTCAGGCCTGCTCTCAATCCATTCTCCACCCAGCCTGTAGATGTGCTTGGGATTGCCCTGATCCATATGCAGGACCTTGTGCTTGGCCTTGTTGAACTTCATGCTCTTCGCATGTGCCCACTTCTCCAGCCTGTCAAGGTCCCTCTGGATGGCATCCCTTCCCTCCAGCATGTTGACCCCACCACACAGCTTGGTGTTGTAGGCAAACTTGCTGAGGGCACACTCGATGCCACCATCCATGTCACCAAGAAAGGTGGTAAATGGTGCCAGTCCCAATGCTGATCCCTGAGGAACACCACTTGTCACTGGTCTCCACTTGGACATCAAGCTGTTGATCGCAACTCTTTGAGTGCAACCATCCAGCCAATTCCTTATCCACCGAGTGGTCTATCTATCATAGAATCATAGAATCTTTAAGGTTGGAACAGACCTCTAATCCATCTCTCTCCATTTTAGAGACAAGGACTGGGTAATAGAAACACCCATTATTTATTTTTTTTTTTTTTTAAAGAAAGTTTGATATCTATATTAGCTTTTCTGATCCTTATTTGTTAGAGAAAGTTTTATTCTCTTTCACTACAAAAGTGAACTACATTAGAGTGTAGAGTTGAATGGGAGCTGCTAGGCACAGTTTACTGCTATTTCAAACAAACATTTCCTTATGTCTTTTATAAACTGATTAAGATAGGCTGCTTCCACCCACTATTGCTCCTTGAAGGATGTTCTAGAATCTTATTTTTCTCCTGGTTCAAGTCTTCCAGAGCACATTAATACCATCTTGTTTGGTGCTACCTTTATGTCTTCACCTAAATAGTTATTTTCTAGCGTTTATGTCCCTGATATATTTGTGAAGAGTATTCATTTCCCTGCTCTGGCCTTATTCCATTAAGCTAAACATGTCAAACATGCCTTGTATTCACTAAAGAGATGGTCCCTCTGTTCCCTGGTAACCCCTGTCTAAACCTGGCCCTATTTGAATTTATCTTTATTGAACATTTTGCAAATGCTTCCAGATGAGATTTCTTCGTTAACTCATCACTCACCTCCCCCCGCGGATATATCACTGCTATGGAGAGGAAATTCTATCCCTCTCATACTTTTAGGGGCTGCATAAAAGACTTCTGCCTGTTAAAAACAATTCACCTGACTTATACAGCTAACACACTTGTATTTCCAGGGTCGTCAGATTGTTGGTGTGTGGATATCCTGGGATGAACAGATATACCAAGGTCTTGCTCTGCCATTTACAACTGATGAGCACCCATTTTATAGCTAAAGTTCGAGTGAATAGTCCCTAAGGGAGTGACCTTGCTCTTGGTATTATTAGATTTCTTCTTATTACTATTATTCCAGTTCGTAAGGTCACACAACCCTACTTCGTGAGTAGCATAATTCTGTATTGCCAGCGACTCCCGACTACTGTCATCAAGTTTCGTGAGCACATGTCTATCAAATTCATTCATGAAAATATTATTTAATAATTTATATAAGTGTTTTTGTGGCTATTCTTTGTTATAAATGAATAAAACAATTCAATAATATTTTCCCAAGACTAATCCTTGAGGAACTGTACTAGCAACTCACTTCAACCCAACATGTGATTATTTCCTTTTCTGGCTGTTTTCTCATGTTATTTGCAGTGTTTTGTACTAACTCCTGGTTCAATTTATCCTTTTCTGTGTATCATCATAGGAAATGCTTTACTCAGCTTTCATTAGATGGGATTTATATCACTTCTTTGTCTTGATAGTCAGTTATTTTATCAAAAGAATGTAAGAGAACAGTCTTGATAAACCGTTGATAAAACTCTGTTGTGTTGTATCCTATTCTCCTTCTACTACTGTGCCCTTAATTATTTTGTCTTAGAAAACTGTCTGAAAGTCTTGCCTGTTATTGAACCTGACTAACAGACCTCCAGGCACCTGCTTCTCTCACTCCCCTCCTCCACTGCTACCTTATGTGTGGATGCAGCATTTATGGGGCTAATATTAGTCATGTGGGAGAACTGTTCTTAAACTTAACTTTGTGTGACCAATGACTAGTCTATCAAACAAGAGCAAAAAAATAAGAAATTGCTGTAGAGTATGCTGAATGTCTGATCTGCATATTATATTGCATGATAAAATTTGGTTAACAACACACACCCCCCCAAACGCATGCTGGGAAGTGGTATCAGTATATCCTTACATATATTATCAGGTTAGGGCATCAGCCTTGCTAGAATCTGTAGTGAGTAGGCTGTGATACTTATGAAAACATCATAAAAATCCTTAGGATCTGATTAACTGAAGTGGCCTTTTTAATGTTTTGGAGAGATCAGCAGAACCTGACAATTCCTAGGACTTTAAAGGAATGTCTTAAAAAAGTATGGGGCTCCCTCCTGGGTAACAAAAATTGAAGCACTCTAAGGACACTGGAGTTGGGGTAGATCCAGTGCACAGACATCCTATGCCTAAAATCTGCAAGCCTGGCCAGGATAAAGCAGTAAGACACTATGGAAAATGTTAACTTTAAAATGTCAAGCAGCTGATTGCTTCCCTGCTTATGGGTGCTGTGAACCAAGATGTCAGCAATGTAGTGTAAGTAAATGCAAATGTGATAGCCATACAGCTTGCCAGGAACACAAACATGCTGGTAAATAAATTCTGTTGAAGAAAAGTCTACAAAAAGCTCCATCGAAACAAGCCAAGCTATCAGATGTCTTCCTTATTTTCAGGACTTTTCTAGTATAAAAAATGAGCAAAGGACTGAGTCCATGAAAGGCTGCTGTACTTGATGACATTTTTTCAGAGTATCTCAAGAATTCAGGATGAAAAAGAAAACTATAACTTATAGTTTTGTAAAAATTTACTCCACTGGTAAAAAACCTCTTGAGAAGACGACCGTGAATGTTAAGGTATTTTTTTTATTTTGGAATAAAAGTGATCAAACAGATTAGCTTTCCTTCAGCCTCTAAGCAGGATATCCCCGCTTAGTCCTTGACACAAGTCACTCGCCAAGTCACTAATGACTCTTCCTCTCAGTCATTTAAGCCAGGTTTAGAACAAGCTGACCTATTTATATAAAGTGGAATTTAACTTTGGTTAATGCTATCAAATACTTGCACTGGCCACATCTATGAAAACTGGCTGCCTAAAGAAATTAAAGAAGACAGAAGTCCTTTAACTTCTCTACACATGTTGCTGCCTGTGAAAAAGCTGTCAATCATCATAAAACATTACTCTATCCATTATTATTACTGAACAGTATGTCCAGCTCTATGTCTATACTGACTACCAGTCCAGTCTCACAGGAACATTCAAAGGTGGAGTTCCTCTTATGAATGCATTTCAGTCTGTATTCCTGTGGTATTCTATCTTCTACCATGTATAAATTCATTTAGGTGAATGACGTTAAATTTGCAGTTCAAACTCATCCTCTTCAAAAATCCAGGCAAAGGACAGGGGACCGAAACAAATAGCTTAAAGCTGCTACAGATGTATTTCACTTGTGTAATCAAGAATTGATGTCACAGTGAAACTGCACACAGTGAGTGTCTTTCTCATTAGATTAGCGAGTAACAATTATCTAAGGTACCACATGAAGAACTGTTAGCTATAAATGGCATCTGGAGAACACCAAATAAGTGACAGGAGTCTATATAAATGTAATTTGGTGAGAGAGCGGTGAGTATACCCTCAGACTGTCAACACAAGCATTGATTCCCTGAGAGCAGAGTATTGCTTGTCTGGTGTAACAGCCCTAACACAAAGCTAATGGTGCTTTGAAGGAGATAAATAAGGCACTAAACTCTTCTTTAGTTCCTGACTTCAAGTACTGTTGCATACTCTATGAGCAACTACAAGATATTACGTAGCTGTAGTACAGAAATACTTGAAAATTACTGACAATAAGGGTTTGCCAAAGACATAAAGTTGCATCACTTAATGACTTAATATCTAAGAAATCCCACGTGTACATGTCCAAATCTTTTAGCAGAACACAAACATTATATTAAATGAGGCAATCTGTCATACTACTGTCAGAAAAATTACTGTTGACTTCACAAAAGAAGGTTTGGATTCCCCTTGCCTCAGCACCTGAGCAGCTCACAGCAGATGCAGATTTCTTTTATATAAATGGAGAATTTAGCTACTAGTTTTCTGTAAATCACAAACAAGTCATGAATGCGGTAAACTTCAGAATATCAAGCATCCTCTTAAAGACTGTACAGTATGCTTTTACACTGGAGATATAAGAGATATAAAAGGGACTCTTCAGGCTTCCTTGGGCTTTGCTGAATGGTTTGAACATTTTCGTATGAATTTATAATCTTTTTCTTTTTTTTTTTAATAATTTGAAATGCTATACAAGAGAAAAGCATAGAGCTAGAGCAAGAGTGATAACAAGAGTGAGAGCAAAAGCAAGAGTGAAAGAGAAAGACTATGTTTATTAGTCTCTGGTACTACTTGAACTTACATCATAAAAGTTGTATAGGTGTAGGAAGAGATTTCAAGGCGTCTCCTAATTCATCCCTGCTCAAACAGGATTCAATACCCCTTCTCCAAGGCTGATACGTGACTCTGTACTGTGTTCGTTACAGCTTCAGTTGATGAGGAGCCAGTAGAAAGTTTTTCTATTATCTAACCTGAAACACAACATGAAAATTCATAGGTTTATTTCTTGCCATTACTACAATAGACAGAGAAAAAAATGTCACTGCCTTCCTCAGAACAGCTTTTTACACAGTAAGAAGTCTGTTACCATGTTTCAGCTACCCTTTCTGTTTGCTGGCAAAACCAAAGCTGATTCCTTCAGCCTTGCCTTATAGGTGACATTTCCTAAACCTTTTGGCATTATTTCTCTCCCAGTAGATGTATTTACCAAATCTCCTGTCTGCAGATTATCTGCATTTTTCCTAGTGTGAGGCTCACAAGAGGACATAGTCTAACAGCACTTGGTGGGATAACCACATTTCTTCAAGGTAATTTCCAAATACTGCTGGGATCGAGATACTTTTTGCAATGGCAGGTCATTGTCAGCTAATTGAGTTTATGGTCCACTATGACCCTGCTGACAGATTTAGTAAAAATTTTTGCTGCAGAAGCCAGTTCTCTCCGAATTGTGAATTGGAAGATCTTCTTCCTCCCAAAGTTCTTGGTTCCCCTTCTGTGGGGTAATTCCTGTTTGCTTACAGTCATCTCCATTTCCTCCCATTATTTTTACTGAAAACTGAAGTAAAGCACACATTTTGTGTTGGACAATTCCCAGGCTATCTTTGACCTTCACCTTTAACATGGCATGCCTTTTTTAATTGTAATTTCTTTCATATAGAGAATAAAAGGGTGAGGGTTTTTTATTTATTTAATATTCTCTGAATGAATAATTCAAATACTTGGCCTAAATTATATAAAGAGAAACATGACACACATTGTTTCCTAGTTTACTTATTTTACAGATATTGATTTAAGAGAAACCAACTAAGTCTGTAGAAAAGGTTTGCATGATATATCTGTGTTTCAAAGGAACAAGGTTTGTGGCACTTTCTAGAGTACTGCAAGATAATCCATTAACTAAGAATCCATTAACTAAGAATCCATTAACTAACATTAACTGTCATCTTTGTGTAGTACTTTGTGATATGTGATTTACTGATAATTTTATTGTATACAGTTTAAATGTAGTAGAGAACTTTTATCACACTCACAAATCCATGTTCAACAAGAAATTATGATTTTTTATTAGTCATTTTGCAGCTCAGATTACTGCTGTATGAATGCAAACTTTTTTACTTCAAAGTTTAAGTAGTTGCATATAAATATTAAACTTCCTAATAATTTCAGATATGAATTACTTAAGTGCAGGCAATGGGTAGAAAAGATTCTTGCTATAATATTGCTTGCAGCTGCTGTGATTAGCATCAGTCTTTTAGAGAAAAGGAATAATTATACATCTTAAAATAGTAATTTTCTGTAAATTACACTGGTTGCAGACAAATATCCTATTGTGAAAGGGCCTTGTACTTGAAATTGTACAAAATGGTGGAAGTATAACTCTGTCCATCCTGCAGTTGTAGACAAAAAATAGATAGGAGAGTTGAATAAGTCCAGACATAAAGGTCTGTTCCTTCAGTGAAAAGACTGTGTTGAGATCATGGCTGCCCAATAAGAGGATAGGACTGTAAATCATGATCAAATATAGTTGTGCCAGAAAGAAGGTCTAAGTCATTAGCAAATATGGTGAAAAATGGTGCCTTTTTAAGCCATCAAGCCTTTTTGGGGATCCTGGTACAACACTGATACCATGAGATTTGGGCTGCAGGGAGCAATATTTACCTTTGCGACTGTTAATCTTATTGTCTTCAGAGGCATCAGGCCACAGTGCTCGTACCAAGTTTTCATCATCCTGATCACATAGTGAAGGAGAGGACGGCACCCACCACGATCTTCTTCACCACGCTGGAAATGGGAGCATCAGTTCCTTCCCACTCTCAAAATAGCTTTTCTCTGTCTCGCTCACTCTCTCTCTTACTATATTTTTAAACAGGTTTTGGCACAGCCAGGAATGTGGCAGATTCTGTAGTACTGCCATAAAGAGAGAAGCAGCTACAAGCAATGTCTGAAACAGCCCAGGCTCACAGAAGTTTGCTGGTTTTCAGTAGTGCTGATAACATATTTGCTAAGCCTGTTTTTTTCTCTAGCGGTTATGGATAAGGATTACTAAGAGCAGAATTTCTGGCTTTTTGGTTATCCATGTTCCATTATGGTTTTTTTTTCTTGTTTTGTCAATAGGAAAAAAGGCCCGGGTTCTACTAATAACAATTTCAGCATCTCAGCTGGCACTTTCTGCTTACCCTCAAGCAATTTCTATTTTTATGTAATCTAAAATTTTGGACAAAGGATGCTGAGACAGGCTTACATGCACAAAACTTTACTAAGGTGTCTGTGGCTGATGGCAGACATCAATTCTAACAGTGAAGGTTAGAGAGCAGCAGGTGATGACGATAAAGACGACACAGTGAATTTTCGCTGTGCTTTTTCTCTTGCACTATATAGTTTTACAGGGAACTACTCACACTTCCATTTGGAGTAATCCTCTAATATAAACTAAAACCTATAAAGGAAGGCGGTAAGAAAAGGGAGACAAAACAGAGGTCAGTTTTATGCATTGACTCTCACGAGAAATCTGATGTAACAAGAAGATTAGGTTTTGCAAATGCAGGACTACGAGAATAGGAACCTGAGAACAACAGCACGAGAACAAGGCAAAAACCCTGCCCTGGGAAAAACCCTGCCGCAGCAGCTCAGGTGAAAGGCACAGAGCTGCAAACGAAAGGCAGGAGACAGAACTGCAAGTGCTACCCTTTGCTTCACTGCACTTAAAGCACTGTGCAGCAAAAAGTTTTCCAGGCATGCTTTCTGTGCAGCTCAGGGCGGGGGCGGGAGAAGGGTGTTGAGGATGAGTGCCTTACCTGCTACTTTGGTATTTAAATAGTAGACTCACAAAAGAATAGAAAATGTTTGTAAACCCTGTCAAACAAGATTTAAAGTGATTTACTTAAATTACCCCTCTTCACAATGGAGCCAGAAAAAGTTTCTTCTTCAGGACCTTGCTGGTTTTTCCAATACTTTCTAACTTCTAAATGCTGTTTATTTCCCTACAAGTTGTCGTGGTTTAGGCCCAGCCGGTAGCTGGGTGCCACGCGGCCGCTCACTCACCCCTCCCCCAGCGGGATGGGAGAGAAGTATAACAAAAGGCTTGGGTCGAGACAAGGACAGGGAGAGATCACTCACTAATTACCGTCACGAGCAAAACAGACTGAACTTAGAGAGGGAATTCATCTAATTTATTACTAGGCAAAACAGAGTAGAGCAATGAGAAAATACAATCAAGTCTTAAAACACCTCCCCCCACCCCTCCCATCTTCTCGGGCTCAACTTCACTCCCAGCTTCAACCTTCCCCCCTCAGCGGCACAGGGGGACGGGGAATGGGGGTTATGGTCAGTTCATCACACGTTGTCTCTGCCGCTTCTTTGTTCTCAGGGGGAGGACTCCTCTCAACGTTCCCCTGCTCCAACATGGAGTCTCTCCCACGGGCTACAGTCCTTCACAAACTGCTCCAGCATAGTCTCTCCCACAGGGTGCAGACCTTCAGGAGCAGATTGCTCCAGCGTGGGGTCTCTCCCACAGGGTGCAGACCTTCAGGAGCAAACTGCTCCAGCATGGGGTCCCCCACAGGGTCACACGTCCTGCCAGCAAACCTGCCCTGGCGTGGGCTCCCCTCTGTACAGGTCTACCGGTCCGGCCCAGACTTGCTCCAGCGTGGGCTTCCCACAGGCCACAGCCTCCTTCAGGTGCCTCCACCTGCTCCAGCGTGGGGTCCTCCACGGGCTGCAGGTGGAATCTCTACACCCCCTCATCCTTCCTCCATGGGCTGCAGGGGGACAGCCTGCTTCACCATGGTCTTCACCACGGGCTGCAGGGGGATCTTTGCTCTGGTGTCTGGAGCTCCTCCTCCCCCTCCATCTGCACTGACCTTGGTGTCTGCAGAGTTTCTTACATCTTCTCACTCCTCTCTCCGGTTGCAAAAGCTTCTTTCTAACTCTTTTGTTTTCCTTCTTAAATATGTTATCACAGAGGTGCTGATTGGCTTGGCCTTGGCCAGGGGCGGATCCATCTTGGAGCCGGCTGGCATTGGCTCTGTCAGACACAGGGGAAGCTTCTAGCAGCTTCTCACAGAAGCCACCCCTGTAGCCCCTCCCGCTACCAAAACCTTGCCACACAAAACCCAAAACACAAGTCTAGTTAATTCTCCCCTCGAATCTAACTTCAATCTGCTGCATAGAAATTATTCTGATTATGCCTAGTCCTACAGCAAGTTTAATTATTGGCTGCCTTCATCCTTGTAATGGGCTCTTCTATTTTTGAAGACTGCTGTCAGCCTTCTTATTTCTGGACTGCAATTCAGGTCTTTCAACCTTTCATCACTGCTACTGGTTTTTAACCCACATCATTCTTAATGATCTCTTTTCATTCTTTTCAATTTTTCCTTTCATTTCTTTGACATTAAGTCCCCCAACAGAATACAGCAGTTCATCTTGTGCCTCACTCAGAACCAGTAATTGTCTCCTGTCTTTTACTTTGGAAATTCCTGCTAATAATGCTGAGACTTAGGTTTATCCTCTTTTGCAGCAATATTGTATTGTTGACTCACTTAATTTGAGTCCACTACGCTGATAGTTTCCTGCAGTTTTTCTGCATAGGCAGATATTCTCTATTATTTATTTACACTTTTACATATTTCTCTGAATGATTTTGTATTTGTGCTTATGTATTTCAGTCTCGATGCTTTCTGAACAGCTTTTATTTATCAAGATACTTTTCAAGGCTAATCTTGTCTTTCCTATTGCTCACAGCTCTCTATAGCTCTAGTAGCAAACACATTCATTCAAGTTGCTAGTGAAAATACCAGTAATATCAATAATAATACCAGTCGGACTCATTTGCTTGAGGTCTCACCAAGAATCCCCACTCACCTATTCAGTAGTGACCTAGTGTCTCACCAAATATAGTTTTTCAATTAAATGTGTGCCTGTCTTATTCAGAGCTTGTTTCCTTAGTTTGTTTTTAAAAAAATTTTATGGTACGATGCCCAAAGTTTACTTAAGTCCAGATGTTTCACAGCTCCCATTCCCCACATTCCACTGGGCCACCAAAATGAAGTTAATTTGGTTGCACCTAATTTTTTCTTCACAATTACATGTTATCTGCTTTGTATGTGCTAAGTGTTTATGAATCGATGGTTTCATAATTTTAACACAATATTTTTCTGAGAATCAGTGTTAACTGGTCCATAATCCCCTAGATCTTTTCCTCCTTTCTTGTATATACAGATAGGTACCTTGATAGGTAATTTGCAGTCCTTTGGGACCACCCCCACTTCTCTTGCATTTTTAGAGATAATTATTAATGACTTAGAGATTACATTGGCTATATTCTTAAGTAGTCTAGGGTGAATTTCATCAACTCCTGCTGACTCAGATACACCTAATTTATCTTAGCATTCCTTAACCTGTTCTCCCTTTGGCTTGTGCTAGTGCCACCTCATTTAAACCAGTTTAGTTAGATGTCTGTTCATACTTAATAATTTTTGGTGAAGATTTTACATAAGAGAGTCTATTCTGCTCTTTGTCATGTCCTTGTTTCTATTAGTGATGCATCTATAACAGTTTTTTCCTATATTTCTCTCTTCCCTCTAGTATAATGTTGTTATTCTGCCTTTTCACAGTCTTTTACAGAGATAAATGAAAATGATTATACTTTAAAGCTGGTCCAACTTTTAGAACTGTTTACTTGCTAGAAGGCAATACTTCAGCTGCATTTTTGTTTCTTAAATAGATGTTTTAAAAGTATTTTTAAGAATTATGTCTGTAACACTAAACAGGCTAAAGTGTTGCTACTGGACTTATTAGTGTCAATACTATACGAGATACTTGTATGAACAGCTGATACTCAATGATCCAGTCTTTGTGGTGAAAAAAACACACCTCACTTGCAGTTTAATATGAATTTGAGGGGTTTAAAATTTTTTTCCTATGGAAAGTTTCATTTCCTTGGTAAATGTCTGAATAGTGAAAAAACCCCCAGTTATAGTAAAATAATTTTAAGACAAAATACTACAGTGTTATATTGTGCTCTCAATATCTGTGGTAAATTGGTGTCACTGACTTGACTTCATCTCATGTGATGGACCACAGGTTCCCTATTTAAGTAGTTCCAGTTCACTATCATGTGAGCAATAGAATATGTTTATGATTATAAAAAATGAAGAAATCAATAAATCATGTGCCACTGAAAGTTGACTCTTGGGAAAAAAGAGAGAAATGTTTAATCAAAACATTTGTGCTGCTGGATTTGCTGAGGCTGCCTCTTCTTCCCCAGAAACAAGCCAACCCTTCAGTCTGCAGCAGAAGATGTAGACCCAGCCTGAGATATATTTGTAGTGCTATAAATTATGATAGCCTGTGACATCTCACCGATTGCGTATTTGATAATCTTCATTCTGACATATAAAGCAATGGGCAACCCATAGCTGAAAGCTGAACTGGCCTTTGAGGATTTCTGGAAGGCTGTGATGGACAATACTTTTCAGAAGAAGAATAGCCATCTTTAGCGTTATTTTCCAGCAGGATTCATTTTATCGAGGGCACAAAACAAGGCCCCTGTGTCACAGGGTAAGCAATACCTTCATATGACAGCCGAGGAGGGAAAGTCAGAGGTGGCTGATCTTTCCCAGGCCCCATATTTTGTGCCACTGTCTATCAATAAAAGAGTTCAACACTTTTATTAGACTTTCTGATGAATGGGCTTAGGATGTGAAATCACTGAAGGCCATACTTTGATCAAGCTGACAAGTAAAACAATTGGAATTATTGGGGATGGGAGGGAGGAGGAGAGAGACAGTCCCATGGAAGAAAATAAATAGGGAAAATGTTCCTTCTGCAATCTGAACGATGGCATGGTAAAACAGAAACATTAATTAAAATTAATCAATTTGCTTTTGGTAATCATGAATGTTTCCCAGATATAGCTAATTATTATGGATGGTTTTGGTTTACGATAAAAGCTTATTTTCCGTACAATCCATCCCCTTCTCCTTCCTCTTCCACGTAATGATGTTAGAAAACTATAACCTGATATGACTGCTATTTTCATAACGGATTATTATGGTAACATATATGGATTAATGGGAGTTTTGCCTGAATAAGAATTGTAGCAATTGGCCCTTGAGATTTCATTAAATGGAGTCAGAAAAGGGAGAACTAATTACGAAAGGGGAAAGATTTCAATACTTTTAAACATGTATGTTGTTGGGAATTGTGTCTCTGTTTTAATGCAAAAATCAATAGCATAGCAACAAAATGATCAAAGAAAGCAAAATACAATCAGAGTACATGTGCAAAAAGCTATTTCAGAAACAATCTGCCTTAGTTCAGCATGATACAAAGTGTTTGGAAGCTAGTATAAAATGTGTTTTAGAAATATAGGGCCAAATTTCTTCCCCTACAGAAAAAATAATGGATATGAGTTTCATTTCTTGGAAAGAACATCGCTGTTTTATTTAGAGGAATAGGGGAACACAAAGGTGATTTTCATTAGAGCCTAATGATTCTAGTTGCCTCAGTTATTGACTAAGTGGACACTCATTACAGAAGTTGGTTTCCTACAGAGTGAATGATGGGCTTTTCTGAAAAGCAGACCCCTTGAGGGAACACTCAGACACATGGAAAATAAGGAGATGATTGGTGACAGTCAACATGGCTTCACTAAGGGCAAATCATGCCTGACAAACTTGGTGGCCTTCTATGAAGGGGTTACAGCATCAGTGGATGGGGAAGAGCAACTGACGTCATCTACCTGGACTTGTGCAAGGCATTTGACACTGTCCCTCATGACATCCTTGTGTCTAAATTGGAGAGACATGGATTTGACAGATGGACCACTCGGTGGATAAGGAATTGGCTGGATGGTTGCACTCAAAGAGTTGCGATCAACAGCTTGATGTCCAAGTGGAGACCAGTGACAAGTGGTGTTCCTCAGGGATCAGCATTGGGACTGGCACCATTTACCACCTTTCTTGGTGACATGGATGGTGGCATTGAGTGCACCCTCAGCAAGTTTGCCTACAACACCAAGCTGTGTGGTGGGGTCAACATGCTGGAGGGAAGGGATGCCATCCAGAGGGACCTTGACAGGCTGGAGAGGTGGGCACATGCGAAGAGCATGAAGTTCAACAAGGCCAAGCACAAGGTCCTGCACATGGATCAGGGCAATCCCAAGCACATCTACAGGCTGGGTGGAGAATGGATTGAGAGCAGGCCTGAGGAGAAGGACTTGGGAGTACTGATTGATGAGAAGCTCAACATGAGCCGACAATGCATGCTTGCAGCCCAGAAAGCCAACTGTATCCTGGGCTGCATCAAAAGAAGCGTGACCAGCAGGTCGAGGGAGGGGATTCTGCCCCTCTACTCTGCTCTTGTGAGACCCCACCTGGAGTACTGCGGCCAGCTCTGGGGGCCCCAGTACAGGAGAGACATGGAGCTGTTGGAGCGAGTCCAGAGGAGGCCACAAAGCTGATCAGAGGGCTGGAGCACCTCTCCTTTGAAGACAGGCTGAGAGAGTTGGGGTTGTTCAGTCTGGAGAAGAGAAGGCTCCGGGGAGACCTTATAGCAGCCTTCCAGTACCTGAAGAGGCCTACAAGAAAGCTGGAGAGGGACTGTTTATGAGGGAGTGTAGTGATAGGACAAGGGGTAATGGGTTTAAGGTAAAGCAGGGTAGATTTAGATTAGATGTTAGGAAGAAATTCTTTACTGTGAGAGTGGTGAGGCACTGGAACAGGTTGCCCAGAGAAGCTGTGGATGCCCCATCCCTGGAAGTGTTCAAGGGTTGGATGGGTCTTTGGGCAACGTGGTCCCCCCTTGGCAGGGGGATTAGAACTAGATGATCTTTGAGGTCCCTTCCAACCCAAACCATTCTATGTTTCTATAATGTCCAGTTTGGCATCTAAAAGTTGAGTTTTTTGTTCCTGAGTCCCTTTTGTCATTGCAGATAGCTGCCTTTTTTGGATCAGATCTCCATGTTTTGTTTCTAGAAGGGGAAAATAGTTATTTCTTGCCCCTGTTAGGGTATTAGCAGGGATTTCTGATGTTTATTTTAACGCAATGGCAATGGCCCCATACTTGTAACAAAAAAGTGGAAGAGTTATATAAATGGTTTCAGATAGTGGTGTGTGTAAATTTAAGTATCCTTCTTTTGCATGCATAGCGAGGAACCTAAACAGTTTTAGCTTCAGTTACTGATGAGGGCGTGTCACTTTAAAAGAACAAAACTAAAGGAAAAGAAAAATATGTCTTTTTCTTCCCCACTCTTATAAAGTAGTGTAAGGAGTTCAGTAATGTCTGGGTATATCTGGCATTGATTTCATGCTCACTGTCATGTTCTGTCAACTTAAAGTGATGTTTCTGTGCTATCTGTGGGGACAAATGATAAATACAGTAGGTGCCTGAAGTACCTCAACAGTGCCGAACAGTCAAACCGCGGGACCTCACCAATTACATGGCTGCTTTTCTTGGCAGACCTGTGTGTTAATTCGTGGGTATGAAACTGTCAGCACAGCTTGTGTGGCAGCACTGACACCAGATCTGTTACAGAGAGAGAGCTTCCCCCAAAGAGAAAACATCATACTTGTGGTTTTTTAAGTGGCGCCTCACGGCATGGCCAATGCACCGGTGAGCTCATAGGATAAAACCTGAGGATGGGACAGATATTAAAAATGCAGAGAACAAACAGATGCCATTGAACATAGCTTTGTGCAGGGAGAGGGGAAATGAAGAATAATGTTGAGCTGTGGACATCTGACCACCTTGACATAGTGCTTGCTCTTGTGATGGACCCTAGCATCAGCATGAATTCCGTAGTAATTGTAATGTTGTAGAAATAAGTGAGAAAAAGAGGAAAGGAGAAAACTAGAAGATCTGTAGTAAAGTGGAAGACTGAGAAGAGAATGAAGGAGGCCTTGATTAGAGGACATTTAGGCTGGAAAGTGCTGAGATGAGAGAGTTAGTGGCACCTTATGTTGTGTGCTGTAGTGATGCAGAGATACTGGGTTTGAATGGGAGGAAAGAGAACAAGAGAAGATCTCAGTGTGAAAAAGGACGGAGAGTTTTGAAATTTGCCCACAGCAGAAGACTGAAATCTAAGAAAGACTTTCCAAAGTCCTGTTGGAGAGAGGCTATAATGGTCCAAATTGTTAGGCTCCGGGAGGTATCACAGACAAATTAATTTAGACAAACTCTTTGACAGATATTTCTGTATTCCTAAAGATCACCTGATTCTTTCAAAGTTAGGAGTCTCCCCAAACCTTCAGCCTGAGCTGTGAGATATCTAGCCAGCACCAGGTCAGTCCAGAAGAGACGTACTACTGAAACACTTCAGAGTGCCTCAAGAAGAGGTGACAATGTAAAAAAACAAAACAAAACAAAACAAAACCAAACAATGAATGAAATGAATTTTACCTCTTAATTAAAAACCTTTATTAATAACTAATATATGAACTATGCATTTAATTATCACTTATTTATGTTTCATTATGATTTAAAAAGTCCTCAAACTGCTTCAGAAAGATGGACAAAAGGATGCAACCCAACAGTTGTCCTTGCAGAAGTCATATGAGGGAACTCTGACTGACTTCGCCAGTGTCACCTTGTGAACACAGATGCAAACTGGGATGAACCACTGGCTCAGTCAGACTTGCTGGTGGCTCAGAGAAGTGCTAGTTTCTGGACCAGATAATTTGCTGGATGTACATGGACCCCATTAGCAGGAATTTTTTCCTACTCCTCTATTTGCTCCCACAGTCATTTGCGCATGCACACAACTACACAAGCACCACATAGGTGAACACAGGGCATCCTTTCAGAGCTGAAGACTTCAGTGAGAAAGCTCAAGCAATTAATCTGTTTATCTTTCCTTGAGTCATTTTCTGATACTCAGAGCCACTGCAATCCATCTGCACTGGCTGGTGGAACACGAAGTGCAATCACGGTGTGTGGCACAGTGTGGGGAAGGCAGCAGTGTGGGTTGCACAACCCTGCAGTTACATGCTGCAGCCAAGGCAGCCACCTTGCACTCAGCTGTAGAAAGCCCACATGCACGAGAGACGCAAAACAGTTTGCTCATCAGTTCTAGTATTTTTGAACCGAATGCTTCTGTTGCTCTTTACTCCTCCTCAGACGATGCACCAAGCTTGAGCTTTCTAGGCAGGAGCCATCTCAGGCGCTTAAAGTTCTCGTTCTCCCCTCTACACAAAGCCTTGTTCCCAAAGCTCTTTGCATCATACCCCGCCCCCCCCCCCCCAAAACACCCAGGTGTTGAAATGAAAGGCTTTATATACAAAGAAGGAGCTAGTAAGAATTTAAAATGACATATTGAGCATTTTCAAAATCTTGGCTTTTTGGCCTGGCTCTCTTCCAGAGCTTCTGGAGGCAGTTTCGCTGTTGCCTTGAGCTGATCCAAGTCTGGCTGGCACCCAGAAAGACAGTCTTGCCCTCCACATATGACAGTGTGATGCTCCCCACCTCCTTCTTTGTGCCAGCTCCAGCTCTGGTTTGACAGGGTGATGAGTCTGTACAGACATCTGACCCAAAGAAAAATTAGCTTTTTTTTTTTTCTTTAGGGTTACTGTTCACCCCGAACAGTTCCTGAGACATCAGTTGCAGGGTCTCATGATCACCAGTGTTGGCTTTCAGGAAGAATAGGGAGCACGGTGTGGACGTCAACCAGTGTGAAAGTGTGGAGAGATCTGAAACCACACTGGCTGTGTCTTTGAGGGATGCCAGATATTGTGAAACAAACCTTTCTGGAACAGCTGCTTACAGGGATGCTCCAACCCAGTTTCACCACATCTAACTTTAGACCTTACTGAGGCACTTACACTAGAAGTGCTCTCTATAGGTAATAGAAAAATAACTTTCTCCAAAGAGTGTCTTGTATTAGGAGTAGGAGACAGAGGGATGCTTTATCTCTCACCACGTTAACTATCTGGGAAGCCTAACATTACCAGCCTTCTAACTTAGATACCTGATGTAAGGACATATAGGAACCTCTAATAATAAATGAAAGTTTTACTCTCCTTTAGGACTGTTGTAGTTATTTTGAAAATGACTTGTTGGAGCAGACAGAGGAGAAGAAACTGGATGTAGTTCATGATCTTGATCCAGTGGTTGTCAGAGAACAAATAACATCTTCAAGTTCACAAAGATATTTTAGGACAGTTTATTCTGCAATAGATATTCTGGACAATTTCCCTGCGTTGACAAGCCTTAAATTATACCTTTCTCTCAGTCAGAGATAAACCAAAATAGTTGGAAATATATGTTATATTTTCAAAATGGAGAATAGAAGTGGCTGGAAGTCCCATTTATCAGTGGGAAACATATATGTACTTCTTGGAAAACACTCTTTAGAGAGTTTGAACCCTTCTTCTCTGCTGTAGTAAATTCCTACCCTACAAAGCTGTATGTAATGCTGGCCCTGCTGACACACTTGCCCTTGTTTCTTATTATAAAACATCCACCTCTAGGCTCTAGGAGGGCTACCAAGGTAAACTCAACCTTGTGCCTGGAAGTCAAGCTGGGTTCTCCTTGGGTCTTGTTTTGTCGTCGGCAGTAAAGATTCCAGCGGCCACACTCTGGGTTCAGCTGCACTCCACTTGTTTTCTTCATGGGAGTTACAAGGTACAACTGCAGGCACAATCTGACTGTAATTGCAGCATAAATTCTGTTTATGTTGCACAAAATGGAGCAGAATTCAGAGCCATCTCTCTTAACTGCATTGGAGCAGCAGGATAACAGGAACAAAAAGCAATAAAAAAAATTTTAGTTACTGGAGTAAGCAGATGACTCCAACTATATTCAGTGAGTAGAACTGTTCAGTAAGAATTGCCATATTTGCCTGCCTGCTTTTTGAGGCAGAAACACTTAATTTTTTTCCACTTAGAAAGAGTTTCTCCAATGCCATTTAAACTGTGTGGAGGGTTCCACATTGTTGTGTTGCAAGAGAGAGTGCGCTGTTTGCTATCATCAGTCCTTAATGGGAAAAGCAATGAAACAACTAAATTGCTTCTTCAGAGGGCTGAAAGATTTGGAAGTGTTTTTAATGCACATGTACATAACACTCACCTATGCTGCAGCTAGTCTTTGGCTTTTCAGGTAAGAAAACCAAAACTATTTATTAGTTAATATTCTTATAAGTCAAACACAGCAGAGAGCACATGTGTTTGAGTAGCTATACCTGGCAGCGAACTCTGTTCTCCCCCTGCTTTTGTAATGAATGTGCCATTGCCTGAGCTGACACAAACTCTTCTGGCACATCAGCTGCCTCTCAGGGCACACAGCATTGCGAGGGACATTTAAAAACTCTGCAAGTGAAACCACTAGAAGCATCCGAGCTCCCGCCTGTTGGTGCATTTGTATTGTCTGGTTGGTAGCTGCTCAGGCTGGCAAACGGTGACAGTGTGTGCCACCCCGCTCTCATCTCCGTTCTGGTTCTGCACCAGCGTGTCTGCGGGCTGCAGTGGAGCCACTGCTCATTTGCACTTGCCAGTGATCAGAATTCGGGCTGTTATTCCAGACAACTTTAAAAGAGTGATTGCTTAAGCCTAAATGTGTGGCAATGAGAAACAGACCCTCTCTACAGCAGTTCATTTGTTCGAATCAAAGTTGGTAAGGGCAGAAAGTCACTGCCGTTTGATAGCTGTTCATTAGTTGCCCTTAAATGAGATGACAGTTTCAGCTGTTTTCTCCTTGTCTGAGCCAAAAAGCCCAGCCTTTTTGGGGAATGGTGTTGCATTGTGAGATGTATATTACAAAGGCAGCAAAGTTATTTGGCCAATACTGAGCTAATTATTCCTGCAGCATCATATGTGGGATTTCCTGGGTGCTAATCCTCCCAGCTGGGTGCCATCAGATGGAAAAGATAACCTCAGGCCACCCAGAAGTCTGCCAGGATGGTAGGGGACTTTGGTGACAGTGACCCTTGACTCCCGAGCTTTTTCTTTAAAATGAGAGTGTCTGGACTTTTGGGTAGGCAGGTGCTGGGCAGTTAGCAGGAACAAGACTTGAGGAAAGCAGCATGGACCAGATGACCTCCAGAGGTCCCTTCCAACCTCAACCATTCTGTGAGTCTGTGAACAAAAAGGATAACAAACAAAATGTCTAGGCTATATTCTAGCTCCCAAAATGCAACAACGGTCGCCCTTAGGGCTGCCTCATTTGCACAGGATGCAGTTCCAGGATCTCGGCAGAGAGCAGGGCACTTTCTAAACATTATGTAAAAGGCAAAACCTGAAGTCTTTAGTTAAGCACTTGGATAAACTTGCTGATGTTAAATGTACAGAGCTTTCCACTCCAGAATGTATAATGTGCTTACTTAAATCAGAAGATACTCTGATACAGCTTTCTCAGGAATGGCAAGGGTTATAAATGGGTTTTTGATGGACTATCCAGCTAAATGGTAAATAAATAGCAATTTAAATACATACGCTTTTAAAAAACATTTTACTGTTTTGTTTTTTTTGCAATATCTGATGGCCTTCAACATATTACAGCTGATCTTGTGGTAAAAAATGATGTCTGCAAATATCATAAGTAAAAGCCAGGAAGTAAACGCTAGGAAAAAGGTTTCCAACATATAAGTAATGCAAGGATGTCAATGAAATTCATATTTTTTATTTTTGAATGCATACATATGTGCATGAATAAAGGTAATAGTTTGAATATATCTGAATCTATGCATTTTTATAGCTCTGCTAAAGGAGCAAGATAACATACAGCTCCACCCAATATAGAGAGCTTACACAGGCTTTTGGGTTACTAAAACTCCAAACAAGAATTATTTAGCAGGATTGTGCTGGATTTGGGCTAACACATTAGTGTTCAGTTCTGTGCTCAGCCAATGGAAATCAGCAGTTCTGTTGGCTTCAGTATTTTATGCCTCTTCAGGGTATGTTTCTTTAAGCATTTTTACAGCTTTTTACAGGTTGGTAATACTTTTTTTTTTTTTTCTCCTCTTCTGAATGTTAAACATGAGTGGTTTACCATTATCTTGCACATTCTTACAACAGTAGCCAAAACCCAACAACCTTTCTTTAACTTGTTAATAAATCAAAGTGATTTTTTAATGTAAAAAATAGTGTTCCTGAGTTCTTTACTGAGCATAATCAGAAATTATTTTTCAACCATGAGACTTGAAATATTTCTCATCTGTCTCCAAAATGGGAGAGCTTCCACTCAGTGTTTTATTCATTTTTCCCTCAAAGGTTGATTTGGAAAGCTTTTCTTGAAGAATGCACTGGAAGATTTTCTGATCTGCTCAGAAAACTGAATGAGAAAGAGAAAATGTAGTAATAAAGTAATTCACACCCAATCTTTAGAAAAATCTGAGATGATTATTTTCTGAACTAGAAACAGATTTTCATTAAGCTTAAGGAAAAAAAATAAAAATCAACATTTGGGGGTCGTAAAATAGAAAAAGAGTACTTTCTTTCCAAAACTTGTTATTTGAAGGTTTTATTAACATATGAGGACAGGGTATTATAATAGGCATGTATTTACTTATTTAAACTATGCTGTGTGAATTATTTCTGAAAGAAGTTTAGAAACCTACCTGTAGATCACCATTTCAGTCTTTAGAGTGTTTATTTTCCCCTCAATAGTTGTCTTTTAAACTGGTAAATACTTGGGAAAAGCAGTCTTTCTTCTCCTTCTGAGTCAAATATCAAAGTCAGGTTGAACAGGGCTCCTAGCAACCTGATCTAGTTGAAGATGTCCCTGCACATTGCAGAGGAGGTTGGACTAGATGACCTTTAAAGGTTCCTTCCAACCCAAACTATTCCATGATTCGATCTTGTCCGACTGATTATAAAGAAGCACAAGTGACTCAACTAACTTTTCAATGGTTAGTTGGGTATAGGAATGCTTAATTGTGGTTCTCTCTGTTTATCTGCAGTAATATTCAGGAAGCTGGTTGGAGCGTAGAAGTGGTTTCACAGAAGTGTGATCTCTCAGCAAAACTTGAAACCAATCAAGAATCTGGAAGCATTTTGTTATTCTTATCAAACTTAGAGGGGTTAATTGAAAGATGACCTGGGTTCTATTCCTGATTCATGAAGTGCATTACAAATGAATGTCAAATGCTAGCAGAGCAAGCATTCATTAAGGTAGTTGAAATTTCATAGGATTTTTTTTTTTCATGGAAAAATTGATGTTAAGCTATATCCATTTTTATGGGAGAGGAGGTAATAGCTATGGGATTTCTTCAACTTTAACTTAATAACTTTGTAGGCTGTTATTTTCTAAAAGAAAGTAAACACTTTCTGGTGAACATTCTGAGTGGGAATCGGTAAAGGAGAAAAAAAAAGGAGGAAAGCAGCAATTAGCATAGAGTAAAATATTATGTTGGAGAAATTTAGGGTGGGGACCATATTTTTACCTCTGCACTTTTAGTCGACACATCAGTTGCAAATGTTTCTGTCATAAAAAGGAAAAATAAAAAAATCCATATAATGAGAACACCCATAAATTTTACAGCAGTTACATAACCAAAGTTATTCATGAATCTACAAGGAAAGTTTTGCATAAGCAAATGACAGATGCAGCTTTTTGAAGTTTTTTTTGAAGTCCTATGGTTTATTTTTGAAATTGTTCTTGGCACTGTAAAATATTTCTGAAGATCATGAAAGGGTTTAAAAATAAGAGAATCAGACAGATTTGCTGATATTTTCCCAGTCTAAATTGGGCATTAATCTTGTGATTGGAACCCTGTCATCTTATGTACAAACAACAGGTGGTGAGAGATAGCAAGTTCTTCAATTAGAAATAACATCTCTCTTCTCTTCCCTACAATTTCATAGATATTCTTAAGCAGTCAGTTGAGTCTGTAAGCTAAAGTAGCGTAAGAATTATGCACCAGAACAGATAAATGGTCCATCTAGTCTGGCATCCTGTCTCTGACAGTGACTCATGCCAGATGTTTCACAGGAAGGTAGAATACCCACATAATGCACCTGATTGTGTAATATTATACCATGAGACGAAATCTCTGTCTGTCCCCAGCTGGTGATCATCTTATGTCTGAAATAAAGGCCATTGGCCCTATAATTTTTAGCCTAGTTAGCATAATTATAAGGCATATTCTTATTCATATAAAAGCCTAATTGTTTTTTAATCTTACTAAACTGATTTTGCCTCTTAGATACTAATATCTTCTTTCAAGTTCTTCTGCCTTTTCAAGTGCGCAGATTTGCTGACTGTGCTCCAAGGGACTGTGGCAGCGTGTTGCAGCTGGCTCGGGTTCCCCGCTTCCCAGAGAGCCGCTGTGCCGTGCCGTGAGCAGGCACAGTACCTGGCCCTAGAGACATCCCTGCTGGAGTGCTGACACCAAAACCCCTGCAGAGGGTACAGCATGGTTCCCGCACACAGACACCCGCTGCATTATATTTCCACTGTGTCCTTGTCCCACATTCTGCCCTCACCCTTCCAGGTGCCCGGGACCTCATGTGCAATAAGACAACGTGGGGACTGCAGTTGCCTCTGACCACCAGACTGAGAGAGAAGAAGTATTTGATGAGTCTTCTCCTCTCTCAGCTGTTGGCAGTCAAGCAGAATTTAGGAGATAGGGTAAAATGAGCAAAGTAAAGAATTTTCAAAAAACTGACAGTCGTTTGGAGAAATTATAATTTGATTTCATAGTTCTCTATTTTCTTGCGGGGTTCATCATAGAACATTTGTAGGCTTCTGAAGATAAAGATCCTTCTTAAAGATGGACTGAGCAAGAAAGTGAGTTAAATCCAGTTTTTGTTCTTCATCACTGTTTTGTTAATAAGTCCCAAAAAAGCTTATGTCCCTCCTCAACAGGTGCTCAACAGGCACTGGTATGAAATCCTTGACACTTCTAACCAGAAATTAAAGACAAAACTCCGACTGAATTGACTGAGCTTCATGTTTACTCTAAAGCCCCTAAAATGCCATCAGGGGAGTCAGTTCAGTGCAAAGATAATACTAGATAAATACCACAGAATGAAAAGATAATTCCTGTTGGAAGGGACCTCAAGAGGTCTCTAGTCCAACCTCCTGCTCACAAGAGAGTCAGGTATGAGTTCAGGCAAGGTTACTCTGGGTTTTATACAGTCAGACTTTGAAAACCTCTAAGGGTGGAGACTACATAACATCTCTTGGCAACCTCTTCCACTTCTTGACTGGTCTTGTAGACAAAACATTGTACTACTATCCAGTCTGAACTTTTCTTGTTTCAACTTATGTGCCCCAAACTCGTCTCCACAATACTGTAACCAGAACAGGATAGGCTATGCCCAATGCCACCCAAAAGGCAGATGCTAGACATCTGGGCCAGGTCCATGATAGCGGAGAAAGGTGGAAGCCCTAAGATGGCAATTTAGACTCTGCTAAGCTGTGTGCACAGGAGGAGGAACAAGGCACCCTCTGGAGATTTCTGTCCTTCTCCATTGTTAACAGAGTTAGCCTACATATCATTAGTTCAGATTCAGATTTTCATCAGACAACTTTTTTGGCTAGGTTGAGATGAATCCCATCCTTACAGAGAGTAATGGCTCGGAGCACTCAGAAACCCCTTTAGCCGAGTTGACGTGGATGACTACACCATTTGGACATTCATGAGAGGAGGAAAGGTCTGACTGTTACAGAAGATTTACAGAACCAGAGGCTGTATTGATTCCTACTGCTGAGCTGTTCTAACAAAGCTGATTTTTAATCCCACTATGAAGGTACCTTTATTGGTTTTTAAATAGAATGTTCCAGTGCTAATGAACTCATCAATAGAAAAATATATTGACTCTCATTGCAATCAGTTGGTTTTATTAAACAGGCATTTGTCTCACCTTAAAGCCATTACATTTTCTGTATATATCAGCATGAATGAATACACTAAATAGCAACCTGTACAACTTCATTGAAAGTCATATATTTTCACTGGAGCATCTATACATAATTTAATTACATGCAAGTTAGCAGAGTAAACAAACAACAGCGAAACACTGCTTCGTTTTTTTCATTTTTTTTTAACTTTCTTTAATGAAGTCTAGTAAATCATTAGCTGCTCTGAATCTGGTATACTTACTGCTTTGCAAGTGTTGCAAACGGTCATGAAATTCAAACGTTTCTTGATTTCAGTAGAGTTTTATTACTTCATTTCTCTGACATTAGTTACAGACAAAAGCAAAAAGATCACTTGTAGTAACTTTGAAACTTGCATGGCATCAAAGTCGATTTGACTTAAACATATGCAGGGATTGTAGATGAATAATTCAGAAGCGCCCCTAATTTGTCATTAACAGATGAAAAATGTCTATCAAATCAAGCTTCTCCTACAGCCAGTTATAAAGTATTACATTGTAGGTCATGATGTGTCATGTCATGACGCTGATATCTCTGATTACGATGTATGCTCATGATTACCTATGGTGAACTAGGATACGAAATGCCTGTCGCAGAGATGTCTTTTCCTAGACCTGACTTTCCCCGTGGAAAACTGTGCTGAAAACAGCGACTTCATGTCAGCAGAAAACAAAGACCTTTCTTGTTGAAACACAGGAACCAAGCTTTTGCTTTTAACAGTAGTATAGTTCAAAAACATACCATTTTTTTTGCCTGAAATTTAGTTATTAGCCTGGTGTTTTCAGTTTCCCATAAGAAAAGCAATATTATCTAAAAAAATGTTTAATTATATTATATAGTGTGTATATGTATACAATATAATAGTATATAATATTACCTAAAGAAACTTTTTTTGAATGTACAATTTTTCATTAAAATATTATTCAATAGAAAAAAAAAGTAAACAACACCACCTATAAATGGAATAATCTCTTTTTACAAAAAATGTGGCTTTCATTATAATAGTGCTCCAAAATCCTCCTTTCTGTAGACATGTGTTCCCGTCAAGTAGAGAAATACCATCCATCTGAAATTATTATTTTATTTCTGTTAGTTAGTTCTTGTGTAGCTTTTTGTTACAAAAGCAATCATTACTTCTTCTGATTTTCAGTACTTTAGTGCTTGCTAAAAAAAATTACAGCAAACCATTTATAAATTATATAAATCAAGACTATGGGATTTATGTTTGTAATTTGTGGGGTGCACATGTGTGCATGAATGTGTGCGTAAGTATGTATCTGAAAGATATCAAATAAATGTAAGCAATCTTTGAAAATATCTATTTATATGTACACTATCTATTTATACATACACAATATCTATTTAGATATGCTCTTTTCCCACTTTATTTTTCCAAGGAATTAATTACAAAGTAGCTTCCGGAATTTTATGTGCAGATTTCTGTTTTACGATAAAATATGAAGCCAGATTTTGAACCAATTTACGCGTGCTACCGTCACAGACAGGGATGGGTAAAGCTGTGCTATTCATGGAAAATGAGGGAAACCGCTGGTGGTTCAGCACCTTCTGCTGCAGAGTGTTTGCTGCACTGAGCGCTGCTAAAAAAGCTATTACAGCCTTCATATCCTCCCAAGGTGAATCTTCTTCTGAATCAAAATAGCTGTGAAAGTCTCTTTAAATGAGTGTTTGATTGATTGCTAATTTAGTCTGTAACAGAAAAGGCAATCCTTGCTCCACCCATAAGTAAGGACAGAGACCCTTTTCCTTCAAGCCAGAAAAAAATGTTTCCCTCTGGCTTTGGTGGAGAGAGAGGTGCTGCACTTCCATTTCCCTTAATTTATATTAATTTTTCTTTAAACCACTATTCATAAATGTAAATCATTGCTCAGTGAGGGTCTTTCAGACTATGTCGAAGATGGCATAACTCCACCGACATCAATGGGCTGAGCTGATTTGCACCAGCTCAAAATATAGCCAAAAAGGTGAAAAATCAATAGTGAATCAGACCCTTTATTATTTTTTTAATCTGTGGTATCAGTCATGTGTTACAAGACAATGTCCAGTTATTTCTTTTCTAAGATCGAACTTCAATATGGACACTCAGTTCAGCATCAAAAGTTGATATGAGAGGCCTTGAGGTCCTTCACCTCAACCTTTCTGAAGCAAAAGTTTAATTGAAAGGTAGCACTGCTGACCTTCTTTCATGTGCTTCATTTTACATTGCAATGCCTTGTTCTCTTTTATTGAGATGTCAAATCCAGTATATCTGGAGATTTCCCCATGTGGTACTTTCAAAGCCTATGATTTAAACTTCCTCATTTTTCACCTGAGATGAAACGGTTTCAGTTCTCCTGTCTACTGTAACTAAAATTTCCTAAAACCTGTCAAACTTCACGTGATGATCCAAGCTTCTAGAAACCACAGATTTAAGTTCAAAAAGATGAACTCTGTGGTGCCACTGAAATTGAAGGATATCTTCTTCGAGAGGTTGGGGCCATTCTGGGCTTGAAGAAAACCATTTAAGACCAACCATTACTAAACAAAGCATAGGAGGAAATCTACCTTGTACTGTTCTCTCTTCAGTCATCTTTTCTGCAATGTCTTTTGTCTCAATTGGATATGGACCAACTACAAGGGAAGGTAGCTCTTCTCTCAGAGTTTAAGGATTCCAGTAGAAGCAATGGTGTGTATAGAGTGCATGAAAATATAGAGGAAATATATTTTGTGGAAATTGCATTAAAAATGGGTATAAAAAAATCTTAATGAAAAAGATGAGTCACTGACCTGCCCACTTCTGGTAGCTGCACCATAACTGATGGTAATAATAAATTTATTAGGAATGTAAGCTTAGATTTTTTGGGATAACTTCAATTGGAAATAAAGAGAGGGACTGACGACTCTCCCAGATTGGATCACATCCCTGCAGAAGTGCTGAAGGTGGAGAGGACATGCTGAGGTGTCTGCCTCCTTGTATTATCCTTTAGAAAATGCTCCCTCAAAAATGTTCAAAGGTAGATGCATCATTTCCAATGAAGGGCGATACTAGAGAAAGTGAGGACTTCAGGGCTATTCCTTTCTTTTGAATATCAGATGAGGCAGTTTCAATAGTAATATCAATAGGGATCAAAGAAGCAGGTGGGAAAGGTCTTGTGGATGGGTGTGGTTTCATGTAATTCATACTAAAGGAAATTATTGCAAAGTGATTGGAATATCAAAGGCTAATAGAAGCTTATTTCATCAATTCTGTAAAGTATTGATTTGAAGAGCACAGATCCTGTGCCTGAGAATATAGAATGAAGATACGGTCTTGCTAAAATGTAAATTAATAGCAAGAGCTTCATATTTACATTTGCAGCAAATATTCAGGCTTGATTACTAGAGGAAGGCAAAAAGAGGAAATTATCCTCTCTTTTTTTTTTTTTTAATTATACATGGGACTGGATAGTGAATAACCTGGTTGCCTGCAACAGGATGGAAATACAGCAGACAAGGGGTATATCACACAGGATGAATCACCTGGATTTTGCTGGTGAAGTTATGTATCTACTGAAAAAACAGGTACCTGAAGATGAGGATAGAGAAGGCTGGAGGGTTGGGTGCTGTCCTGGTTTTAGCTGAGAGGGTTGATTTTCTTCATAGTAGCTAGTGTGAGGATATGTTTTGGATTTGTGCTGGAGACAGTGTTGATAATATAGAGATGTTTTTGTTCTATGGACTTATTGTTGAGCAGTGTTTACACGGGGCCAAGGCCTTTTCTGCTTCTTGCACTGCCCTGCCAGCGGGATGGCTGGGGGTGCACAAGAAGTTGGGAGGAGACACAGACAGGACAGGTGACCCAAACTGACCAAAGGGATATTCCATACCATATGACGTCATGCTCAGTTTATAAGGAGCTTGGGGGAAGAGAAGGGGGGGCGGCGGCATTCGGAGCGATGGCGTTTGTCTTCCCAAGTAACCGTTACGCGTGACAGGGCCCTGCTTTCCTGGAGATGGCTGAACACCTGCCTGCCCATGGGAAGTGGTGAATGAATTCCTTGCTTTGCTTTGCTTGTGCGCGCGGCTTTTGCTTTACCTATTAAACTGTCTTTATCTCAACCCACGAGTTTTCTCACTTTAACTTTTCCAGTTCTCTCCCCCATCCCAATGGGGGGAGCGAGTGAGCGGCTGCGTGGTGCTTAGCTGCCGGCTGGGGTAAAACCATGACAGTCCTTTTTGGCGCCCAACGTGGGGCTCGAAGGGTTCGAGATAATGACAGATTTGATTGGAATGTGCTAGATTGAATTTATAGTTGTTATTAGCTATTAATTGGCAGGCTCCTGTGCTTGCCATGGGGCTTGCTTGCCTTACGGTATATTAGAGGCTAGTGCTTGTTAGTGGCTGCTTTTTGCTTTCGCTGCTCGCTGTACTGCTGTACTGCTTATCATCTTACTGTGCTGTGCCTGGGAACGTTTTGATAACAGCAATGGCGATGTGCCTGGCCTGGCAGATGGCCAGGGCACCGCTGCTGTTTCTGTGCTGCTGTCCTGGACAGGCTGGAGCTCCTGTGTGCACTCGAGTCGAAGGGACTGTGACCTGTGGATGAGTCCACGTCGGAGCAGGACACCCCAAAGCGTCTGTGGCTGTGGTTGCATCTGTGCCGCAGCAGGTATATCTTGAAGTGTCTGGGGTCGCGGTTGCGTCTGTGCCGCAGCAGGTATATCTCGAAGTGTCTGGGGCCACGGTTGCGTCTGTGCCGCAGCAGGTATATCTCGAAGTGTCTGGGGTCGCGGTTGCGTCTGTGCCGCAGCAGGTATACCTCTGGAAGGATTGTGAGCCAAGGATAAGCCCATGTTGGAGAAGGTACACCTCGAAGCATCTGTGGCAAGGATAAGTCCATGCTGCAGCAGGTACACCTTGAAGCATCAGTGGCTGTGCATGGGGTCATGCTGGAACATTTCAAAGTGTGTGGCTATGGACGAGCCCATGACAGGGCAGGTTTATTTCTAAGAGGACTAAAGTGACTGTGACTGTGGACAAGGCCACGCTGGAGCAAGTATTTCTATGAAGGCATTGTGGCCCATGGAGAGAGGGCCATGCTGGAACAGGTGCACCTCGAAGTGACTGTGGCTGTGGATAAGTTTATGCCACAGCAGGTGTACCCCTGGAGAGACTGTGGCTCATGGATAAGGCTCCACTTGGAGCAGGTACACCCCTAAGGGACTGCAGTCTGTGGATAAGTCCAAGCCGGAGCAGGGGCAAGGGGAGGTGTTCATTGCAATGGTAAACTTGATGGTCTGACTCGAAGGGACCAGGGGTGGAGATTGTAATGGAAATACCTTTAAATTGTTGTAACCCATGATTTGAGTTGCATGTTACAGGAATTACTGTAGCAGAAATCACCTGAACCAATGGAGAACAAGCCTTACAAGAAGCAGCGCAAGGGCAGCAGTGGACCTGACCTGAGCTGGTTTTGGTGCCCAGTAACTCCACACGTCAACCACCTCTCCTGTTCTGAGTGACCACCATGGTGGATGGAGCCCAAGGTTGTGGACCAGGTCAACCCAATGGACATTTTGTGGACATTTATGGACATTTTAAAAGGGTGGTCCACAGACTAAGGGAATGATATCAGCATATTATATCAAGGGATGAGAAGGGTGGTGGTGCTTAATGAGGATGTATTGAATTGTGTGGGACCTGACCATGACGTAAATAGTATGGAATAAGGGGTGGATAATGTCCTGGTTTTAGCTGAGAGGGTTGATTTTCTTTATAATAGCTAGTGTGAGGATATGTTTTGGATTTGTGCTGGAGACAGTGTTGATAATATAGAGATGTTTTTGTTCTATGGACTTATTGTTGAGCAGTGTTTACACGGGGCCAAGGCCTTTTCTGCTTCTTGCACTGCCCTGCCAGCGGGATGGCTGGGGGTGCACAAGAAGTTGGGAGGAGACACAGACAGGACAGGTGACCCAAACTGACCAAAGGGATATTCCATACCATATGACGTCATGCTCAGTTTATAAGGAGCTTGGGGGAAGAGAAGGGGGGGGTGGCGGCGTTTGGAGCGATGGCGTTTGTCTTCCCAAGTAACCGTTACGCGTGACAGAGCCCTGCTTTCCTGGAGATGGCTGAACACCTGCCTGCCCATGGGAAGTGGTGAATGAATTCCTTGCTTTGCTTTGCTTGTGTGCGCGGCTTTTGCTTTACCTATTAAACTGTCTTTATCTCAACCCACGAGTTTTCTCACTTTAACTTTTCCAGTTCTCTCCCCCATCCCGATGGGGGGAGCGAGTGAGCGGCTGCGTGGTGCTTAGCTGCCGGCTGGGGTAAAACCACGACAGGTGCTCATAATGGTTTTGGAAGGCCAGTGAGAGGAAGTTCAAAGTGATAAAACTAGAGATGAAAACTGAAAATATGGACTTGAAACAAGTGAAAAATATATTGTTTAGAAGTCATCATTTCTGTGGTAGAGATGAGTAGTGCTTGTGTGGTTTGACAGCTCATGGAGTTAAGAGTAGGGCAACATTTTTTAGGTTCTGTAAAATCTGGAAATTTGGCAACATCAATGTAAAAATAAAGATGAAAATATGTAACGTGGTGAATTTTGAAGTGTACCGTGTGCTGTGGAAACAGATTGTGAGCTGAAAAGATGCTTGCAAGCCATTGAAAAATGTTTCATCATTGACTGAAAGATCACAACAGTGAGTTGAGAAGGCATATTTTTCAAATCTGAAAAGGAGAAAAAAGAGTTGGGAAGGAATTATTTCTCATGGTACTATATTATGAACAAATGAGAAGGTCATGTGAGAAGGATGTGGATATAAAGATCTCAAAGGATCTCTTACACAGACACTGAAGAATAGACTTCAATCTCAGAAGCAGAGAAACCTTCAGATTGTATGAGGGAGTGGAATGGGGTGACATTTCTGCACACGATCTCACTGTGGATCAGGCAGGGATCATCCCCATGCTGGAATCCCTATTTCTGAGATGTGGTATGGAAGGACATGCCAAAGATCTGTTTGAAATTGGTGACTTGGTGAACTGGTAGGAAAATAGCATGGAACAATTTGAGCACATATCAGTAAGAAACTGGTGGGACCTGATGGCATTGGCTCAAGGTCCCAGTTGCCTTTGCCATCCTGTTGTAAGTCTTAGCAGAGAAGTTCTGTGGCTGGGCAATGGATCCCATGTGTCCTGGGATGACACCAGAGCTCAGCAGCATGTCCTCTGTCCCCAACAGGCTGATGGGTTTTATTTCATGCAGCAAGAAGCACCAGCTGGTTATAGCACATGACCACGAAAATGGCCAGCCATGAGAGGTCAGCTCCCTTTACATCTCCACCTCATTTAATTTGTTTAGAGGGCATAAGCAGCAATGTAGCTAGTTCTAATTTTTCTAACCTTTACAAATAAGTAAAATGCTTGCATCTGTGGCACTCTGTTCCTTTTTGCTGTAGATTTTGCAAACACAATTCTTTCACTATCTTTCCGTACAATTTATCAATAGCCTCTCAGAAAATGATAAAAATACCCCCTCTTATCAGTTAATATATCACAGCAACTTTATTAGCTAGTTTTTGCTGGAGTTCTTTTCACATGGTTGATTTTATGGTTCCCTGAAACTAATATTTTTGAATGCAGTGGTTTGTCCTTTATTTTTTGAAATATGAACAATTTGTTTTTCTGAAGTTTTCTGATTATATTTTATGCTATTTATTTTAGCTCTCCCAATGTTTGTGAAGCGTTTAGGTAGAAACTTTAGGCAGAACTGAAATCCCAATTAAAACCCCTGACTTGTTTGTTTCTAGAAGCCATGGGTTCAGTTCCTCCTTCCGCTACTGATTTGTTTTAATTTTGATGGGATTGTACATTACTGAAATGTACTGGGAAACAAGGATTCAAGTAATGTCACCCAGTCTACTGCAATTAGATTTGATACTCTTGTATTCTGACTCTTTAGTCAAAAAGACCTACTTATAGCTAAAAGGCTATACACTACTTCTACTTAGCTGGAAGAGAGTGCCTAGTAGAGGCTGAGCTTCTGTTTTTGCTGTAGGCTGCAAATTCACACTAATAAGTCATACACAGAGGAAATGTCATTTTGAATGAAAGCAGAGTATTCCTCTGTGATTGCTGCAGAATGGTGAGCCCAGCTGGATGACACACTCACCCCAAGAAAAGGGGTCCAATTACAAAAACTGTGTTTGCCTTCTGAAAACTTCAAACCTGGGCACCTTCTCATTCTGATTTATCCCACTATAAAGAAAGAAGCTCCCTGGATTTATTTTTTTTCCTTGTTCACTAGAGTAGGATTTATTACATCATCTCATGTTAAAAATGGAGACTCTATGAGGAATCTTGGAGGACTTTGTTCTCCAGTGACAGGAAAGACGTTGTTTTCATTCTCTCACTGCCACTGACTTCCTCCAAGACCTCAAGCAATCTAAGATTACAGAATTTTCTGTGTCTTGGCTTTGAAATGATTCTTATTTGATTCTCATCTGACAGTGATTAATATGTATTCTTTTAAGAGTTCTTGGTTTATACTGATGGATTTTTGGTCTAGCTTTATAACCGCTGTGCTAATTGCATGAGGGGCTTTAGATCAAAGGTTTTGGCCAAACGTGGCTGTGTAAATATTCATTAAGGTTAGATGCAGCAAAGGGAATATTGGTGACCTGCTGAGGGAAAACACAAATAAATAAATATAAGATGCTTAACACCTGATAGGGAAGAAATGGGATGACTCTGCTAACTTAATATTTGCAAACATTTCTGGAGGCAATTGGGTTCTCAGCATTTTGGAAATCAAGTTTTTGCATACTTTTCCTAACTGCAAATTTAGGAATCTAACTTCATGATTCTGTTTGTGAAAATCTCTGCTGAGGCTTTGGTATGAAGCTAGCACACTAGCATGGAGCTTGCACACTAGCATTTACAAGAGTCATAAGCCCTGGATTACAATACCTTCTTTCTTGAAATACAGTGCGCAAGCAACAGCATAAACACCTCTCTCTTGGCAGCAAACCAACATGGATGTCCAAATGAACTATTGTGTTCGTTGTGGGTCTCATAATTTGCACCCACTCCAGAGTGGATGTTTTTGTCTACAGCATCCAAAACACGTGGTAGATTGCTACCTACCGTGTCCCTTCTCTGCTCAGCTAATAGTCTAAGGAACTCCAGACTTGTCTCAGTATCACAAATTTCCAAAGTTATCAAGTTCACCTTCGCATTGCAGAGGAAAGGAAGGGGAAAGCAGTTATGTCTCTGCTGTTTCTGTTTCAAAGAGCCTCTGGAGATAGATTCAAGCTGGTAGCGGTAAACTACCTTTGCTTTCATCCGCCTACTGCTCACTTATTAATTTTTATCTATTTACCATCGGCTCTCACAGTTGGTATCTGTTTTTTAAGGTTAAACTTTTTGTTCTTTTCTCTGTTCTTTTGCCTTGGAGATGATTCCCTATTAATAAATTCCTAGATAATGTGAATTCACAAAGATACATTTACTATTACCATTTGTAATGCCACACTGAAAAGTCATTTCTGTACATTTTTGTAGCTCCTTGAAGTCCCACATGCCATTCTGCTTGAGAATTTTGTGTGTTGGAAAGGATCAGGATTCAGCAAAAAAAAAATGTGTCTCTAGCCCTATTTTAAACCTGAAGGGTTATTCTAATTCAATAAACAATATGCAGGAAAGATTAAGGAGCTGAGGAATGAATGCATGCATCAAAATAGTATTCTCTAGCCTGAAAATACATGAATATGATTTAGAATCATAGATTTTTCTATCTCTATACTGAGGACTAGGAGTCCCAGGAGATGCCACAGGGAGTTGAGGAACATATTACAGACAGACTGCGTATGTTACTGACTGGTACTTTTGATCAGCAATTTCTCATGATAGATGGGTGACCTTAGTCAGTCTGCCCAGTCAGAATGAAATATGGTGTGAGTTCTGGTGGGATTTGAAAGCTGCACAAAGAATTTCAAAGTCCAGATATTTTGACTTTTCTGTGCATTTCTTAAAAACTTACTTGTTTAAAGTGGAAACTCCCATCAGGTCTTCTCTCACATCTGACGTGCATTGTTGGTCTGCTCTGCTTACAAAGTCTGCTCCATTTTGTCCATCTCTGCCCATGCTGTTCATATGTACTGTTTGTTTGCAGAAAATGATTGTGCTGAGAAACAGGCAAAGACAATGACTCCAAGTCCTTTTCACTAAAATAACTCTTCACAAAGGCAATCTTATTTTTTCATACTCAGTTCCTGCCCTTTTTCAGTGGTAAATTAACCAATTTTCTTAGAGTAATTAGACTATCTTAGTAACAGTTGGTTTCAGAAAGGAGCTATTTAAAAATTAATAAAGACACTTGCAAAACTTCAATTTTCAAGTCCTCTTATATTTAATTTTTATTATTTTGCATGTACTTATCTTAGAAGTGGCCCCTCTGTTTCTAAAGCTGAGGCACATCACAAGTGTGAAGGAGGAGCTTCACATTGCTCTTGCCTTGCATCGCTCTTGCCTTTGGTAAAAGCAGTTTGCCTTTTTTTGGATAAATTAGAGGCCTTCCATTTCCAGTGCTGTCAATCTCGTACCTTTTATGGTCTTATATGTAAATTAAAAATAAAAGCAATCTTTATGCAGATGGAATAATTGCACGTCTAGTAGCCTGGTAAATAAGGCGGCTGATTGGAGAAGCGATTACCTTTGACTGTCAGATTCTTTCCCTGTTGCTGAAATTACAGACTTCAGAAAGTTTCTGAAAGAATTAAAATCTAAATATGGCTTTTCATATTAGTTTTCTTTTCCTCAGTGTATTATTGTCACACGTGTAAGTCTTTGAAATCTCATCTGCAGCAGGTACAAAAGAAGTTAGGAGAGAGACATTGTGTTATGAAAAAGAATAATATAATCCTAATTCAGATGCACTGGAAATGGCACCAGTAGTGCTCAGTAGTGGCTGATTGCTCCTATGGATTATTGCTATTTGTAGCCTTAGTGGAGAGCATGACAGGATGACCATCCCTTGGCGTAATGGGATCCACTGTACTGTGGTTAACTCAACACCACCTGACTCAGACTGTGAAGAAAAGGGTGGCTGCTTGCTTTCAGAGGATTCGGTACTCACAAAAGGTTCATTCGAGGTGCAATCTTACAGCAAACTGACAGGAGAGTCCTTTTTTTGAGAACTGCCCAGCTTGAACTGAGTGACTTACCGTGGCATGTTTCTGCCCTGGTGTTTAATCCGTGTGCTTTTCCCTGGAGCATGGCCAGACCAGGGATGCTGACTGCAGCCCTGGGTGTGTGAGCTGTCTGTCTGCGTATTCAAACTGGAGAACTGCACTGTGGAAAACACTGCAACTCGCTGCATTCATATTATGGAGCAAGGGGGAAATGAGGCAATTTGCTGTGAATCCATTTAAGCAGAGCTTCAGCTGCAGGGTCAAGGTCTCACCTTTTGCTTTTGGTTCCCTGGAGTCTCACACTTGCCTGTTTACAGCTAATATATTGCTTGGTTAAGTGTTTGCTTTTCTTCAGCAGTGTCTGCATTTCAGTGACACGTGAAATGATCCTGACAATATGGGTCTAACATATACAGACACTTGTAATCAGAGCTAGAGTGTAAGAGTTTGGTGGGCTCGTTCAAAGTCATACTATGCTGAATACAGAGGGAATGGCTTCCACTGGCATGTACCCGAAGGATACATTTTCATAGCTTTGGCCCTTTCAGGTACTTGATTTGAATATTCAGGGTTATAGTTTATCATACTAACTAATCAGTAATATAGCTGGTTGTATAAAACAATTGGCATCCTTGGATCCAAGTGGAAAATGGTATTCTTTCAGGATTACCACTTCTCTTTGCTGCAGGTGAAGGACAAACAAGAAGTTTACATCCTTCGAACCAGCATTGTGAGTTTGCTCACTCTTTTACTTATCACAGAACCTTGTGACAGTTTTACTTAATGGACTGCTTGAAAAATGTTTTTAATATAAAAGAGCGATCCTTGCATGGCAACTGTAGATGCCTCCGGTTTGAACAGAAAAAAATGTCCATGTTGTTTGCTTTATGTTGTCTATATTATGCAATACAATGTACTTGCAGATGGAATAATTGTCATGTAATTGTCTATATTATGCAATTATGTTGTCTTTAGTATGCAATAAGAAAGAGATCCAAGGACAGCATTTTTGCAACCGTACTATATTAATGATTCAATTAAAAAAAAAAAATCATTTGGGAATGTATGTTTGGCATCTTTCAACTTGATCTGTATATACACCACTCAGGCTTAGATTTAAGGATTGTCATGCATCTTCTGACAGCTCTGACGATACAATATGGCAGATGAAAGCACAACACAGATGATATAAGGAATGAAAGAATCAAGATCTACCAGGGTAAAACAAACAGATGATGGATTAGAAACACATAGAAAAAAAACCCCATAAATAGAGACACACACCTTTTTATAAGCCCTCACTCAACAAATCTGAGAAGACCAACAGAAATAAAAAAGCCATGCAAATCCTGATCAACAGCAATAATCTTTGGTGAGCAAAGACAAGCATCATATCTTACAGAGACTGATTTTTGAAAAGTAGCAGGCCAAATTCTTGTTGAATCAATAGAATCAAAGTTAAGCTTATCAGCTTCTCATGACAGCATTGAGGTTGCTCTGCTCTGCCACGGCTGCAGAGCAAGAGCATGGCTTCCGGTCCTGGTGTCTCCCTGTCTCGGAACATCTGGAGCAGAGCCACAGCACAATCTCTGCTCCAGTCCACACAGCATTTTTGGGGATAAATGGTGAGGTTCCTGCATACAGGTGCAACCGATGTGTTGCCTCTTTCTTTTGCAGATGTATCCACAGGTGACAAAGCAGGTTTGAGAAGATCTCAGGCCTGTCAGTAGGCTGGGCTCTTTTCCAAGCTATTTGCAACTTTTGACAGGACAGAGGAACCTCTTGTCTCACACTCTCTCTCCAAAGCTGTTTCTCCTTGATCTAGCTGTTGTCTCTCACAGGTGACCAGAATGTGACGTGAGGACGCTCCATTCAGATCCCAGGGACACAGTAGGCTTATAGACATGTCAGAGAAAAAGGCTGGAAAGCCACAGAAGGCACAGATCCATTTAGAACCTGTGGAGCAAGGTAACCACCACCAAGCTGTTCTTCATCCCCTGGTAGCGCATGTAGCTAAGAATGAACATTAAAGGGTAGGAGATGACTCTTTGCAGCTACTGTGGTGGCCCTGGGGACCAGTCATGACAAAGTCATGGTCTTCCAGAGGCAAAGCAACAAGCATGGTAGGAGCTAGGATGCAAAATGATGTTCCAGTCCTCCCGGCAGTCAATATAGGGGTATCAGTAGGCTTCCCTTCTGCAAGTGGTTTCTCTTTCCGTTTAGAAACAACTCAGTTATGACTCTTCCTGGGCCTGGCATGAGGTAGTTTTTCCTGCCCTCACATTAACGTCTGTCATCTGCCCTTTTGTCTCGCTAATGATTCTCAATCAGTCTGCTGTAGCGGCTGTGGATACGCTACCTGCTTGTGTCTGGGTAGGCAGTGCTGGAAGTTAACACACCGATAATACAATTCATTAGGAAAACTTCATGTAGAAATAGCTTAAATATGAGGTTTAAAAGCTAGACACGTTGGCCAGCCTTGTCACAAATAAAATACTGTTCTTATTTCTTTAGGGCTAGACTGCAGCTTGGATTAAGCACCTCTGCAAAAGTGTAAGTGGGAGTAAAATTTGATTTGACTTTCTGAATTTTAACTGTGGGAATGAATGGACAAAAAGGGCAAAGGAGAGAAGTTGCAGTTTTCTTCCTTCCCAGAAGAAACTGTTTTACAAATGACTTATGTTTAATGTGAACATACGGGGTTATTTTGGAATAGCTCTCTATGCCCAAACCAATCCACTCATTCAGAGGGGGTCAGCTTTTTTTTTTTTTTAAAATACGTATGTATACTGCAAAAGCGGCTGCTGTAGGGGAGACTCGGCAGTAAGGGGGGATCATAGCCAAAGGAGCACTGATAGCCGGGCTGGGAAGCTAAGGGATGTGGACGGAGAGGTCGGTTATTTGCTGCTAGGCTGAGTCAGAAGAAAATGATTATCCTACAAAGCAGCAGGAATGGAGGTTTAATGCACCACATGGATTGATCTGAGACCAGTGTGACCCTGAGCAGATTTGTGCCTTTGGGACATAATTTGACCTTTACTGACTAACGAACCGCAAATGATGATAAATAAGTCCTCTTACTGCCCTATGTTTAAAATGAATCCTTTCTTGCTTTTAAATATTGAAAAATCGGGCTCACCCACAGCTTCCTTTTATTAATTTTTAAATTAATTTGCATATGATACATTATGAAAAAGCCAGTTTAGTCACCTTCTGATTTTCAGCCTGCTTTTACACAAACACTTTTGTGTGTGTGTGTGTGTGGTCTGCTTGGTTTATTTGAATTAAGTTGAAAAATCCATGCAGTGTTTCAGCCTCTAAATGATACATTACCTCTCTCTCTCATCCCTGTCAGACTCTGCAGGCAAGGACTGGTTGCCACAGCAGTCTGTATTAAAGCCATGGTTCTGGATGATGAACCCTCTAAAGTGTGAGCTTTTTTTTTTTTTAATGCCACAGCAGATTCTCAAATTGTGTTCTGCCTGTGACTCAGGTTCCAAATGCATCTTTTTGAATAATATCTTCAGGGTATACAGCTGTTGAGACTTCAAGAAGTGTGACAGTGCATTCAGCTTCTATCAATCACTGATGGATCTGACCTTTTTTTTCGTTGACTGAAGTAAGAATTCTTTTGTAACACTTTTCCACATCTCAAGGGGATAAGGCTTCTTCTCCCTGCAAGGCTCTTTGGCTTTCGGTGGGATCCAGAGGCCCTTCAAACCTTCCTTCCGCTAAGGTAATTCATCACAAACACCTAGGAAGGCAAAGGTGCTCTTTTTTTTTTTCTTTTTTTTCCTTTTCTTTTTTTTTTTTTTTTTTTTTCCCTTGAAAGGTAGGTCTTTCATTGTTATGGAGTTTGTGCTTTTCCTTCCACTTTGATTTTCTCTTTCCTGTCCTGAATGTCAGCCAGTGAGGAAGGTATTTACTTTTTGTTTTCTGTCTTCTTCTGAAAGGAATTTGCCTCTTTTGTAGAACTGGGTAGCATCCACTGATTTTATTTTTATTTTTATTTTTATTTAATTTATTAAAAGCTCATTTATTCACATAGAACAAGAACCATGGAAAATTTTCTATCTGTTTTTCAATAGTGAAAAGGTGGGTTGGGGAACGAAATAAAAGTCAGGATCCACTTCCACAGTACAGGCTCCCAAAGCAGTTTGCAGAGGGCATCTTCCATGGTGCTATAGCAAGTCTTTAAATCCTCCACAAAGCTTCAAAAAATCTAGTCCTGTAATATTACAAATGAAAACTTTATGCATAATGTGAGAAAAAAGAATATAACTTGAAGGTTTCTTGCCAATCTGGAAGTCCTATGTCCACCTAAATAGTATCACAAATTCTGTTGTCAATGTCTGTGACACCCTGATATAAGGTAGGTGGAAATGTAATGAGTGTAAGCCCTTTAGTTCTGTGCTGTCTCATTTTTTCTCTGGAACTCGCAAGTATAAAAACAAACATAAAAAACCCATAAAATAAACATAAAAGAAGGAATCTGTCATGCTTCTGCCCTGTATTCCCCTTCCTCCATTCGAAGGGGTCTTTGCTGGATGTTATACCTTCTGATTTACATCAGTCTTCCTCTAAACTTAGACTTATCCAAAGTGATTTCTGATCTTATACTGGAAAGACCAAATCTCAGTCGGACACAAGAGACTCTTTTGGCCCAAGGTTTCTTGAGTAAACAAATGTATAAAATGTAGATCTGGCTAGACTCTGACATTTTGAAATATATGTCAGGTTTTGTCAAACTGTTCTTCTTGATCACCTCCTTCCCCTGAAGAGGTATTCTGAAATCTGAAATCATTGAAACATTTTAAACACAATAATGATATTATATATTTTTAAAAGATCACTCTATTTTTCTTCTAAAAATGACAATTGAAGTGCAAAACAAAACATTTCATCTTGAATTGAACAAAATGCTTGATCTGACCCAAAGCAATTTATTTTAACATTTTTCTAGGGGAGCCAGTGAACTGACATGTCAGCTGTTCATGCAGCTTCCCTCTGTGTTTTTCCGCTGTCTTTGGGCAATCAGTATTGCTGTAATTAGTTTTTCTTTTTTCCTTTTTTTCCAGAGAGGAATTATGGGGATGGGAGTAGAGCTGGGAAGCTCAGACTGTTCTATTAGTTTCTCATTTCTTTTTCTGTTATCGCTTTCTGTTGTGTAACTCATTTGCAAATAATGAAAAGGGTTTCCTCACTTCCAGCAAAGGTGTTTTATCTAATTGAAAGCAACCAGCAGGTGGTTCATGTAAAATCTCATTAGCCTATGATTGTTTTTGACACCTCTTTGAAGGAATGCTACATTACCTTACAGTTGGAGATACACCCCGTGTCTAGGTTAATTGTCATGCATTATAATATTCGGAACACTAACTTTGTCAAGATTTAATTTTAAAAAGAGAGGATATTTTTGGAATCTAAGGTAGTTTCATGGTCTTCCTTACAGAGCATGTTGCAATCTTGGTATCCTCCCTGCATCCCTCTGTGCTGGGGAAGTGCCATAGAAGATGAAAACCAAGCAGAGAGATTAGAGTCCAGCCATTGTAAAGTTATTTTGGCTCTTGGTTCTCCAAGGCCTAAATCATTTAGATAGCTCAAACACAATTTCCAATTGTGACACAACCACTGAGCACATTTCTAAAAACTGTGTCTATATCAGAACATGAAGATAAAGATCATCATGTGTCTGATCACATGCCAAAGGGCAATTTTGTTATTCCACAGAGAGGATCCAAGAAGAAGAGAGAAAGAAAACAAGATATCTACTTGGGCACTGATGTGGAGAGAGGAAATCTATCCATATTCAGTCTCTCTTCGTTGTCTTCTTCTGTTTTTTTTCTTGCTGTTTTTAAAGCTGTGGAAATCCTAATCTGCTGGCATAATTTCTAACTAGGGAGGGACCCACTGATGAGAAATCAAAAAATCTGAGCAGAAGTGGTATGACCCTGAAACTCCTTCTGAGCACTTCTGAAAGGCTGTCCGGGTCAGGACTGTGGTATTTGATTACACTAGTACTATAATAGAAATATTGAAGGAAATATTTGGAGTCCCTTGTTTCAATGTAAATGTAGGAGGCTGGTTTTAGTCCAAAAGTATTGAGAGGAGTTATTTTTATGATTCTTTCAGAATGATTACTGTGCATGCATGGCCCAGAAGAGTAGTTATTTTCTGGTGGGTTGGTTTTTTGTGTTTTTGTTTTTTTTTTAATGTGTATTTATATTCTGACTTGTAAGTTTTGTATATCTCCTAACGTTTTGGGAAGATACTATATGCATTTACATAAACAAATGCATATTCATGGTGTAATAGAAAAATGTATAAAAATGTTGACATAACTTACAACTGTCAGCATAGTGTTTATGTTCTGGCTTTTCCTCAGACATAAAAAATGAAACGTGCAAGTAAGCAAGGGAAGACTTCACATAGAACAAAGAACTGGAATGAGCACAGCTGTACTTCTCGGCTCATGCCCAAATTTGCAGCAAAAAGAAAATTCAAATAGTCAAGTCATTCTGGCTCATGAGTAAAATCTTGGTTGCAGACAAAAAGTCATAAAAACTCAGCATACAACACAAATGATTCCTTGATGTCAGTGAATTCCCCATTTACTCATGGCATTTTTGTTTTCCAAAAGATGTAACTGTATCACCAGAGGGGTTAGCAATCTTCATATTGTTGAGTTCTACTTCTGTTCTTCACTAACTCCAGTAAAACAGAGTCTCAATTAAAGATAACCAGTGGATGTATAATGTGATTTTCATAGTCTGTTATCTGTTAAGAGTGACAAGAATTTCTCTCCCTTTAGGTCCATAAAATACTGTTTGACCCTGAAATAATTTTCACAAGGTTTCCCTTCTGAAAAATAACCACACTCCAATATGCTCTTTTCCATTGTTAAAGAAATGGTGACTTGACTCTGCTTCAGTGTCTCCTTCCTTTTTAGACTAAGGTGAAAGATATCTCAGGAAAATCATTCCACTTCTGTCTCCTGGGCTTTTGAAATCTGTTTCCCAATATGGGGAAACAGAGAATTAATTTTTAGACAATGAGGACAGCAGGGCAGTTAACCTGACCTAGTTGCAAAGTATGTGTCTTTACAGCCGCATCACCAGATTTGGTGTGTTATTTGCAAAATAGTTATATGCAGGGTAATTTCAAGGAGTGAGGATTTATCATCAGTGTTTTATTTGTTATTTCAAGTGATTTTATGGAAGATAGTGCTTTTGTTTACCACATGAGAATAATAGCCACCTCTCTGCAATGAAGCCAAGCAAATGCAGATACCAGGTTTTTTCTTAAAAAAAATAATATTAATACATAGCTAAAAATAATGGGATATGTAATTGGTGGTTGTGTCTGTATTGCTACACCTATGAAAAGGTGCATAGCACATCCTCATCTGCCTCTCTGAGGCAGTTGGAGTGAAGAAATGGAAGCATAAAATATGCTATGGGTGCTGAGCTGAGATAGGGAGGAAATAAGAGATGTTGTCAATGAGGTATATCACATATGAAAAAGAAGTCTTATGTCAGCAGCCCAGATGTTACCTAGGGGAAGCAGAATACTTAAGATGCCATTGTATGAGATACAATGAGATACAGAGAAATGTAGACAACAACTTCAGGGTGATAATGGGATTCTGAGACTCAGAGCTTGCCTAGACTTTTTAATTTTTTTTCCCCTTTGATTTGTTTTGCTTTTTTTGCTGTATCAAGTGTCTCTGCAATTCTAGCTTTCTTATACCCCAACCATTATAACTCTTCTGCACCAAAGCTATAGTTTTGGTAAGAGAGAGGTAAATGGAAGCATTATTGCAAATGAGAGACAACTCCAGAAGAGTTCAAGCCAGTGAAGGCAGAGGCCACAGAAAGATGCAAGTGAAATCCGAAGAGACAAAAAGACTCTTGAAACTCACTTTTGTTGCCTGTCCTTGTGGAACAAGTTCAGCACAAGAACAGGGTCCCACAGCATCTTGGGTTGATCCTGTTTTCAGTAGTCAATCATTTAAAATTATGTTACAACTCTGATGGATCTGCCTAATTGTGTCTGGAGCAACAGCAGATATACCATAGCATTGAGCCTCAGGTTTTATTAAAGGAATGTTTAAATGATTCACTGAGATGGTCTAGTCACAGATCTTGTTGCCGTCTAAAGAGGCAGTAAAAGACTATCTAAGTCTAATGACATTACCACATGAACATCTTCCCTATGGCCAGAGCTGGAGCTGTGGAAACTGTGCATGCACATGTACTCTGACTGCAGAAACTGTGGCAGCTGGACGTGACAGATCTGATGCTGTAAGAGAACCACATCAGTTCCCAGACCCCCAAAATGTCACGCTTTAGCATCATTGGCCTGAACTTAGTAGCTATTGCTGCTGATGCTGGGCTATCATATGTTGATATGTATAGAAGGAAAATAAACAAATGCAACTTTCAGTGGTCTAATCACACTGATAAGGACAATTCTGCCTGGGACAATGTGGCGGATGAAATGAAATCAGTTTTCACAGGAAAAGGTGAAAAAAAAAAAGTGTTTGTCTTACATTAGGAATTCATTCAGACTGACCCAGAGCAATAGTTGACAAAATACTTGAGAGAAATATAACCATTATACACATTAAATCCAGAGAAATATATATTGATTTTCATTCACACAAAATTAGAAATCTCCCTCAGTTTACTAAAGCCATTATGCAGTTAGAACTGTCAGAGCATGCATCATCTGGAAAACATCATCCTTATAATATGTTTGCTACACTCAGATTAATAATGATTCTTAGACCTCATAACTTGGTGACTAGTGGAAATGATGTCGAATAATTCCTGGAGGGTTTCATGAGGATGCTTTTGGCTTGAAGAGAGGTTCAAGATGCACATATCTTAAACAATAAAAATAACTGAATCATTTGGTACATGGAACTAAACTTGACGCAAGATCTGAAATAATCAGTGTTGTACTAAAGTGAGTTTGGCAGCGACTAATGGACTTCATGGTTTTTCTCTCAAAAAGCAGTACAAATAGTGGCAAAACTGTGTTTCAATCAGTGTTTGGGTTAAGTTTAAATAAGTACCAATAGCATATATTTTGGTTTTGAAAGACACTGGGGGCAGGGCCGGGGCATGAAGGCAGCAGTCTTGTATGTAGAAAAGACAGGCATTATTTTGCTTTTCTGAGTGAAAGACAAAGTGAACTTACTGAAGACAATCTTGTATTCCAAAGAACTGCATCTTGCAAGATTACAAGTACCAATAAGCACCTTCCTGGTGACTTCTTGCCTACAACAAAAACAAGGGCTCGCTGGATATCCCACTCCAGTGGAAGCTGCAGTTTCCCAGGATCTTATAAATGTGCAAAACAACACAAAGCTGTCACTGAGGGATGGGTGACTGCAGTCACATTCCTTCTGAGGTGGATTAACTACACAGATCCCACAGAATCCTGAAAGTTTATAAAATTGAGTAACAATGACAGAAACTGAACAAGAAGTACTATAACATTACTTCGGAGTACCATGTGGTGAGTCAATTCTAGAAATGCTAAGGGAACATGGCGTTTACTTTTATCAGTAAGGAATGGACAGACAGTAATAATAGAATGTAGGGCTAAAACAGTTCTCAAATTCACTTTCTTACCCCAAAGAATAACCAGCTATAGGTAAACGTGACAGATACTTGTCCAACCTGTTCTTAAAAACCTTCTGTGAAGGAGATACCAAACCCAAAAACCAGCTTCCATCTTCACACCCTAAGCAATCTGTTCCACTAGCCAAGGTTTCCCCAAAACTACCTTAAATCTTTTTGATGAATTTTATCCTGTTAAACCATAAACTATTCACAGTCATCAGAGGGATGGAGCACCTCTCCTATGAGGACAAGCTGAGAGAGTTGGGATTGTTCAGCCTGGAGAAAAGAAGGCTTCAGGAAGCTCTTACAGCAGCCTTCCAGTACCTGAAGGGGCCTACAGGAAAGATGGTGAGGGACTGTTTATGAGGGAGTGTAGTGACAGGACAAGGGGTAATGGGTTTAAGCTGAAGGAGGGTCAATTTAGATTAGATGTTAGAAAGAAATTCTTTACTGTTAGAGTGGTGAGGTACTGGAACAGGTTGCCCAGAGGTGGTGGAGACCCCATCCCTGGAAGTATTCAAGGCCAGGTTGGATGGGGCTTTGGGCAATGTGGTCTAGTGGAGGGTGTCCCTGCCCATGGCAGGGGGGTTGGAACTAGATGATCTTTGAGGTCCCTTCCAACCCTAACCATTCTATGATTCTATGATTTTTTTCATCTTTGTTGCTATGCAGTTGATGAATACTGTGTCATTTGTCCCTTGTATTCTTCAGCTGAAACAACCTCCAGTCTTTTAATTTTTCCCTGTAGATTGTATTTTGTAGACTTCAGAGTGTTCTCGTTGTTTTCCTTGCCCACATCTTTCTCAGAGAGTGGTGTCCCAAAATAAATGTACTACTCTATCTGGGAGGTTAATGATAAATAGATTGGAAGGATTACATCAAGTGTCTTTCAGAAGATATTTCTCAAATTTTTCTATAATGCTTACAAGGTAGCACTGTTGATGTCTGTTCATCAAGGGATTTCCAGCTTTTTTCTGTAGCCCTGCTTGCTAGGTTGAGCATCATCCCAAATTTGTGATTATTTTTAGTTAAGTGTAGAACTTTGTATTTATTCACATTGAATTGCTCTCCATTCATCTTAGATCATAACTCCAAAATCTCAAGATCATCAAGGATGCTAATCCCGTCTGTGTGGTCCTCCCCAAATTGGTATTGTCATCCAAGTGACAATGAAAATATTTAATATTACTGGTTCCAGACCCCTAATTATCCCATTGTATCTTTCCATTTTGATGGCAAATAATTAAGAACTACTCTCTGATTATCATATCCAAGCAGCTTTTAATTTTGCTAGTATTTTTATTTGTCCATGTTTCCCCAGGTTACCTCAGAACATCAATCTGAAACAGTGGCAAAAGCCTTACTAAAGTTGGGACAGAATATCAATGCTTTGTCTCTGTTCACTGGATCTGCTGTTCTATGACAGAAGGAAATAAAATTGGTTTTGACTGATTTGTGCGGAGCTGCTGCTTGGTACTTTTATCTTTTTGATGTTCACAGATTGTTTATTTTTTCAGTGTTTTTCTAGGAATTCGAGTTAAGCTGTTGAGCTGTGACTATCACATCCTCTTCTATTCTCCCTTTTTTAAGAGCTATTTTTTTCCCTTTTTCTTTTGCCACTTCATTTGTTCTCCATGAGCTTCCCAGAATAATTGCTAGTGGCTCTCAGATTGCTTTACCCAGTTTTTAAGTGCCCTCTTATTAATTTCAACAGGCTTTCCAATTTCAGTGAAACACAAGTGAAGATGTTTTATAAAGATATTGAGCTTTATGAAATTTGGAGCTCAGCCTACTCTCATTCTTAAACATATACATACATATATCTACATCTACATCCACATCCATGTATATCTCTATCTATCTCTATCTATCTCTATCTCTATCTTTGTCTCTATCTCTATCTCTCTATCTCTCTATCTCTCTATCTCTATCATCTCTATTTCTATGTCTATCTCTCTATATCTATATCATCTGTATCTGTATCTATATCTGTATCTGTATCTATATCTACATAGATATATATGCCTATAAAAAATAAGATATGTTCCAAAGAAAATCATTGCATAAGAGTTGAAGCATCTTTGCATTTTCCCAGCAGTGGGCACACTTCCCTAATTATTGTAGGTATAATTTTAACACAACTGTTAAGAGCTGTGCCTTTCAGGGTATAGTTGTACTGCTCTGTATGGGTGTCTGGAACATCATGGGGATGAAGGATAAATCTCAGCTCTTTTTCCACTTCCCACCCATCCTAATCTGGTTGAAGTATGTAGGAATCAGTGATGGAAATCTGCTAATACAGTGGTGTATGCTTCTAAATGTTTCCAGTCAAATGTTGTGGCAGACAAAATCATTATCTCAATATGTTTTAAATCCAAGGAGCTAAACCAATGTTATTTAGCTGGACAAGAAGATCAGCTAAGAGGTGGCAGAAATTTAAAGGTAAGGGAATAAAGAATGGTAAAGTCTTCTATCTGATGAGCCTATCCCAAGGGGAATCTTTGTTAGGGAAAATGGTGAATAAGGAGCTTTTTCACCAGCCAGCTTATTGTAGAATTGCCCAAAGAGCTGGAAGCAATGCAGTATCCAGCTATATTATGGCTCAGAAGGCTACCTAGGACTATCTTCAGTGCAGATAGAGAGGAACCTCAAATAGGATGATGAAGGTGAAGATGAAGGTGGAGGATTTTAGCAGACCTAATCTGTCTCTAAATATGAGTTACCCCTGACTGCAATAAATTATATTTTTTTGGTTCTGACAGCCCTTAGAAGGCTGAGCTGATGAAAGATATCAGTGATAACCACCAGCTACAAGTCCTGAGACAGAGCACATTTTCCTTTGAGGTATACCTAGCCCAGAAATACCTGCTACCTGGCCTAGCCAGAAAATTAGTGTCTTGTTTAACACAGGATTTAATACTGACTCAAAGGGAAGCCTGAAAATCTCTATGCTGCTTATAGACAGTCAGCGAATTTCTACTATGACAAAGTAAGTATATGAAGGGATCCTCTGTCAGCCTCTCCTATCTGCTGGAGTTACTTGCACTTTGTGGGAGCCTTCATTAGCTGACTGAAGTACATGCAGATTTTTTATGTGCAGTGTCCATGAAGTTATAAGGGGTCTTGTCTGTGGAGCTGATAAACTTAAGAAGGTTAGAAAAAGCCTTGCTAGCTTTTCATACCTAAAATGTATTTACTCATTATCAAAACCAATAAATCTTGTGAGGAAGAGAGTTAGGCATTTGCTCCCAGCTATCATATAATGTTTTTCCCCCAAATCAATAGCACATTATGCAGCAATGCATCAGACAGTGGGCAGTTATATTGAGTAGTTATTAAATTAGACTCTCATCCATCCACATCTATTTGTATTTCATTCTCTATCCTATTCCTTATACAGGCGTAATGGATAATGAAGCTAGGGGAGTTTTTGTTGGGATTTCCAAAGGCAACTGTAAGCATTACTTGTGAACATAGGCTGTCTTTTAGTGGGAGATGAGTAATCAGGCTTTTCAGAAACTTTTGGAAATTGCAATGACAGAATTTGGAGTTGTTTCTGAGAAATATCTAATGGAAACTTCCTCCATTCTTCATGTTAAAAGACAGCACTGGAATTGCTTAAAAAGTCATCTTACTCCAGAAGTGAATCTCTGATTATCAGAAGTCAACTCAATTAGCAATTAAGTTTTTCTGAACTATCCCAGTTTTCTGATTCTGCAAATTTGGGATGAACATATTTCCTTACACTCAAACTTTAAGTTCAGGCCTAGAGTATGTTTGTAAGTTCATATTAAAAAAAAAAAAAGTACTTAGATATATTTATTTAAGAGCTATATTTTTCCTCCTTGAAGAGTTTTTCTTCTTGGAGAAATATTAAAGAATACTTTTCATCTGACATTAAATAAAAAATGTATGATTTTGTGCAGAGATCTTGCTGAATTTTGGATACTAGAATTCAGGAAAATATTAAATTTCTTAGGACATAAATCATATGAATTAAAAAAAAGGTAGTAAATACAAAAATAAGAAAAGAAATCCAAGAGGAATAAAGGAATGCATATCTACGGGAAGCTGAGTATCCTCCACATTTCAGTATGAAATTATAGTACTCACACCTTCCTTTGGGTTCGCAGCATTTTTCTAGAACAGAGATATTCTTTGAGCAGTGAAAGGTAGGGAATATATACCTATGCAGCTTAAAAAGATTAATTTAAAGCCATAGAAAATATCCAACCTTTGATCTCAAAGGATTTATGAATATTAGAAATTAACAGCATACTGACTGTAATCCATTTTGAATAGCACCAACTGTAAAACCAAAGAACAATCAAAATTGTATAAGGAAACAATAGATATGAAGGAAAAATACAGATTGCTCGCAGGGTCAAATCCCTGACTAAAGTGCAATAGATCCACTGAGTTAAGAGAGTGGCCGTGATTTACAGTGGCCAATGATTTGCCCTGCATGTCTTGCACTCTGACCTGCACTAATGCCTGGGACCATTGATTCTCTTTTTTCTCTGAGACACTGATTTCAGTGGGGAATTATGCCCATGAAAGCAGGGCAGAATAGGGCCCTTTCATTTTGAGTTGCCGTTTCCCAACCGTGGAAGTGCAGTGTATTAATCAGAACAATCAATAGTCCTCTGACCCTCAATGCACCCCGCTCAAGCGAAAAGACATCACCTCTACTTTTGATTAATCAGCACCAAGTATCCATTTCTGGAATAAGTCTGTCTGAGTAATAGTTATACTAAGTCAATTTAGAGCCTGATTTGCACTCCACTTGGGCGACTTTCTAGATGAGGAAGTTCTTTTGAAGTGCTTGGAAGTCTCAAAGCCCAGGAGATTATTTCCATTGTGTCCAATGATATGCGGGTCTGTGCCTTCAAGGATGTGATCTCAATATATTCATCACCCAGTCTGCACTGATACTGTTATTGTGCTGACCCAGATGCAGGACCTTGCATGTGGGTTGGCACAATTGCCAGTATCAATACAGACTGGGTGATGAATGGACTGAGAACGGCCCTTGGAAGGGCTTGGGGATACTGATGGATGAAAAATTGGACATGAGCCGGCAGTGTGCGCCTGCAGCCCGGAAAGCCAACAGTATCCTGGGCTGCATCGAGAGGTGTGACCAGCAGGTTGAGGGAGGCGATCCTGCCCCTCTACTCCGCTCTTGTGAGACCCCACCTGGAGTACTGCGTCCAGCTCTGGGGGCCCCAGTACAGGAGAGACATGGAGCTGTTGGAGAGAGTCCAGAGGAAGGCCACAAAATGATCAGGAGCACCTCTCCTATGAGGACAGGCTGAGAGAGTTGGGGTTGTTCATCCTGGAGAAGAGAAAGCTCCAGGGAGACCTTACAGCAGCCTTCCAGTACTTAAAGAGGGCTTATAAGAAAGATGAAGTGAGACTTTTTACCTAGTGATAGGACAGGGGGTAATGATTTTAACCTAAACCAGGGTAGATTAAGACTAGATATAAGGAAGAAATTTGTTATAATGAGGGTGGTGAGGCACTGGAAAATGTTGCCCAGAGAAGTTGTGGATGCCCCATTCATTGTATTCAAGATCAGGTTGGATGGGGCTTTGAGCAACCTAATCTAGTGAAAGAAGTCCCTGCCCATGGCAGAGGGGTTAGACTAGATGAACTTAAAGGCTCCTTCCAATCCAATCTAAACCATTCCAAGATTCTATGATCTCTTTTCTGCTTTGTTTGTACAAGTCTCTACTCAAAATAGTTCTAGTAGGAGGCAGTGGCTTTCCTAAACTGCGATGGCAAAAAACCAACCAACCAACCAAACAAAAAATTAGCATGACAGTAGGAGGAAAGAGAGTTGAGCTCTGAAAGGCAAGGCTGGGTGGGCATGTTTGCTTTGAAGTTTTGAATAATCGATGTGTACAGTGTGGAGGCTCGCACAGCAGTCAGCACTTGCCAGTTATTCCCTTGTTACCCAGTCGATGAATCAACTTAATGAGAAAAGGTAAAGTTCAGCATTTCAACAAATGCTTTCATACGTCACTTCTGAAATATGCCCTATTACCCATTTAAACTGTGGTGCACTCATTTTCTCCCACAGACTCACAGAGAGAGAATTAAATTTTCTCCTTTCTTAACATTACTATTTACTTTTTTTGCCTGTCGGTCACTTTAATGTCAGTAGATATTTTAGGCTTCTCCCTTATTCTAATGAATCTGCCTCCCAGGGAGGATGTGAGTAATAAACCCATAACATTTTTTAGTGCTTTCTATTGCTGGGATTTTATACTTTAATATTAAAAATATTATTTTTTTTGTAATTTTTGTTAAAAGCACTTCAGTACATTAGGAAATCAACTGCATGCTTATACAGATGTCATCAACAATGCCAGACTGATTAATTCTGGTACCTAATAAAATTAAATTTGTACAAAATGGCTATATCAATTTTTAATTTTTTTTTTCCATTTTTGTTTCTTTTATTTTCTTGTCTAAATTTTTTGCATGAGAGTAAGGTCAATAGCCTGGTCAGTTAAATAGTCCCAAAGTATCATATGACAAAGTAAATGAGGCTTTTAAAAAATTTTTGTTCAGCTAATGATTGCTGGAGTAAAGAGCAGGAAACAGAATCGCAGCATGCTGTTGTAAAATGAGTTTTTCTGTGAATTTCTCTGATTCAAGTGAAGAATGTACACTTCAGTCCTTGTGCATAGCAGTTTCTGTATTCATTTTAACTAGCTCTGCAAGAAAATGCCAGTATATTGAGATGCCCCAATTAAATTTTGTTGATGCAGTGAACTTCTTTATGGCTGAGCAATGCCACTGCTAGCAATTAGACTAACAGCATAGCATACATCACTCAGAAATAATCAGTTGACTTTTGCATGGCAATATGAGGGAGTTTCAGATGTTAAGCACTATTCCAAGCAATCTTTTTTCAATTATTCCATAGGTTTTCAAGGAGCATGTCCATCTTCATTGATTTTAATCAGGGAAGTGAAAGACGTCTATTAGCATATTTTATTATATGCAAACCCATGTAGAAATCATGTAAGCAGATGCTATAAAAAGAATGGATATGCTTATCTAGAGAATACGAGAAAGACATAAAAAAGACACCATTATTTCCCTTTTCCTCACTCCTGAAAAAAGGAAATGACATTTTGAAAAATATAATGCTTACCAAGTCATTTCCACGCATTCAGTGATCATCCTAATTCTATCTCGAAACTGTGCTGCCTTAGATAAAACTGAATGGCTTTAGGGTGATGTGCTCAAGGTGATAGGAAGATCAAGAGAGGATAGGAAAATGAGAGGAAAAGGGAGATGTTTCCTTATATTTTGATAAAGTTAAATCAAAAGAATAAGCCCTGTTTGTGCTTGCCAGACTATTCTGTGCCTGAGAGGCAAGGTTTGCCCAATCTCCGATCTCAATGAGTAATAGGGGGGGAGTCCTCCCCCCGTCTATTCTGTACAGTCTTTCTATATGAGAGTCCAATCCCCACTGACATGAATGGGTTTTTTTTGACTCAGGAGATTTGGAAAAACTGATTGTTTAGTACCTTGCCTCTATGTGCAGTTATATATAAAGGCTGCAATCTTTTCCTCACTTCCATCCCAGAGTTGCCCCAGTTTGTAGGAGCAATATATTACAATAGTTGTTGGGAAAAGCTTTCTAGGGAAACTACAGCCCCTTGGCAAAAAAATACAGTCCTCAACTTATCCTTAAGTCTATATCCTTAGGTTAGCCATCTGTGCTGGTGTTCCACCAAACCATTAATTAGTAAATTATGATTATTAATAAAAGTAGATGGTGGTCAAGATGGTGCATATTGTGGGACCAACATACTTTGCTGTCCTGCAGTGGAAATGGTCCCTCTGAACCCGGGGGTTGCACATCAGAGGTGAGATGCTGGCAGAGACCGGCTATGGCCAGGCACAGTCTAGGCAAGGGACAGTGTTTCAGAGCACAGTGGCTGGTTATCCTCAGCTTCAGTGGCCGGAAAACATTAAAAGCTTAATTATCAACTACCTCTTTTAGGCATTTGGTGAGAAAAGGCAAGAGTGATGCTGCTTACTTTTAGTCACCTACAATGGAGCCATTCCGGAAGAAATTGGCACTGTTTGGTCATCTGCTTTAAATATGTGTTTCAGGTGAGGTGGTAGTGACTTAAAGAAGCGTATTTCTCTTTTCCGACTATAAAGGAAATCTAGATGACTAGGTTAGATCTAAGTGCATTACTGACTTATACATTTGGTTAGATGACTCATGCCCTAAATTTTTCAGAAAGTCTACTTCTTTTGAATGTGCAGATATCCCAAGAAATCTAATAATCAGCTCATCAATGCCTTTTTCTTCTTTTAAGATTCATCAGACTGCGTTTGAATTACCTCTGAAATAGCAGTAGAGGTTGAATTGCAATTTTCAGCTGACTCATCACGTTCAGAGATGTGATTCTGCTGATGAAACCTTTGTATTTAAGTGAATGTGTCATTAGAAGTAGAAACTATCACAGCTTCAAACTTCCTCATTCAAAGCGGACCTAAAGCTGAGACATATGTGCTGAACCGTGCTGGAATAGTGTCAGTGCACTGGTGGATTTTTCTGAGGTTTTGGGGTTTTTTTTTACACTTTTCCTTGTTCTCAAGACCTCACTCGTTTTTAACTTAGTTAAGTTTACTGAATATCTGCCAAACTCAGCACATCCCTGGCTTTCTGGGCTGGGTTTTGCATTATTCTCCTGACTCATGTGAAGAGGAGAACATTACTGCCTTGCCCTAGTAGCAAGGCGGGCCACAGCCGTCATTTAAATGCGCGTCTGTACTGCACACTGCATGTATGGACAGCTTTGATTAAGCCTTGATTCAGGCACAGGATGCAGTTCCACCTCAGGACTCTGGTGCTTTGTGGGGACCAGTTTATTCCATATTTTTTTTCTACTGGTACATCTTCAATCTGTTTCTTTAGGACAGGAGATGTTAATGAGGAAGGAGCCTTCTGTTTGCTGAGAGTTATGAGTCTCCCCTCTTGCTTCATGGATGCCTCTATCTGTGGATATCTCTGGACAAGATGGCCAACACTCCACACATGACAAAGCATCTATCTCACATGTAACATTTCTGAAGTAGAGAGGCTTCTCTGCTCTCCTCTGGGTTTGCCACCCTGTATGTGGCAACCAACCTCTCTCGTTCACTTTGACTTTTGCCCTGTGACCCAACCTCTCATCTGCCAGGACAACAATATTCAGATACCCCTCTCCCCAAAGCGCTGATTTCAGGAAATGTTAGTCACCTCAAATCTGCAGCTGAGAGCACGCTGCACTTTATGTGATGGGTTTTTAACTGACATAAAGTTTTCTGGAACATTCTCTCCTTTAGTAATGGCATAAGTTTTCCTATTAGTATATAGGTCACTGGTGAAACTGAAGCGTGAAGTCAGACAAAATCTTTCTTATTCCTTTCCATCTTCCACTGGTAAATTTGAAGGTCCTTGAAACAGTTTCTGACACACAAGTAGTTAGCAATCTCCTGGATTTCGAAATCACTAAGGTAATAAGTATGGAAGATAAGAAACTGAAAAATGATGGGGTGAGGATAAAAATAGACTCAGAAGCTATTTCAAATGGCATAGAAAAAAACTCAGCCCTGATTTACTAGGGACTATCTCAATCAAAATCTGTTTATCCACTCATGCCTGTAATGGTGCTGTACAGAGAGAAGACTCCTATACTCTTATCATTATTCATTACTACTCATTACAATAATAACGTACAGTGAATTCCTCTGCCCATTGAAAGAAGGTCGATGTACATGCCCTAAGTGTAGCTACTGAAACAAAGCTGCAATTATCTCATTTTGCTCTTCCTGTCCTACGCAATCTCCCTTTTTTTCCTCTCCTTGTCTAGTTTTAGGGCAAATTAGAAAATTAACAGTGTTAAGTGTCAGCTATGCCCCTTTCAGTCTAAAGTTGTGAAAATCACAAGTACCTGAAAAAAAAAATTTGCTTATTTTAGTGTAACAAGTGCCAGAGAAAATCATGGCTAGAAACATAGCCCATGGAAAGTCTTACCTTCCCTTTTTACTTCTCCTCCTTCCCTTTCACCATCCCTTTATTCTGAAATCAAAATCAAGTTGGTGCTATTCAGGATGCAATGCTTGAACGTTCCCTGATCACTTCATATTACACTCTTGTCATCTTTCCAAGATTCATGTGGCTCACTGCCATTAGTCAAAATCAGCTCAAAGAGATTTTTTTTTTTTTCCCATAGATAAGCAAAATCACATGGGCCGAGGGATGTCCTTATATCTTCAATGAGCCAAAGTCAGTTTTTCAGTAGGTCACTCTGCATGAAGAACTAGTTTTTTATAACTCCACAGGTGCCAGTCACTATATTTAAAAGTCCACACTGGATATGGTATCTTTTTTTTCCCCCTTTACCTCCTACCATGCTTTATTCAAGCACTGTAGTGGGAATCTGGAACCCTGAATTCTCCTCCCGAGAACCCAGAGCATGTTCATCAACTTCTCCATGCTTCAACTCTGCCTTTATGCAAACTGGGAATACATGATATTAATTTTCTCCATGCAGCTGTTATGACTTGGCACATTAAGCTTTGAAAATTACTTTGAAATTACAGAATAAAAGGCATACTAATATTGTTTTGATATTACAAATACTATTATAACAACCCACATTTTAAGACTATTTGGCCTATGTACAGAACAAATTCACTCTCTACCTTAAAAAAAAAAACCACAAACCAGCTTCCCTTCCCTTTACCAAATTGCTTTCTCCACCCCTGCATGCATACCTGACATTGGCCAGTGCAAACATACTCAAATGGGCCAAATTTTACCTTATTGTACAAAAATGAAGTTGCCTCAGGGATTAATTTTCCCCCAAGTGTTTTCTGAAGTCAGATTATAAACTATTCAAGCACATGATTAATTGCAAATCCTCAGAGATTCTCTTAGGAGGAAATGTTGTAGTTTGTCTAAGATCGGCAGCTCCTGTCTTGGCCTCACAAACCCGCACGCTGAATAAGAAGATGTCCTTTATTTTCATGAGACTCCTCTAAAGGTCAGTTTAAGCAGGCAGACACAGTTATAACTAGGCAAATTTCTCAAACTGATGGCTCATTTTCTTTGGAGAAGGGTGTTTAGTCACTGGATAAGACAGTGCTAAGAGCTCTGTGCAACAGCGTGTAATGGATGGTCGCAAACCACTGTCAGAATTGAGGCTTTCACAGGACCTCCCATCTGCCCTGGAGAACTGCGACTTTATGTTGATTTCTCATTTCTGTCATCCTTACCGGTTGCAATTCCACCTTCTTTTTCATTTTCAGTCCAGCTTTTTTACTTGTGTTTGCACAATTGCAAGCAGTTCCTATAGTATTTCTCAGGCTGGTTCATGGTAGCTGCTCCGATGCCTGCTCTCAGCTGGCTTTGGCTGAGTGGGGCAGTTTAAACCACTTCTGCAGCAGTCAGCACAAATTAGAATCTAAATAGGTGGTTTAAGCTAACCTTTTTACTGTCAGGGTGAGCCGAAACGCAGAGCAGTGGTCACTTCCTACAGCATAAGCAGTAATTTCTTAATATTTGTTAACATAATTGCTGTGATCATCTTTACTGTCATCATAGTGCCTGGAAGGGGATGAATGAAACCTAGAAAAAGTTGTATCAATATTCTGCCGAGCACAACAACCTTGTTTGGGATCTGGTATTTTTGATTTGTTGAGTCTTCCTTTCTTTTTTTTTCTTTTTTCTTTTTTTTTCTTTTTTTTTTCTTTAAGGAAAGCAAAAGATATTTTTGATTTGTTGGTGGTTCTTTTTTTTTTATTTTTTTTAACAAAGGCAATTTTTTTCCCCTGATACATTGGAATTAGCAAAAAGCATGATCTTGTTCATGTTGTTTAGAGGCTGGTTTAAGCTGTACCAGAAACCACTAATAGATCTTATACCAGGAAATTCTTCCAGTGTTATGACTGGCAAACTTCTTCTAGGTTATACCAGACCTACACAAATTGTGGTTTTTCCTCCAGTAAGTTATTTTATAACCACACTGAAATGCATTTACTGTAGTCATGCAGAAGGAGAATCAGAAAATTTACATTTTTATAATTCCTTATCTAGTGTCTTGCTCAGAGGGAAACTTCAACTTACTTTCTTCCACCTTGATGCTATGTTGAAGGTTTGTTTTTCTTCTTCTTGACATATTTTGACATTCTCCTTTGTAAAAAGCTCCTCAACTGAGCTATGTACCATGGAAGTGGAGCTGTGCATTGCTTTGAGAGAAAGATTTGCTCTTCCAGGACATTCTCAGATTTGACTTACTGAAAACAATTTGTTTGAACCTACCTTAAAAAGAGTTCTCCATGTTTCTTTCTGTAGGATTAATTAGTGAAGAGGAAAATTTCATATTCTTCTATCCTTTATGGACTTTCTTACTATTTCAGTTCCTTCTGCTTTTATATATATAGCCTAAGTCCTAAAATGTCCAACGTTTGCAAATCAAGGGTGAACACACTCAACTACCTCTTCAAAGAACAAGCGATTACTTTAACAGCAGTGAATAATGAAAAAAACACAATCCTTTTTTTTGTTTTGTTTAATAGTAACAGAACATATCTTTTAACTTTTTTTAAGGCAAAATTTTCATTTTACTTTTTTAAACCCATAGATGGGATTGCAAGCATGCATTTCATGAATACCATGGCCCACATTTTAATGATTCTGATAAAAACCAGTTTTGGAACTCTTTGGCAACAGAAAACAAAAGGAAAGTATACCTAAATAAGAAATATGTTATCAAAATTTTCTGTGTTAAACCCTTCAGGTCTGCCCATTTAAATGTGCTTCTCATGGCTTAATATTTTGAGCTGTTTCAGTTAGTTTTCAATTCTTATACTAGTGATTTCTATTTATTTTTGTGGAGATGGTAGACAATTGGATATACTTGATTTACCATGCTTGCTAGTAGGACCACATCCTGCAGGGCAGTCAGACCCCTGCAGCCCATGGAAATCACTTGCAGTAAATCCTCTCCTGAACTGGACCTTATGGTTTTCTGGTCTAACTTCTACAGGACAACAATTTTGGATATGGTTTGTTATAATTTCTGATGATGCTCAGCACGGCAAGATTGATCTCTCATGTAAGAGAACTCAGTTACAGTCCCTGTCTCTCTTTTATTTAATAAGTATCAGCTTGGTCACCTCCCACAGGGCTCAGCTGAACCAGAGAACAAGAAGTGACCAGAGGTCCATCTGCCTCCAACAGTGACCAGAGGAGAGGCAGTTCAGGGACAGCATGCAAACCTCACCGCTTTCTGTGGTCGCTCTGTACTTCCCATGATCCACGAGTGTTGCAGCTGGAACAGCAGCAGTATGTACATCCCTGCCCAGCACTTTGAGCATCTTCTGTTCATGAATTTATCTGATCCCTTTGTGAGCCTGCTGACACTGTCTCCTCAGCCTCCTGTGGCAGTAAATTTTACACATTCACTACCCGCTGTGTGCAGAAATACTTTCTTCGACTGTTTTAAACTGATGTTTTTAAAAGTAGTTTCAGCAAATGCTTTTTAGTCCTTGCATTGCAGAGTTTGATAAACAACTCTTCTGCATTCAACTTACCCACCGTCTTTGAGAGTTTGCACAACTCAGTCATGGTCCTCCTCCCCAGGCAGACAAGCTCTAGCACTAGTAAGTTGAGGCAAATGATTTCTTCCCTCTTTTTAGCACTTCTGAGATTACATCTGTGCCCAGTTCTGGGTCTGCAGTGCAGGAATGACATTGATGAGCTGGAGGGAGTTCAGGGGAGGTCCCCAAGATGGTAGGACTGGAGTGCTTGCCCTGTAAGGAGAGGCTGGGGGAGCTGGGCTTGGTCATCCTAGAGCAGAGGTGGCTTTGGTGGGACCTAACAGCTTTATGCAAATATTTAATGAGATGTGTTGTGTGATGAGAGGCAACAAACACAATTGCAACACAGGAAATGTGACCATATATAAGGAAAACATATTTAATAAGTGAGAGGTCAGAAACTGGAATGGGACCCAGAGAGTCTGTGGAGCCTCCATCCTCAAGAGGTGGTCAAGGCTTAGCTTGGATACAGACCTGCAAAACCCAGTGTAACTTTGAAATTGGCCCTGCTTTGAGCAAGGCTGAGCCAGATGATCTCTGGAGGTCTGCTCCAGACTCTCTGATCTGTCATCATTTTTCTGGGACATTTGAGTGCCCCAAGGAGTTTTTGAAACATTGTGAATTATAGCTTGGAGGAAGGAATTGGGCAGGTCTGCTGAAAGGAGAGATAGCTAGTCCAAATCCCACCAGCTTCAATATAACGTATGCTTGTGTCATCTCTTAATCACTGCCATCTTTGACACTTTTGAGAGCTACGTGCAGCACATAAAGTAGCCTGAAGGACTCAAGTCCAGTCTGGACCTGTCTGCAGAGATGACCAGCTTTCTGCCATCTTCAGAAGAAAGCAGAAGAGCATAAGCCTGTCCTAGCTGAAGGCTGGAGTAATTTTATCATTGGATCAGGATTTATTCCATTATGATGTTTTGCCTTGATCAGGATAAGCAAGGACTACATCAGGAAGGTATTCAAGAAAAAATTTTTCTGATCATTTTACCACTGGTAAGTAAGGGCTGCTGCTTTTGTGAAACCCACTTAGGTCCTTTAGTATCTTTTTCTTATAGGAAGAGTTAAAAAGTCACCAGTATAGAAAAATTGCCCCAGTTCCTCCCCAGTCAGGGTGATTTTCTCTCTGCCTTTCCTTGTCCTGCTTTACTGGTGACTTCCCTCCACACAGTCACTGTGTTTGGTTTCCAGCAGCCTCGGCAGTGACCCTGCCACACTTTAACTTGGCTGTCTGTAGCCCCAGCTGCTATGCTAATGCTTTCTGATTTGTATTCAGATTGGGTCTGGCACGTCCCCAAAGATGTGTTGTTCCAATGAATGTACAAAAGGGATAAGTCATCCTTACCTCTCTGCTCTGCCACTAAGCTTTGGTTTTCCATTTGTGTTTGCTTGTAAGCCTCATGCAGCATCCCTAAAAGTCTGAGGCTTCAGAGTAGAAATTCCCACACTGCTATTTAGACTGAGGCATCACCAGGAGGCCTCAGTGGAGAACAGAAATCCACTGTGCTGGGGCTGTGCAGGCATCTGTTGGCTGCACAGAGATCCCCCAGATAGCACCGCTCGTACTCCCTCCGGAAGCACAAGCCGGGGAGCTGAATGAGCACTGTTGCACCTGGGCTAGACGTTGCGGTGGGAACTGATGAGCCGAGGGGCATGTTTCAGCTGAGTAGGAGCAATGGTCTTGGCGTATCAGCTAGTATTCTTACACAGTGCACACACTGCAGTGTGTGGATGCACCCAAACAACTTATGGTGAGCTTGAGGGTCTCTGCTGTGTGCTCCGCTGAGCGATGTGGACATGCTTACTGTCCCTGCCTGACAGGCAGAGGCTGCAGGAGAACTTATTTCTGTATTATTTCCACGGTTATTTTTACAAGTGGGAAAGAGAAGGTGGATTTGGCAGGGCTTATTTTTGTTGCTTTGTTTAGAGCTACGGGAAACAAAAGAGACTGAAGGTCAGATTCTGCAGCCATATACACCACTGCCAGATCGCTCTCTTCAGACATGAGGGACTTGAAGGAATTTTGGACATGACTGAATCCCCATTGTCAGCGGACACTCAGACCAGTGTTTTATTCATATGGTACCCTTTCCTTCTGATCATCAAGGAGTTTAGGAGAAAACTGCCATCAAGCCTTAAGGTATTTGTCTCATTAAATAAATATACAGGGTTAAAGTGCCCATTTTTAAAAGATACATTTATAAGCAAGGACTTATGCTGAAAAAAACCACAGATAAAATCACAGTTGTGTAATCTGTGCTACAGAAAGACTAAACAGCTAACCATTTCACAGTAAACCCTTTTACCAAGCTTGCTGATATGCAGCCATGTAGAAGATGCTCAAATACCTCTCACAGCCCGATTAGCCTAAGGCTTGTGATGAGAAGACGTTTTGTGCTTTCAAGGTGAAGAGATGAAACAACACAATAAAAACTAAACCCCTTCCTCCACAATTTTGCATTTCTCTGCTCTCCAGTGAGAGCTTCTGGCAGAATACTTTTTCCTCAAGGAAAAAGAATAAATCACTGAAGTAGGTTAAGGATAGAAAGAACAGCACAGTGTGCAGGATGATTTTGAATCCAGAGAAAGTGAGAAAATTTTCAGGCACAGCATTTGTTTGCTTGCCTGAACTGGTTTTACTGAGAATTGCCTGCTGAACACGTTTGTGTTTACTGTACCTAATTGATAATCAACCAACATAACATCTATTCCAGGCTGATGTCTGAAATGTCACATTAGTTTGTTGTGTTTCTTTGACCTTAATTTTAATTAAATGTAATTGTTTTGGCTGCTGCTTAAATATAGCTGGTATGTTCCAATAAATCACTTTTAGATATTGCATTAGTGGTGAGTACTGAAAATCAAATTGAGCTCAGGATGAAAATGTAGCTTGACTCTTTTAGCTTGTGCTTACTTAGCCAGAAGGTGTTGCAGGGTAGGAAAAATATTTTAATGGGTATTTTATTTTTGAGTTACTGACTCCCAGTCCATAGAAATCATGACAAAGGTGTGTGGAAATAATATTGTAGATGGAAATTTACCCCAGTGAGGGTAACTCTGAATGTGCAACCTTTTGACTAAAGCTAAGCATTCTTCAAACTGGGACTCTAGCGAGGCATTCTAATGGTAATCTCCTGAAGTGCTGGAGTTTGAGGTCCTTCCGGGAATCAATCTTGCATAAAACATTTAATATGGAAGTGCCTTTACTGGTAAAAGGGAGAGGTGAAAACACCCTGATTTGTCCATTAGTTGTCAGTAAGGATAGACAGTGGCTCCTACCAAAGGTTTGTTCCAAAGCCTGCTGTAGTGACTCAATGTGTGCACATGATGCAAAACTGTTGTGTTCTGTTGTTGCACAACTACAGGCTGGGTGAGGAATGGATTGAGAGCAGCCCCGAGGAGAAGGACTTGGGGGTATTGATTGATGAGAAGCTCAACATGAGCTGGCAGTGTGCACTTGCAGCCCAGAAAGCCAACCGTGTCCTGGGCTGCATCACAAGAAGCGTGACCAGCAGGTCAAGGGAGGTGATCCTGCCCCTCTACTCCACTCTTGTGAGACCCCACCTGGAGTACTGCATCCAGCTCTGGGGGCCCCAGTACAGGAGAGACATGGAGCTGTTGGAGATAGTCCAGAGGAAGCCACGAAGCTGATCGGAGGGCTGGAGCACCTCTCCTATGAGGACAAGCTGAGAGAGTTGGGGTTGTTCAGCCTGGAGCAGAGAAGGCTTCAGGAAGACCTTACAGCAGCCTTCCAGTACCTGAAGGGGCCTACAGGAAAGATGGAGAGGGACTGTTTATGAGGGAGTGTAGTGACAGGACAAGGGGTAATGGGTTTAAGCTGAAGGAGGGTCAATTTAGATTAGATGTTAGAAAGAAATTCTTTACTGTTAGAGTGGTGAGGCACTGGAACAGGTTGCCCAGAGAGGTGGTGGA